>NC_091824.1:59726993-60026993 GCF_038994185.2 Dermacentor albipictus | reverse complement strand
ACATTGATAACAAAAGCCCCTTGAAAACACGGCCGAAGCGGCGCTCTGACGACGCACGAAAGCGAAAAAAAAAAAATCTAATAGGCATAGCATGTTTCAAAATTTCGGCTTTGCTCGCACCGCATCGACAGAGAGCGCGCGCCGCTATATTTCGCGTCAGAAAATTGCTTCCTACCAAAGCCAAATTAAAGTGACGGTTTAGCTTTCATGAAAATGTATACGGGCTGGAAAGAGCAGGTTCATTGCATAACACAAAACCGAACAGACCGGGAAACGACGCACGTGTTGAGATAAGGCAAAACCGATTCGTTCAAGAAAGTAAAGAACCATTTCTATATGAGCCCAAATATACAAAGAAAAAAAAGGCGGTAGGTCCGTTGGCCCGTCCCACAGGTTAAGTTGCCAATCAGAGTCAACCATTTGTTTAAGCCACAACCCAAAGGGTTCGGCTTACTCTTAAAAATAAACGTATTGGAAGACGAAGTTTTTTTCCTTCTTCCCTAAACCCTATTTCCCACTCATTTCTACGTAGTAAGTGACGGGCTCAGCAAAACACGCCAGGCCCGAACAAGTTATCGCTAGGACGCCGATTGCCTTCCGGACGCGAAGAGGAATAGATCCCTGCTCCGTATATGCGGCACGTGGTCAAGGTTGCTAAGCCCTCCTTAACCTCGGCGGCGCCTCCGATTAGTCACGTACTCGGTAGCCAGAACCACAATACCGCGTACAGCGGTCCCCTTCGAGGCTGGTCTGTGTGAACTCGTGTGACCGTCGGCGGACTGCGAACACCGTGCGCACAATACCGACTTCGCCGAATCGGCACTCGCCCTTCTCGCGCCTGCCGCGACGCGTCACCCAAGCCCGCGCGGTCCCTGTGACCCCTCATAACACAGAAACGGTTGCCCCGCTGACAAGGGGGGGGGGGAGTGAACCCCCTTTCTACACACAAAGCATGTGGGCGATTGGCGACACTTGAGAACCCAAACAATCAGAGCGACCTTACACATGGTTTATTTATAAGTCGGCAAAAGTTAGTACGCAGTTAATACGTCGCTGAATATACCGCAGTTAGATGTCCCTTGGCTGTACCTACAAATGCTCATTGACACTTCGATAATTATGATAGTACGTCTCGAGTCATATAACTAATTACAATTATCTAAATAAATCTTGGTAACGAAAAAAATTGCTGGCAGCTATTCCGCTGTACTGGAAACAATATACACTAGGTTTTCTTCGAGTAACGCATTGTTTTTTTTTTAAATCTTGGTGCATGATAGCTAATTGGGACAACCTGCATGAATTTATGACCTATGCATGCAAGGGACCATGTTTCCATCACTAATGCATGTTGTAAATTATTGGAAGTGCTATTTTTACTGAATCGCTAGCTTTGCTTATTGGAAAGAGAAGCGATACTGAGGCACATATTATTCAGGTGCATTTCACACGCCGTTGACAAAAGACTGCCGAAAGGGTCAATCATGTCGACAAATTTCTTTCTTCCTTTTTTTTTTTTCAGGGTCAGAAAAACACGCAAAGCATTTTGAAGCGAGGTCAACATACAACATATTCATTGTCTAGGCATAGGTTATCCATACCTTTAGAAATAATTATTAATTGGCTACCTCCTTCTCTTTAAAAATATAATAAACTTTGTCCTGTGTATATATTTAAGTACGCTGTGCATGTGCATGGTGCTTGCAGCGAAAATTTAAAACCATGTTGAAGTGAGAAATATGGATGATGCAACCGCCGCTGGTATTTCTAATGCGCTTTGTGTCCTATTGGCAGGATTTGCAGGAATACAGCAAAGTGTTAATTAAAATCTGTGCATGCCCACGTCAACAATGATGCTTTAGGCTATTAGCCACACTGAAATTTAGATGAAAAGGCCGCAGCAAGTCAAAAGAAAGCTCAAATAATGTGGGTGACCAAACTCTGGCAATTACACGTCAGGGGGGGATGTAGGTTGCGGCAGCGCCAGGGGGCTCTCAGCTCTCCACCCCCTCCCCCCGGAAAACTCCGGAGGATCTACAAAATTTTTATTACACGCAAAAAAAAAAGCCAGTGGACAGACACGAATAGAAAAAAAAAACTGCACACGTGTGCGACGATTACAAAATTACGCACGTGTCAAGGTAAATTGTATGCGTACGCAAATCACAATTCTTTCGACAGGACACGAGAAAATAAATATGCTAGAGAAAGAAAAGGTCACTGATAATCTTGAAGGAAGTTTTGCAGAAGTCTACGATGGGCTTCTAAAGCGACGCTTCTGTAAAAATCCACTCGGATGGTAAAATTGATCTGCTTAATTACTGAAGGGCTAAATTTAGGTGACCTGCGCAAAGCGTGTCTTTATTATCGGGTTTTAAAAATCCTCATCGTAGCCTCACCGCTATCCGCGGTCAAACTCCTCCGGTCGAAACCACTGGGCCCACCCGGCCGGGCTACTGTGATGCTGCTGGGACGACCCTCTACCTTTCTCCCTCCTACCCTCTCTTTCTTTTAATCCCATCTCCCCCACCCTGCTGTCGCTGAGCCAACACCTCCTAGACAGGAAGGCCGGAGTGCTCGGCGAGTGACGTCACGGGGCCGGTGGCGCGCTTGGGGATACGGGTTGAATGAAGGGCTTGGTTCACCTAGCAGCAGTATGCCTCCATTGACTACTGCACACTTTTTCTTCAGCCGAAGCTGCGGAATGAGCAGCAGACACCTTACAAAGCATTTATTTAGAGGCACAGATACAAAACAGCTTTCTAAAGCTTGTGCAGGTGTTGATGCTAGCAGCTTTTTCTAGCGTAGCGCTTTGTCGTCGTTGTAATGTGCGTTTTTTGTGAATTATTATTATTATTATTATTATTATTATTATTATTATTGTTGTTGTTGTTGTTGTTGTTGTTGTTGTTGTTGTTGTTGTTGTTATTATTATTATTATACCCCATACTTTAAAAAATTACGGGGTTGTACGTGCCAAAACCACTTTCTGATTATGAGGCACGCCGTAGTGGAGGACTGCGGAAATTTCGACTACCTGGGGTTCTTTAACGTGCACCTAAATCTAAGTACACGGGTGTTTTCGCATTTCGCCCCCATCGAAATGCGGCCGCCGTGGCCGGGATTCGATCCCCCGATCTCATGCTCAGCAGCCCAACAACATAGCCACTGAGCAACCACGGCGGGTATACCTATTACTTCAAATAAACTGAATCCATAAAAATATTTTCCCTCTGTATTTTTGTACTTATGGTTTTTATGGCGCGGCAATGATGAATGTAACACACTCGATTAGATTCACAATTGCGTATGAACAATATTATTGGGACACATGCACTTATTCCAATCTAGATTATGCTTAAACGAATAATTTCGCTTTCGACGCACTCATTACCGCAGTCCACTAACTTACAACAACTCAAATAAGTTTAGAAATGGGATATAAAACATTCGTACAGCTATTTACAAGAAAACAGCTGCCTTATTCCGCAGAGTTTCAGCGTTTCTCTTCCTTGCCTTAGCATTGGCATTCAATATTTTGTCATCCATCTTGACACAGTAGTTCTTCAATAAAATATTCCGTGCTACACCACAAAAGGTGCCTTAACACAAATTCACATTTGTGTTCCATCCTCGCAGGCGTCGAACTCTGAGGAATCATCACTTTCTGTAATGGCACTTTCTGTCATTGAGCAATTAACCTTTCCGTATTTTTCAAAAGTAACTATTTAAAGAAGTTCTGACCACCTTACCCTGGAGTGCGGTAATACAATGAAGTCTGCACGTGGTAGCACCCTAATCCAGGCACTCTGGGCTTCTTCATGTTGCGGAAACTTGAAGACATGATTTTGCTGCCCCGATTTGTACATGTAATTGCTCCGGCAATTGGGCACGCAGCACTTATTAGGCATATCTTGGCATGGCACTCCACATTCCGCGGCAATGAAGACTCGCGGTACACACAATCGCAAGTACAGCACAAGTGTTGAGACTACATGCACTGGTCACGTCTAGAAAAAAATGTGCGTTCGGAAGCATGCCGGGACTTGTTTAACCCCGATGCTATTCAAGGAGCGGCAGGGCTCCTGGAACTAATCGAATTGTCGCCGCCGTCGTACCCTCTGTCGTCTCCGGATAGCCGGGGTTAACCATTGTATATCTTCCGCGCTTCATTTTCAACACAGGTGCGCCGCTCGTAGCAGCACGCTGCACAGAACTTCTATTTAGGACTCCTTTGCGTGACGTAGCTCAAAGGGAGAGGGTCAGCCAGAAGGCCTTAAGTTCTCTAGAGGGTGTTGGCTGAGCCGTGCTCCCGCATGGGTTGCAGAAGCTAGTGCCAGTCTTTCCTCCTTTCCCACAAGAACCACTTCTCTCTGCCCATACTGCGCAGAGTGGTTGACTGAAAGGGTGGGGGAAGTGCAGGAGCATTTCATTGTGTACACCTACACCTTCTTGCACTATCCTTCGTCCTTGTCACATCACATTGTCAACGTCTCACGCTATGCATCTGCCTAAAGTTGTGATCTGTGTAGTTTATCAAGATCATATTGGATTACAAGATACCCCACACGATGAGAAAAAAATAAAATAAAAGTACAAGCACATTTGTGCGCATCGCAAACCAGTCGTGCATGTGATCTCTCCTGTGCGTTTGCAAGCCCTTCACACTTGATCACAACTCATACGGATGCCAGCAAACGTAGACAATTAAAGCAACAGCTGAGCACATTCAGTACCACTTGTCACCAGGGTAAATTTGACATCTCGTACAAAATTCGCGATCGCGTTTCGTGCCTACCCGCGAATTGCGTCATGAAGTGACGCACGAAGGTGATTTATGGTTGCATGCATGCAGGGTCCTCTCTGGGGAGTATTAACGAACATGCTATACACTCTCAACGGAGTAAACAGCACCCGCGGTCCGCACCTAACGCCAACACAACAAACGCGATCCTAGCGTTCAAGTCGCACCACGCTACAGGGCCAGCAGTGGAGGCAGCCAGTAGCTAGCAACGGACCATTAATAAGTGTCCCTCCCCTTCCGTTCCGGCTAGAAAGGGCCAAGCTTGTGAGCGGGTCGCTGGGTGGCGGTAAAGCGATCCTCCACGTGGCCGCTGTCTTTCCAGACGCCTAAATAGAGAGAGAGAGAGGGTGCGAAAAACGAGGGCAACATTCACGAAGGGGCGTGGGGGAAGGGGGGGGTGGGAGGTACGGGCCCTGGCGCGCGACCTTTCAACCTCCGGTCACTAACGTTTACAGGCGTTTAACAAATGGGCGCTGAGATCGGGTTTTGGCCTGTTCATCTCGGCCTCCCTATCACCTTGCTAATGGTTGTCGGGAGCACCTTTTAAGTGGCCTCGTATATATATCAGCGACCCCCCCCCCCACGCCCCCCTGCTGTGCGCTCGCGGGCGAGGAGGAACGGGAGAATGAGCCGAAGCGTACGCGCGCTCTGCTCCTGTTGCACGGTTTTGAACGAGAAAAACGAGGAGGGGGGCGTTGCCGAGGAAATTTATGTATCGCGCAGTGATCGACGCGCACGGTCTGAGGAGAGGGCAAACAAGCGACCAGCGGGAGCCCACCGCTTCTTGGACGTGTCCTTACCTTGAAGGTCGTTCAAGAAGTCGCTCCCTGCTGATTCTTTATCTCGCTGTGGCCGCTGTTGTCGCATCCACGCGTACGGATAGCCCGCCCCGCTACTCGCTGGTTCGGGGTTGTTGCCGACGTTGCAGTCCATTGAGTAAGGAGGGTTGCGCGCAGCTGCGCGGCCAGTGTTCTCGCACAATCCGCCGTAGTGGGTCTTAACTTCCGGTAGCGACTGGTAGCTCCAGGGGGGAGCCGGCAAGGGCTCCTGGATCGTCGCTGTCACTGCGGGAACGTATGCAGGGGGGCTCGTAGGTTGTTGCTTCATAGGCGCCTGTTGTTCGTTCGGAACGAAGCCCGGCGTCGTGGGCATGACGGGAACATACGCAGATGAATGCGTAGATTGTAGCGTCATCGACTCCTGTGGCTCGTTCGGAACCACGCGCCCCGTCATTGTCCCGACGGGAACATACGTTGAACAACTTGTCGGTCGTTGGAAGAGGAACGGCACCTGCTGTTCGTTCGTGACGGCGCCGATAGGCGTCGTTGGCGCGCACGCTGCGGCAGGCGAATAGTACGCGGCCGAGGTCAGCTCCATGACCTCGTCGCTGATGTCCATTTGAGCGTCGTTGACGAATTCCTTCCCGCTCGCGCCGTTGTCATGGTACACTGGCTCGAATATGTAATGATCATTGGTTGCCGGCACTGCTGAACCATAATGACGTGCATGCGGCCACATCTTGAAGACACCGAGTGCCGAATCGGACCCGCCGACCGAGTAGTCAATGGACCGAAACCTTTCGGGAACACTGAAATTTTGTGTCATCGCGTCCATCTAGGCGCGTCGCTCGACGGGAAAGGAAAGGGCCGTTCCCGACCGGGACGCAGGGGGGTGCGTTCGAATGTCGAGAGGGTTTGTCATGTGACTACACGTCGTGTCCAACCACTGCCCGCGGCGCTGTTTGCAGAAAACGGCGAATGGGTTGTAGAACAGAGAGAGAGAGATTCTTTGTTAGTGGGGGAGGGGGTGAGGTGGGGCCGAGTGCGTACACACTGACCGCGCACAGAATAGAAAGCAGAGAGGGTGATAAAGAAAATGACAGTAAGCTGGCTTTCTGCATCGGTAGATGGCGGGGTCATGTTTCTGCGGCCGCCGACGCGGGGTTAGTGAGCAAGACTGGACTCCTATTAGCGGACCTTTTGAAATTTTGAAAGTGTTCTGCGTACAGTAGCTCTTGAAGTGGTAGAGCGGTCTGTGTACGAAAGAAACACTGCTGTCGGCGTCCTTCTGAACTGTCAAAAACACGGTACAGCTAGCTACCTTGGCGCCTCATTTCTCGAAATTCGTGTGGCCGGCAAAGCTTGAGTCTTTCCCGGCTTTCTCATTGTGTCGCAAAGACAACAGTAGTGCAAACAAATGCGTCATCTCGCTCCCACGGTCCCACATCGCCGCGGTTCGGTGACCTCGGCGAGGTTTCAACTGTGTTTCGCGTGGTCGGGAAGTTTAGAGCCTTTTGAGATCTCGCTCCCGCCCTTTATTAATCGCGAAGCCACCGTTCCGCACCTTGCTTGCGTTTTAAACGTGAAGTGTTGACACCCTGCAAGCGGAACAAATGACAGCATTTAGAGCAGCTCTTTGTAGCCGAGTTGCCGTTCCGGAGTCCGCACTTCAAGTGCATCGAGATATCACTTCGCACGCATAGAAGGGACGCATTAACGACGGCGGTCACTACTCCTCCTCTAGCATGTTGAAAGCAAACCTTCACAAAGGAGGGGCTCTTGCGTGCCACCCCTCCTCCATTTTTTTTTTGTGCTTGTCATTCAAGTAAGGTTTCCCCCCCCCCCTTCTTTTTCGTTATAGCTTACTAAGCGGTTCTGGTGGCAGTGATAATCATTTCACCATAGCGGGATCTCCGTAGGCAACCGCTTTTGATATACACAGTTATCACTATCATAAGTATACGTTGCCGCGTGACCTGTGAGGCTGTCTGTCTTCTTTTTTTTATTTACTGGCTTAGTTTTTCCTTCCTTCTTTTTTCCTTTCTTTCTTCTTTTTTTTTGTGAGGGTTGAGTGCTGATTCAGGCGCTTCTAGGTCGGCTTCATAGTTATTTGTGCCATCACATAAACGATTACAAATGTTGGTATACCACTTTAATTCACCATTCTTGTTTCCTGTCACGCACACAATTTGCGAGAGAGAAATCGCTAATGAATACAGCCCACACGTTCCACTATATATGCTCCTCCACACCGCATTTCTGTATCACCACTGGGGTAAAATGGAAAGACGGAACAACATCACCACAGAGGCCGACCTTAACACGGAACCGCAACACAGCGGCGATTCCAGGAACGCATTGTTCAGGAGCACGGCCGTAATAAATCTTTCACGTAGTTCGGACGCCAGAGTATAGGGCGTGCAGAATCCACACCCCCTCCTTTCACCGGTGCATACTATATGTCCCACTGCGTCACCCCCTGTTCAGCGCCTAAGGGCAGTTGATGACATGGCATACGGAATGAATATTCATCGCGTCCAGCACGCATTGGCGCAACAGCTGGGTCGTCAGCGCTAGTCTCCGCAAAGCCCGGCCACGCGGGAAACGGGCCGCCATCCCCGTGCACACATTGTGTGTCTTGCGTCAAGATGCCCGCGTGTATAAAGGACTGTGGTTGTCCGGTACAGGCAAGGACACGCGCTGGCACCGTGTCACCTGGCACCGAGATGAAGCGGGTCGCTCCTGCGCGACTCTTGTGAGCGCATTACCGAGGGCTGCTCCCGCGCGGCTGATGCCACTCGGCTTCCCCGCGTGCAGTATCTGTGCGATGTATGCATGAGCGATAGCAGGGTCGAGCATAACGCATTGGGTTTCGCGTCTCGTTCGCGGCATTCACTCTTGTTTTGTTCCCTATGCGCCGAGATGTAAATTATTTACCGCGTATCTTTCATGCCTGCCGCACTGGGGTTTCTTCATTTCCAAGCCCGGTCTCGAACTATGACGTTACTGCGCGCGCACAAATATAGCTATTCGGGGAAAAAAAAAAGAAGCGTACTAAAATTTATGATGGCTTTCTAATATCTGGAACTTTATTCACTGAGGCGCAATGTTAATATACACGTCACATTTTGAGCGCTGCAACAGCGTTTCATACGTTGTGGTCTCTTTCCGCTCAGTTCACATGAATGGAAGAAGGCTCCCCGCGCCGCCGCTCGCGGAGCCTCGCGCATTCCCGAACACCCCCGAGAGCTTGCGCCGCTCGCAGCACTTTCGGCAAACCAGCTGTTCGCGCGCTTTCGCTGCTCTCGCTTGCTAACCACTTGTGGAGAATGATCAGCTCGGACGAAGAAGATGAAATAGTGGGCACTCTACTCGCCGCTTCTTCAGCAGCTTTTCACGACGAGCAGCAGAAGGCTCGAAGTGCAGCGCAAAATCCAGCTGTCTCGGTGGATGCCATATTGAGCCGGCTTGTCTCCTCGAGCCCTGATTGGCTGCAGGAAGCTCCGGTGGGGTAGAAAAAATTGGTCCGAGAGCGATCGGGCTGCCTGCCTCGTTTTCCGCCTGCTTTGCCCAGTCGGTGAGGGGGTTTTAGCCGCTTTCCGCTTTCCGCGTGCCCGCTTTGCCCGCCCGGCTTCGGTGTGAATGCGCCCTTAGCCCGTGTCGTAGTGATGCTTCTGTGCTGTTTCATGAACACAGACGATACCACCAATTATCAACCTGGTATAATATAACCTTTTGATTACGTGGTTTAGGCACTTAACGACAACCTTCCTCTAAACATTTTCTGAGAGTGATCTGTCATTCCCTTACAAAACGAGTTTAGACTGTCCATCGTATGCCTATAGGCTTTTTATAGGCGACCTTCCCTTGATATAGATTTGGTCTTTTGTTGATACAAAGTCTACAGACTGTCTCTACAAGAAAGTCGATAAGGTTACTATTTCTCTTTGTCTACTTGCATTCTATAGATGGTCAATACAAAAAAGTCGATAAGATGATCGTTTCTTTTTGTCTACTTCTTCTCTATAGACTACTTAAAGACGACAGCCAATGCAGTCTCTATTTATTTCTCTCCATTCTTTGTCTACAGACTGTCGATATAGGCGAGAGTCGATAAATTTTCTAATTCTTTTTGGCTACTCATCAGGTTTCTATTTCTTTTTGCCTATTCCCAGCCTAAAAATTTCTTCACACACACACACACACACACACTCACGCACATGTATATATATATATATATATATATATATATATATATATATATATATATATATATATATATATTGCTACGTGATTGGCCGCTGGAGGCACATTGCATGCATTCGCTGGCTTCTTTGAGGCTCGGAAAACACTTTTGTGGAGCACGTGCTGAGCAACAGAAAGCTGTATGGGGAGTTTCTTATGTTGCTCTATCATTTTCTCATTGAGACCTGTCTTCTAACTATAATAATTGAGAAGCTAAATCATTAAGACTAATTATCAAATTAGGGGGAATGCAAGAAATAACCTATCTGCAAACGACGACAAAGCTCTCTAGCTACGTAGCATTTGCATATTTTTACGTTTGAGTCAAATTAGGTTAAACACCCTGTGCACTTCTTTGCAATTCGAATTATTCTCCACGGTTTCCTATATCAGAGCTGATGAAGGCTATAGAGTGGCACGTCGCCAAAGGTAATGTTAACTTGAGCGAACAGGCCATACACCGATTGTGGTAAGGCGTGAGATGAGCTAGAAAACAGCCGATACTGTAAAAGTCTCATTGCTTCAAGTTTACATTCCGTCTATTGATTGACTATAGACAAAAGTCGTTAACCTCGACCCAACCCGCATACGCCGTATCAAGCGCAGGTACCGGTGGATAATACGGAGCTACGTCAGACATAATCTACTGAAGTTGTATAAGGCTGAGATTGCTTCAGAGCCTATTTGTAGACATTAGTGTACACATAGTCTTTACCTCCGCATTTGTTGACCACATGATATCTTAAGACAGTCTTCACAGTTGTCCTAGCATGACTTTTGCGGCAGTAGAATAAAGGAAACAAAACGCCGATCCAATAGTGACAATAGATGTTATGAACACCAACTTTAGGTACAAGCGGATTCCAAACAGGCATCAAGCTAACATCACAGATACTCGCAATGTTTGTAGCTGACAACGCAGACTTTGTGAGTGCGCGATGAAACGATGTCGCGCATGTGGTGTGCGCGTTATGTGTCGTGCGATTCAGAAATACTTTTCAAGTTGTTTTCATATCTCAGATTAGAACTTGAGACTGACTCCAACCAAATAACTGAATTTTATTAGCCCGATGTTTCGGAGCCCATTCGGCTCCTTCTTCAGGGGGTTGTTCTTCGGGGGGTGGCGGTGTGCCGCTTTTAAAGCGTCTTTTTTGAAGAAAGGAGGGGGGAAACACGGCAGGTGGGGAGACACTCCACAGACGGAAAGGTGGGGGGGAACAAAAGGAAAGGGGGATTGTGTTGTTGACCGCTTCCAAGGTGCTGCGATGACCGGTGCTGGGTGGAGTGCTCACGAGGGTGCCCTTGATGGGCCGCGGGGGGGGGGGGGGGGGGGGGGGGGAGGTTACAGGGTCGCGCCGACGTTCTGTGTTGGTGAAACGAGCGGGAGTCTATCTGGCTGTGCGTCCTTTTCTCCTTTTCGTCATGTCGCCAAGGTCATGGACATAGACCGAGGGTAGGTTGCCCTTCACACGGTTTATGTTATTCTCCGTATTCTGAATGTGCCATGACTCCAGTAGTAGTCTCTTTCGCCAGTTCGTTTCTGTTTGAAGGATTTCAGTTTCCTTGAAAGCAATTTTGTGGTCGGCGACTTCAGAGTGTTCAGCGACGGCGCTGCGAATACGGTTGAATGTCCTGACGTCGTTCTCGTGTTGTCTGATCCTTTCTTTTAGATTTTTGGTTTCTCCGATGTACGACGCCGGACAGAAAAAGGACGCACAGCCAGATAGACTCCCGCTCGTTTCACCAACACAGAACGTCGGCGCGACCCTGTAACCTCCCCCCCCCCCCCCCCCCCCGCGGCCCATCAAGGGCACCCTCGTGAGCACTCCACCCAGCACCGGTCATCGCAGCACCTTGGAAGCGGTCAACAACACAATCCCCCTTTCCTTTTGTTCCCCCCCACCTTTCCGTCTGTGGAGTGTCTCCCCACCTCCCGTGTTTCCCCCCTCCTTTCTTCAAAAAAGACGCTTTAAAAGCGGCACACCGCCACCCCCCGAAGAACAACCCCCTGAAGAAGGAGCCGAATGGGCTCCGAAACGTCGGGCTAATAAAATTCAGTTATTTGGTTGGAGTCAGTCTCAAGTTCTAATCAATTTCCCAACCAGACAGGCAATTCTGTCGAAATGTTTAGCTTCAAGTCTTTTTCATATCTCGGCTGCATCACTAACACCAACCGGTTTTTCATTGACTGATATCCTGCACTATAAACTCATCAGTTTCTCATTCACTTAAAATATGTACCAAATCCTCTGAGCCCACCCAGTCCTTCGCAGGCGGTATACCGGCGCGGTCCCGCATACACGTACGTCATTCCTGTACTGATTGCTTTGACCTATCATCCGAACAGAAAATTTGCACTAACATGTGTGCGGGTATGCGATTTGGCGGTGCGCTGGAAGATGTGCTAGAAACGCACTGTATTGCTCATTGTCGTTGGCGATAATTCAAACGTCTGAGGGCCGTGTAAAGGCTTTTACAAACAGCGCATTCATGGTGCGTTCCAGTTCCATACGCTAGCCCACAGCGTTTGTAAAAGAACGTGCAAGCGCATTTGCTTCATCCATGAAAAAAAAATGAAAAATGGAAACGCTACCCGTTCCGCGCGCATGGAACGAAGAGAGAGAGAGACGAAGAAAGAAAAGGGGAAAAGGCGCTTGTACTTCTCGGAGCGCGCGCAGCCTTGCCGCCCTGAATGCCTGCGCATGCGCAATGGCAGCAACAGCGGTGAACCGTCTGTGCGCGTCAATTTGGGTTCTCAACGAGTCCACCAGGCACCTAAACTTTTGGTGCAGTGGTGTGTGGTGTCTGCCTGTACCACAGGTCAGCACACTCACTCATGAGTGCACTCATTCACTCACTCGCACTCATTTCAAAGGCATGAGAGCGAATGCGAGGGAGTACCGGTGAGTGTGAGCGGAGGTGAGTGAGTGAGTGAGTGAGTGAGTGAGTGAGTGAGTGAGTGAGTGAGGGAGTGAGTGAGTGAGTGAGTGAGTGAGTGAGTGAGTGAGTGAGTGAGTGAGTGAGTGAGTGAGTGAGTGAGTGAGTGAGTGAGTGAGTGAGTGAGTGAGTGAGTGAGTGAGTGAGTGAGTGAGTGAGTGAGTGTGAGTGGAGATGAGTGCGAGTGAATACCAGTGAGTGTCAGCGCAGGTGAGTGCGAGTGTGAGCGGAGGTGAGTGCAAGTGTGAGAAAATGCCACTGAGTGTGAGTGGAGGTGGGTGCGAGTGAGGGCCAGCGAGTGTGAATGGAGGTGAGTGCGAGTGCCAGTGAGTGTGAGTGGAGAGGAGTGTGAGTGCCAGTGAGTGTGACTAGAGGTGAGTGAGTGCCATTGAGTGTCAGTGCAGGTGAGTGCGAGTTTGAGTGAGTTTGAGTGAGTGTGAGCGGAGGTGAGTGCAAGTGTGAGCGAGTGCCAGTGAGTGTGAGCGGAGATGAGTGCGAGTGAGTGCGAGTGAGTGCCAGTGCTGGTGAGTGCGAGCGTGAGTGAGTGTGAGCGGAGGTGAGAGCAAGTGTCAGCGAACGCCAGTAAGTGTGAGCGGAGAGGAGTGTTAGTCTGAGTGCCAGTGAATGTGAGCGGAGAGGAGTGTGAGTGAGTGTCAGTGAGTGTCAGTGCAGGTGAGTGCGAATTTGAGTGAGTGCGAGTGAGTGCCAAAGAGTGGGAGCGGAAGGGAGTGTGAGTACCAGTGAGTGTGAACGGAGATGAGTGCGAGTGAGGGCCAGCTAGCGTAAGTGGAGGTGAGTGCTAGTGAGTGCAAATGGAGGTGAGTGCGTGTGAGTACCAGTGAGTGTACGCGGAGAGGAGTGCAAGTGAGTGTGATTGGAGGCGAGTGCCAGGGGCGTGAGCACAGGCGAGTGCGAGTGAGTGCAAACAAGTGCGAGTGGAGGTGAGTGCGAATGACTGCCATTGAGTGTGAGAGGAGATGAGTGCGAGTGATGGCCAGTGAGTGTGACTGGAGGTAAGTACGATTGCGAGTGAGGGTCAGAGCAGGTGAGTGAGAGTGTGAGTGAGCGTGAGCGGAGGTGAATGCAAGTGTGAGCAAGTGCCAGGGAGTGAGCGGAGGTGAATGCGAGTGCGAGTGGAGGGCCAGCTAGTGTGACTGGAGGTGAGTGCGAGTGCGTGTGAGTGGCCAGTGAGTGCGAATGGAGGTGAGTGCGTGTGAGTGCCAGTGAGTGCAAGCGGAGAGGAGTGCGAGTGGGTGCTAGTGAGTATGATTGGAGCTGAGTGCCAGGGAGTGTGAGCAGAAGTGAGTGCGAGTGCGAGTGAGTGCAAGCAAGTGCGTGTGGACGGGAGTGCGAGTGCGAGCAAGTGCCAGTGATTGTGAGTGGAGGTGAGTGCTAGTGAGGACCAGCGAGTGTGAGTGCAGGTGAGTGCGAGTGAGTGTGGCGGAGGTGGGTGGGAGTACCAGTGAGTGTGAGCGGAGGTGAGTGCGAGCGCGAGTGAACGCCAGCGAGTTTAGGTGGAGATAAGTGTGAGTGAGTGCCAGTGATTGTGAATGGAGGTAAGTGCGAGTGCAAGTGCATGCCAGTGAGTGCCAGTGCTACTGTGAGTAAGTGCCAGTGAATGTGAGTGTAGGCAGAGTCCTTCCATGTTTTTTCTGGTCACGAAACTGCCGCCTCAGTTTCATATAGCGCCAGCGCCCGCCGCTAGAGGCGCAACCGTGCATGAGAGGGCATGCGAACGCCGCTACCGCTGTGGTTGTGTGTGGAGCAGCCTCGGTATTCTAGCTTTCTCAACTTCCTCAACGATCGCTTTACTCTCACGTAACTATTTTTAACATTGAATATAATTAAATTACTGCCTGAGCGTGTCTTCTGCGATGATATGAGCGCACGGGACGAAAAAAAAAAAAAGCCGCTCATAACATGGAGCTTGCGGCGGTCTCAGACCGAAAAAAAAAAGATCTGGAATTTTAAGAGCCAGAACCGCGATACGATTATGAGGCACGCCGTAGTGGGGGACTCGGGATTAGTTTTGATCACCTGGGATCCTTTAAAATGCACCTAAATTTAAATAAACGGGTGTTTTGCATTTCGCCCCCGTCGAAATGCGTCCGCTGTACACGGCCGGGCGGTCTCGGTCCGGATTGCTTCGTAATCACCGTTCGCCTCAACGCTTCGGTGGGCTCCGCTTTTTAATACTGGCCTTAAATTAAACACCGCGCATTCGCAACAAAACGCCAGTGGTCCCACCAGATGAGTAAGCGCCAATTCTCCGTTGCGCATAGCGCCAGATTGTTCGCCGAGCACAGCTGTTCAGTTTCTGTTAAACTGTGGCAGAGAAGGACTCTGTGGGCAGAATCTTATAACGAGATCAAAAGAATGAAATTGCTATTGCAAAGGGCTGCTACCGTAGAATACTTAATGACAAAGAAAAGGGAACTGAGCTGCTCCATGCGCTTAAGATTTCTTGCGAAGCGATGCCATTTCTGAATAAGATTTAGGTAGAATTAATGCAAGACGAACTTCGCTGCTAAATGTCTTCGGTGCGGCTTTTAACAACGGATTAAGGCGAACCTGAAGTGTTAGGACCTGCACAGTTGAAACTAGCTGTAATTAGGCAATTGCCTTAGCAAGCAGTCGTTTAGAAGCGTCAGTAAGCTCAGCACTTATTCACGCTGCTCAACGAACACAAGTAGCCACATCACAAATACAGCAATTTTTTTAAATGGCTTGTTAGAGATACCACCTTTCTACTTCTTCAGCTGTTACTTAAACATGCAAACAAAACTTGCTCAGCAAATCACAATACAAATGTAGCTAACAGTGTGCTAATAACCTTCTTACTCATAGCAGCTTATAGACTTAAAAGTACATGCAATTGAAGAATCGTAGCCCACCAATAGCCAAGACTAAAGGACAATGGAAAATAAAACAATGCATATTATTCTGTTTTAACACTTGCATTTAAAGGAATTCTAATGCTATACCTTTCATAGATGGTCGGGGTAAGGGCGCTATTGCTGTGAACTACTCTATCCTGGTATAACACAAATTGAGGTTGCAACAAAGCATAAAGCAAATGTGTTTTGTCATCAATGCCCTGATCAGATCTCACAACACCCTTATTCTCCTTCATCATCAGCATCGCAATTTTTTGTAAGTGGTCACCTTTACACGATAATCGTGATACCTACTGCGTCCCTTTAACTGGTACCACTTCAACTGGTTGGTTTCCTACCACCCCCTGCTGGACATGAAGCTCGCCCCTTTGCTGTGACGATGTCCGAGGCGTCAAAGTGTTTCGCGCACACACGTGTATACTTCGATTCGAAATTAAAACCGCCACTTCCCTGCCGCGGTATGGCCCGCTTCCATTTCTCGCGCTGATCCTTGTTATTTGGTAAACAGAACAACGACACGTTTTCAGTCGTGCCCTTGTTGCCGGAACGGCACCCAGGCACGCAACACGTGTTCGGCATCGTTGTCCCACCCCACCACTTCAACCAAACAGCCCAACACTCGAAAAATAGCACAGCACACGCACAGAACGCACCCGATCAGTCAGCTCGCCTCGCACTGCGCACGCATTTCGGTACGCGAACGATGCCCTCTGTGGCACAGTGGCGCCGCGTCGCGGCACCTTTGGGCAGTATATGAACCTCTCCCATAGAGTGACGGCGGAGTTTCGTGACCAGAAAAACATGGAAGGACTCTGGTGTAGGTGAGCCTGAGTGAGTGTGAGTGGATGGGAGTGGATGCGAGTATGAACGTGTCTGAGTGCTGCGAGTGTGAGTGGAGGTGAGTAAGAACGAGATTGAGTGCTTGTGAGTGTGAATGGAAGGGAGTGTGAACGTGGTGAGTGCTTGTCAGTGAGTGGAAGTGAGTTTGAAGGTGAGTGAGTGTAATTGGAGGTGAGTTTGAATGTTACTGAGTGCTGTGGGTGTGAGAGGAGGTGAGTGTGAACGTGAGTTAGTAGTGAGCGCGAGTGAGTGAGTGCTCGTGAGTGTTAGTAGACATGAGTACGAAGGTGAGTGAGTGAGGATGAGTATACTTGAATATGAACGTGGGTTGAGTATGTTACGGCTAGCACAACAATTGAAGACGTTTAATGTTCGCTTTAAAAGTGGAATGCGATAGCGTAAACTTGCTAAGTTCGCATCGGAAATCATGGGAGGCTGTGTTATTGGCGGGACCTTATCGAAGAGGAACTGGACGCAGCATCGGAGGCACGCGCATGTGCTGCGTCCGAACTCTTCTTCATATAAAACCCCGTTTAAGAGCTTTCGCACCATCGACCGAGTGTGGCTGAGTGGACTAACGGGCTGGTCTCGCAACCCATAGCTCCTGGGGTCGAATCTCAGGCCCGGCATTTTATTTTCAGGTTATCGTCTATTTATTTATTGCCTTTATCGGAAATTTTCACTCATGGCCAACAGATGCCCACAACGTCGACACCGGATTTTCTGCGGAGCAAGCTTCTAAACGCTATCGCGTTAAAAAAAAAAGCAACAATGTGTCTTTTTTAAGGATATATCGTCATCTGAACAGCCAGAAGTTAAAGTGGAAGAAGTCAACATCCCATGTCAAGGTCACCGCTCGTGCTCTGCCATTCACATTACCATGACATGAACGTGCATTTGTTCTGTGCATATGCGATTGTCTGCAGGTGGCAGAAAGCGCAACTCGACTTTGATATTTCATGTATTTTAGTGCGCGGAGCATCAGTTGATACGAATGAGCGAAACAATCATCTGTTCTCGTTAACCAACATTCTGTGTGAATTCAAATCAGCCATGTCACTTACGAGAAAAGCTCTCCCGTTGAAAATTCACTGTTAGCGAAAATTCTTATATTGGGGTGCTTATTTACAAGTCACGCCGTTTCTCTTTTCTCAGCAGTTGACTTTCACTTTCCAGTATACATTAAGGTTAACGATGTATTTGAGTGGTCGAGAAGACAAACCCAATTGTTACGGCGCACCTTCGTTCATTGCTTACGTAGTTCATTGTTACTTGAGAGTTTTTAGTGTAATGCATGCAAAAGAACTCTTTCTATTGCCTCAAATACACGAGTGGATGCTCGCTTGTGCACTGAGCGTACGCCAGCTTAGCTAATTGATTGTCATGGCTCGGGCAGTAAATGAACAATTAAACAAAATTGCAACTGTTTGCGCAGAGGCATTCAAAACCAGACATAGGAAGACTTTTGCAGACGGCGCTGAAGTGCCGGGAAGCGTTATACCCCTGACACACGGGCACTCTAAAGCCCTTTAGGTCAAGGGACTTCTACCGGAAAGGTGTTCAAGCGCAGCGACACACGATAAAGGAGTATCTCCCTTAAGGCAAAGTTCCTTTGCGGGAAATGAGATCGCGCATATACTTTTCGAGCGGAAAAGGAGTTACTCTCGCACACAGCGTGCACAACTCGTCATTAGAAGGAAACCGGCCACACAACTACGGTGCCCCATGAGTACTTTTTTTACCTTGCGAAAATGTAATGCGATTTGTCGAACAGGGAAGATTTACTCTAGCTACACTCTCAAACGCTCGCATCACGTCCCTATAGTACCACCATGTTGAATTCCGGCAGTGTCATTTCCTGCGTCGTCTTTAGTGTTTTAGCATCGTGAAATCATCGTTAGTTGAGCACGTACCTAGGCCCACCTTCGGCGGTTGGCGGCTCGTGAGGACACTGTCGAAGCAGTCAACGTGAAGTATGTTCATGATGAGTAGACGTTTGATGTTTTCCGCTTTCGCCTTGGCTGCGTTTTTCTCATCTTCAAGAGATCCGAGAGCGACAAGCGTTAGAGCGACCTCAACTCTTGCTTCATCGCTAGCGTTCCGCTGAGCCATGATGCAAATGCGCAGTTCTGTCACACGATCACAATTGTGCGAATAGCACATTGAATAAAACGCGTTACGCCTGCAAGCACGAAGGAAGGGACAACATAGACGTGAAAAAAGACGACAGAAACATGGCCAGCACCACGATAAACAGCATGCACAGCTATTCTAGTACACTGTAGCATAGAAAAACACAGACTGTACATAGTTGCTAGACCAATTTGAATTGCTGCTATGAGGGCATTATGAGTCATCAACAATGAAAAAAAAAAGTTTTTGGGTTCTAGAGTAGCTAAATGTAATCCAAATACGCAGCTTTTAAAAAATGTTTTCTCTGCTGCTACTTTAACAACCAGAGTTATTTTACTTGCTGCGTTCATATGAGGAGCCGCCTGAGCAAATTAGTATAGACCGTTTCATCGGGCGAGGAGGATAGGGTGCACGGAGAGCCTTTCCTCCTCTCTGGCTTGGGCGATCCGGCGCGGCGCTGCTTGAAAGTATTGCTGTCGCGTGCTGCGGAACGATTTCGAGATGTTTTAGATCTTACTTTGTGAAATTTACGCCATGTTCGTTCATAAAAGGCCGTCAGGGAAACCTTTCGGTGCATCGGTAACTACTATAGGCAGAAATCTGTCTTGGGGGTGCAAAAATGTGATACGCGTAATCAGCCGCGGTGTACGCGCATTATCAGTCGCGGTGCATGTATGTGTTCTTTACTATTTTGCTTGTATCACTTTTAATCCAACAAAGAAAACCAGCGTCTCTGTATTACCAGCATTAAATGGTATATCAGCTCACTGTCTGATCGATTGGCGTAGAAAGTAAAACATCGAACATAAGAGCGCATACTCGTGCACGGCCAACCTAAGGCAACCACGAAACATCTGAGCGGCAGGCGCTATCAAATATTCGTGATACACTGGGATCGTTCTCACGCATTTCAAGTCTAGTATGCTTCAAATTACCATATGTCTACGCTATAGCCTTGCTGCATGAGGTCCATGGCGCTGCTCAACACAGCGATCACTGCGGTTGGTGAGCCAGCACGATACATATATAAGCTGTGTGCTTCGGCATTGCCTTTTCGGCCTATATACAGCCATAATAAATGAGAGGGTTCGCATAAAAAGAATGCGATGACTATTTTGGAGCGCAAAATTTCCGTAATACGTGTGAGTGCGTCGTAGAGAACTGAACGAACACAACCGAAAAAAGAAATTTGGTTATCATCCTCTTTCTCTAAAAAGCCAGAGAAAGCGGGCTAACGCCGCACGTTTATAAATAGATAACCGCTGATGTCGTATGCTTGGACCATGCGCTATATAGAACAAAGATATCTGTAATCCAGCACCTACTACTGCTTAGGACGCTCGCGCAGTTTGTAAACGGTCGCTTTGCTGGACAAGCTTAATTCAGACAGTAAGGTATGCTGCTATTACTACACAAAACTATTTTATTCATGGGTGGAAACCTCATCCATCCAACCAAGTAGTCACACAATGTACCCTGCAGCGAACAGTTTGAACGCTTGTCAAAGTACAAGATCACAGCTCCTATCGTAGCAGAATGGTACCCACTCTGTTACGATCGTCGCGTATGTTTCATGGCTCCTAAACCGCAGATTAGAAATAGAGGATAACACTGCAATATGGTCACATTAGTGATTGGAACATTCAGAAATACACAATTGATCTCCGAGGCTGATTGTAGGCTCAAACATGCGCGCACACATCGCGCTGCGTGTTCGGTCCACCTCAATGCCAGCACAAATTCCGCCCATGACGCCTTAAACCACTTCAGCACGTCTCACAGAACCGTTTACCACGTAGAAGACACACGTCATATTAAACAGGCCGCACGACCGCGAAAACAAACGCCAGAACTTACCGCCGAGCATATACCTGCCATGCAAAAGACCGCTTTCACCCAAGCCAGTATGGCGCTGCTCATAGGCGGCGCCACTGCGTTCACAGTATGGCGGCGCCCAGGAAAAAACGGTCTCGCCGTGTTATGGGGCTCTTGCATTGCCCAGGGGGCGCTGCGAAAAAGGTGCTAAAAAGCGCCCTCTGTCCTAAAATGGGTCGTACCAAGCTCCGTCGTCTGCTTCGGAAAGCACGTTTACAATATGGACCCGCCACTTTCGGTTCTGTTGTATCACGGCCTGCAGCAAATATCCGGTGCCGAAGATTTTTTCAGGGGTGGCACGCTGCGTAAAGGCAAGAAATTATGCAGTGCCGAATACCTGTATGCCGTTCAAGAATTAAGCGGCGAAGTTTTAGCGCGGTGTCAATCGCAAGTGAAGCGAGTCGCGTACGAAGTGGAACTTCAGGTTAGGTTTGCACGTTGCTAGATTCAGGCGCACAAACGCGAGGAAATGCTTGATATAAATGAATCCACAGCAGCGATAAGCAGACATCATGTGTACGGAACTGCTCGAGCACACGATCGTACGCGCCGCGAAGGCAGCGGTCTTTCGACATGCCGCGAAACGGCGGGCCTCCTGCAATATTTGTTGACTGCATGCCGCTAAACAAGTAGTTATGCCTGCGTTGTCGTAGCGGCCATCTGTCCCTTTTAGTAACTGCTAATAACTGATGCAATGCATATGAGCTCGCACGTCCGTGCGAATCGCGCTGCAGCGCGAGCTCGTAGCTGCTCGCTTGACGTAGCTTTTAATGACAGCGCTCGAACATCGATCTGCTGTAATCAATACTACCTTGCTGCGCTGCCTCAACATGCTGACTTGAGGTCAAGTATGAGCACATTTAACTCTCTAACCTGTGCTGCTCGTAGTGGGGTAGTGAATCGTCACCGAATCAGCCCGGCCATTTGTGGTCATTTGCACACACCTGGTCACATAACCACTTCGCATCGGTCGAATGGTTAATTGTCGCTGTGGCCGGGTCTCGAATCGTGAATTACCAGCCATGCCTGCTGCTATGTCGGTGTGCTGTCGGGACTGTAGGTGCAAAAGACCGAAATTTAGAACGCAGATAATCAAGCAAGCTTCAAGACAGGCGAAACAGTCAGCATGGCGCGAAGTTTCGCTTACTCAGCGCGACGAACTGCAGCTATGCAGCGTGCCCGACGCTCCACTTCGTGAGGCCTTGAAGGAAAACGGTAGAATCTGATGTTGGGATTCAGGCCTTCTTGCTCATGGCAGCCCACGACGCAGAAGTAATGACGGTGACGCCTTCTCGAGGCTGGGCTAGGTCTTTCCGGATCGGCGTCACCGATTCCGTCTGCTCCCAGCATTACGTCCCACGGCACACGGAGAGCCCGTTATCGTTAAACTATAGGCTGCGGCGAGCTCGCAGCGTGGTCGACATGGTCTACGAGAAGTGACGAGCTTTTTCGCACTCGCAACAGGGCAGAAAAAAGTGCGAATCGACGCAAAACTCGACCGAGAAACGTGCTTCGCCACAGCCAGGGCTCAATACGACCCAAGCTGGTACGACCCAGATGTCGTTTCCCGCGCCGCCACCAGGCGCCGCTACTATACCTCAAACTCCAGCGCAAGACGCCCATGGTGGCTAGCCGTGTGTCGTCAGCGCCCCTGCTTTCGGCAAAGGGTCCTTCAGAGTAACAAAAGGTACTGACTGCAAAGGGCTTTACTTTTGCCCGCGTTCCAGGGGTATCAAAGGCATCACGGCTTACGGAGGCGCCAGCGAGTCGCCGAGAAACGACCGCGGTGAGTCATGCGAGTCATGTGGGCGCGTGCATTGTGTGTACCAGCGGCGCCAACACTTCCTTGGAATTCTATCCCCTTCTCCTTGTCTGCCGGCGGGAGAAGGGTGGAGCAGGGTGCATGCAGGTGCGTGCCTGAGACGGTTGTGACAATATATGGTCCGACCTTACGCCTGCGCTCCTGATTGGACCAAACTCTACTACGGTGACCTCGAATATTGGGAGCGTGAAGCTTTTCCAGAGAAATGCCCCGCCGCCGCGCTGATTTACCGGACCCGAGGGCTTTCTCTGCTGTGGAAGCTGCGCTAAAGCGGTGGGCGTCTGCTATGCGCTTGATATTTTAATCGCTATCAGTCAACGTTGTGATAACTTAGCTTGAAGTTAAATAGCCTCCAAGTGTCTTGCGTAGAAGCTGAACGTAAGAAAGCTACAGCACGTAGAAGACGCCCCTGGCTTTCCTCTTCCTTTCCGAACGCAGAAAGCCCCCGGGTCGTAACGTAAAGTCCCTCAATAATAACGGGTCCGGCACAGCAGCGGCGCGGCACGGCAGCTCCCCGCAAAGGCCTCGTGCGGGAGCCGGCGCCTTGGACAGTCCCAGTATTTCAGGCATGGAGGATCCTATACTCGCGGACAAGTTTGTGTGGCAATGAAGGGAAAGCGGCGGAGACAAAGCCCGCACAAGTGAGAGCGCTTCTGAAAAGAGTCCCGTAGTTTTCATCCACGTTAGGCACTAGAAAACAAACGCCTTACCAGCAACAGCTAAATAAGATAAAACACACCAGTGAATCTAAAGGTTTGCTTATTTTGAGGCTTTTCCCTGCCGCGCCTTGGCAAGCGCATGAAGCAGCGTCAATTCAGCGTCTGTTCCGAGCCACCGAAAGAACTGTCAAACGCTGGTGGGCTATACTTGGCGCCGTAACATGTGCAGCAGCCACGCGCCTTTTGCTTTCCCTTCATTGCCGCAGAAGGTTTTCCGCGAGTATATGTCGCTATAACCGTGAAGGTTCATACTATAATTACTAGAGGAAACTCTGTAGCTAGCGTCTACGGGAGCCGCAATGGGAGCGGTTGTACCAGCATGGGAATTACGGGAAGTACATGGATTTGCCTAAGCTTCGTCATTCTGGCTTCAAACGGTTTTGTGAGCTTGTCATTTTCAACAATGTACTGCGTAATAAATAATTAAATGAACATTGTTAAATTTGTCCGATGACAGGATTCGCACACAGGACCTCTACCGCAGAAGCCTGATACTGAAACCATTAAGCCAGCTGTTTGCTGACTACAAGTCATCAGTATTTCGGCATGTGCAACAACATTTCTAATCTTGGGACCCGTTCTGGTACGTATCTGCACCTTGTGCACTTCAACAAAATGGGACACAGATTCGGAAAAATATTCGCGAACTGGTCTAGCGTCGATATCCGCATTGTGTACAGCAGTCCGAGTTCGCTATATACTGTGCAGGCCCAGGAGCATAACCACATCAAAAGGCACACCATCGTCGTTTTTGACTGAGATAACGGATTCCATGCGGACTTAATGGCAACTCTTCTTTCAAGGTTCTCTGTAAGATTCATTATGAAAAAAGGGGGGTGAGGCGTGCAGGCATGCAGACACAAGAGTAGAGAAGTGGACAACGCGAACGCCGACTATCAACTGAAGGGAGCACTGAGGCGAAAAAAAGAAAGTTATTTAGAAAGAAAAAAAAGACGTCATCACGTCTACCTGCCATTCCTTCCTCGATGATCAACGAGTGGCAAGCTCCGAGGCAACGCTGTTGAAGTTGGCGGCCGCTCGAAGTCATGAAGTTATGTAAATATAAGGCGTTAGTAACGGAAGGTCTAAGTTCATTCGGTTTCCTAATTGTTTTAAAGAAGTATGAATATTTAAAGTATTTTGAGTTAAAGGTGTACTGATCAGGTGTTCTAGAGTGCTTGTGGCGTGTTGACCTAGAATGATTTGAAGAACTTCGTACGGATGTGTCAATGGTTTTGTCACCATGAATAAACGGAAACAAAAACCTTAGCCGTGCTAGTTTTGCCCTACTTTGTAGTGTTAATAAACCGGCTCTTTTAAATAATTCAGTCGAGGACTGAAATAACGGACTGAAATAATTCAGTCCGTTAACTTGTATTTATTATAAATGAACCTTATTGCCTTCCTCTGCACCCCCTTTTATGAGATCTTTTGTGTACGTAAATCAAACAATGCTAGCGTACTCCAGCATTGGTCGAACAACCCTTTCGTAGACCAGCAGATTTGTATTTGTGGCCTACAGTGCTCAGCATGTACATTGATTTCACTTGAGGTTATGTTGCTAACATGGGTTTCCCATGGGAGAGCGCATGTTAAAGTGACACCTAAATATTTACCCTAAATACACAAGTGAGAGATGTGTCATTAATAATGTAAGTAAAATCAGATACCTGTGTTTTTTTTTCTACTTTCTGCTAGCGTTATTGATGTTTGGGCATTTATAGTGATCTGCCACTCCTGACACCAAGAAAAGGTAGAATTTTGTATATGGTGATCATCATTGCAATTAATTTCGAGGTACGGAAAACAATCGTCAACGAATAGACGGCTGTCACCATGTAATAGGAAAAGTAAATTGTTTATGTATATGAAAAATAAAACTGGGCCTAAAACACTGCCTTGACGCACTCCCGATGTAACATGTGTTAAAATGGAAGATTTGTTATGAATGTACACGAATTGTGTGCGGCAGAGGGCGGCACACTCACTCATGAGTGCACTCGCTCACATTCACTCGCACTCATTTCAAAAGCGTGAGTGCGAGTGGGTGCCAGTGACTGTGAGTGGAGATGAGTGCGAGTGAGTGTAAGTGGACGTGAGTGCCAGTGAGCGTGAGCGGAGGTGAGTGCGATCGAGGGCAGGTGCAGGCGAGTGTGATTGAGTGCCAGTGAACGTGAGTGGAGGTGTGTGCGAGTGGGAGTGAGTGGCAGTGAGTTGAGGGGAGCTGAGTTCGAGTGCGAGTGAGTACCAATGAGTGTGTGTGGAGGAGAGTCCGAGTGCGAGTGAGTGCCAGTGAGTGTGAGTGGAGGTGAGTGCGAGTGCGAGTGAGTGCCACTGAGTGTGAGTGGAGGTGAGTGAGAGTGCGAGTGGGGGCCAGCGAGTTTGAGTGTAGGTGAGTGCGAGTGCGTGCCAGCGAGTGTGAACGGATGTTAGTACGAGTGCGAGTGAGTGCCAGTGAGTCCGAGTGGAGGTGAGTGCGAACGTGAGTGAGTGCTAGTGAGTGTGAGTGGAGGTGAGCGTGAATGAGAATGAGTGCAGAGCCCAGAAAAATTATGGTGAGTGAGTGTCAATGAGTATTCTCCCACACTTCGACCGGTTTCCTGTACCTTGGTGTCTGTGTATGCATGTCTTCTTTACGGAATCACACGTCAACTACACTGAACGATAAGTTTTAGCAAAGATGTTTTCTGTCAATAGCTCATGATGACGTGAGCGCATTTGATAGCGCGAACCGGCTGCATGTAGCGTAGGTGACTCGGGCGTAGTGTTGGTTTGTCGTTTACATAATTTGATAACGTGCTCTTGTTCTCGCTTCTACTATATGGATTGTTGATTACGTTCATAGTGAGCAGCCACTACGCGGATTATGTTTGTTGAGTAGCCAGTGTCGGTAGATCTCATTTCGTGGCGCTCGGTCGGGCTGCCATGAACACTTCGCCGCATGTGTAGTGAAATTCTCGTGACCCGCTTTACGTATATACCTTGAATTTGTGTTATGGTGAAGAATTTCAGAGTCGTATAATTGAATAAATGCTACCGTGCTCGGATGAACGGTCATGTTTGCGGGGCATGCATCAGCAGTGAGTGCGCTGCCGTTTTCGCATACAGTAAAAGTAATAGTATGTGTAGGCTTTCTGGCAACCAATCTAAATATATGCAGCCGCAAAAGCTTTCGAACCCCGAAACCTGCGATAAGCTCAGTCACTTGCAGCTTCGCAATTTAGACGAAACAATTATAACAATTAGAACAATAGATTAGTCACTCGGGGAAGCACCTTTACACGTTTCAAACTGAAGGCATTGGGTTTGACGATATTTGGAAGATTTCCTTTATTTTTCGGGTCCCTTTTGTGAATAGTTTAGCAGCAGGAGTTATTTCCGGGCTATTTGAAAGGCGTTAAGCGTCTTTCGATACTTCGGCGTTATGCAGTTTACGTGCTATTATTCTAGGCAGCTCCTAGCACAGATTCACACTTTAACGATCGTGCATGGTATGAAGCCCTTGTTGTGTGTAATAAGTGTTCCGGTTTTCTTTACTGTTGCATTTAGCGTCGTCATCTCGGACAGACTGTATACTACATGCGCTGTAAAAAAGAAAAAAAAAGCCAGATTATCTATTTGGTCTTCTTTTCCTAGTAGATAACGCATATACTATTCTAATAGTTTAGTGGGCTTTGCACTTATTCTACCTATATCAACACACCTAAGAGGTCGTAAAATGTTTTAGCTGATCATCATCATCATCATCAGCCTAGTTACGCCCACTGCAGGGCAAAGGCCTCTCCCATACTTCTCCAACTACCCCGGTCATGTACTAATTGTGGCCATGTTGTCCCTGCAAACGTCTTAATGTCATCCGCCCACCTAACTTTCTGCCGCCCCCTGCTACGCTTCCCTTCCCTTGGAATCCAGTCCGTAACCCTTAATGACCATCGGTTATCTTCCCTCCTCATTACATGTCCGGCCCATGCCCATTTCTTTTTCTTGATTTCAACTAAGATGTCATTTACCCGTGTTTGTTGCCTCACCCAATCTGCTCTTTTCTTATCCCTTAACGTTACACCGATCATTCTTCTTTCCATAGCTCGTTGCGTCGTCCTCAATTTGAGCAGAACCCTTTTCGTAAGCCTCCAGGTTTCTGTCCCATATGTGAGTACTGGTAACACACAGCTGTTATACACTTTCCTTTTGAGGGATAGTGGCAACCTGCTGTTCATGATTTGAGAATGCCTGCCAAACGCACCCCATCCCATTCTTATTCTTCTGGTTATTTCAGTCTCATGATCCGGATCCGTGGTCACTACCTGCCCTAAGTAGATGTATTCCCTTACCACTTCCAGTGCCTCGCTACCTATCGTAAACTGCTGTTCTCTTCCGAGACTGTTAAACATTAGTTTCCTGCAGATTAATTTTCAGACCCACCCTTCTGCTTTGCCTCTCCAGGTCAGTGAGCATGCATTGCAATTGGTCTCCTGAGTTACTAAGCAAGGCAATATCATCAGCGAATCGCAAGTTGCTAAGGTATTCTCCATCAACTTTCATCCCCCATTCTTCCCACTCCAGGTCTCTGAATACCTCCTGTAAACATGCGGTGAATAGCATTGGAGAGATCGTATCTCCCTGTCTGACGCCTGTCTTTATTGGGATTTTGTTGCTTTCTTTGTGGAGGACTACGGTGGCTGTCGAGCCGCTATATATATCTTCCAGTATTTTTACATATGGCTCATCTACACCCTGATTCCGTAATGCCTCCATGACTGCTGAGGTTTCGACTGAATCAAACGCTTTCTCGTAATCAATGAAAGCTATATATAAGGGTTGGTTATATTCTGCACATTTTTCTATCACCTGATTGATAGTGTGAATATGGTCTATTGTTGAGTAGCCTTTACGGAATCCTGCCTGGTCCTTTGGTTGACAGAAGTCTAAGACAGATTCTATTTGCGATTACCTTAGTAAATACTTTGTAGGCAACGGACAGTAAGCTGATCGGTCTATAATTTTTCAACTCTTTGGCGTTCCCTTTCTTATGGATTAGGATTACGTTAGCGTTCTTCCAAGATTCCGGTACGCTCAATGTTATGAGGCATTGCGTATACAGGGTGGCCAGTTTCTCTAGAACAATCTGACCACCATCCTTCAACAAATCTGCTGTTACCTGATCCTCCCCAGCTGCCTTCCCCCTTTGCATAGCTCCTAAGGCTTTCTTTACCTCTTCTGGCGTTACCTGCGGGATTTCGAATTCCTCTAGGCTATTCTCTCTTCCACAATCATCGTGGGTGCCACTGGTACTATATAAATCTCTGTAGAACTCCTCAGCCACTTGAACTATCTCATCCATATTAGTAACGATATTGCCGGCTTTGTCTCTCAACGCACACATCTGATTCTTGCCTATTCCTAGTTTCTTCTTCACTGTTTTTAGGCCTCCTCCGTTCTTGAGAGCCTGTTCAATTCTATCCATATTATAGTTCCTGATGTCCACTGTCTTGCGCTTGTTGATTAACTTAGAAAGTTCTGCCAGTTCTATTCTAGCTGTAGGGTTAGAGGCTTTCATACATTGGCGTTTCTTGATCAGATCTTTTGTCTCCTGCGATAGCTTACTGGTTTCCTGTCTAACGGCGTTACCACCGACTTCTATTGCGCACTCCTTAATGATGCCCATGAGATTGTCGTTCATTGCTTCAACACTAAGGTCCTCCTCTTGAGTTAAAGCCGAATACCTGTTCTGTAGCTTGATCCGGAATTCCTCTAGTTTCCCTCTTACCGCTAACTCATTTATTGACTTCTTGTGTACCAGTTTCTTCCGTTCCCTCCTCAAGTCTAGGCTAATTCAAGTTCTTACCATCCTATGGTCACTGCAGCGTACCTTGCCGAGCACGTCTACATCTTGTATGATGCCAGGGTTCGCGCAGAGTATGAAGTCGATTTCATTTCTGGTCTCACCATTCGGGCTCCTCCACGTCCACTTTCGACTAACCCGCTTGCGGAAAAAGGTATTCATTATCCGCATATTATTCTGTTCTGCAAACTCTACTAATAACTCTCCTCTGCTATTCCTAGAGCCTATGCCATAATCCCCCACTGACTTGTCTCCAGCCTGCTTCTTGCCTACCCTGGCATTGAAGTCGCCCATCAGTATAGTGTATTTTGTTTTGACTTTACCCATCGCCGATTCCACGTCTTCATAAAAGCTTTCGACTTCCTGGTCATCATGACTGCATGTAGGGGCATAGACTTGTACCACCTTCAATTTGTACCTCTTATTAAGTTTCACAACAAGACCTGCCACCCTCTCGTTAATGCTATAGAATTCCTGTATGTTACCAGCTATTTCCTTATTAATCAGGAATCCGACTCCTAGTTCTCGTCTCTCCGCTAAGCCCCGGTAACACAATACATGCCCGCTTTTTAGCACTGTATATGCTTCTTTTGTCCTCCTAACCTCACTGAGCCCTATTATATCCCATTTACTACCCTCTAATTCCTCCAATAACACTGCTAGACTCGCCTCACTAGATAACGTTCTAACGATAAACGTTGCCAGGTTCAGATTCTAATGACGGCCTGTCCGGAGCCAGGTATTCTTAGAACCCTCTGCAGCATCACAGATCTGACCGCCGCCGTGGTCAGCTGCTTCGCGGCTGCTGGGGACTGAGGGCCGGGGTTTGATTGTTGTATTCATATGGGAGGTTGTGGCCAAGTACTGCACCAGGGTGGCCAATCCTGCGCTGGTTAGAGAGTGCGTTACCGGTTCTGGTCGCCGGGATCAGGCCGCACTCCAGGCCTGTTTGTGCCATTTTCTCAACACATGGTTTTTTTTTTGTATTTTCCGGTGGAGAATTGCGCGGCACCGGGATTTGAACCATGGTCCTCTTGCACGGGAGACGTATACTCTACCGTCCCCTCAGTAGTTAAATTAAAAAATTAAATTATGGGGTTTTACGTGACAAAACCACTTTCTGATTATGAGGCACGCCTTAGTGGGGGACTCCGGAAATTTCGACCACCTGGGGTTCTTTAACGTGCACCTAATTCTAAGTACACGGGTGTTTTGGCATTTCGCCCCCATCGAAATGCGGCCGCCGTGGCCGGGATCCGATCCCGCGCCCTCGTGCTCAGCAGTCTAACACCATAGCCACTGAGCAACCACGGCGGGTCCCGCAGGAGTTGTACGCCTCATTTAACCTACAGTGGTGCCCTATTTGATCAGTCAAGGTTGACCAATCTGAGCTCGGTTATACCGCACGGATGGCACTCGGCTAGAGAACCTGGTATTTATGACTTGCACATGTTTCGCCATACCTAATTGAGGATGTATATACATTTTTGTTCTTTAGGAGGGTTCCCGTACTGTCATAAAGTAAAGTAAACGACATTAAAAAGAAAGAAAAAAAAGAAAAAAAGGGGGAAAAAAAACGAACATGACAGGTGGTTTGAACTCATGACCCTTGGATGTTGCCCGGAAAGATAGCTCAGTCGGTTGGTTCGTCAGGCCCCAGGTTACTTTCAAGCGCCATAGCTCCTGCTCCGAGCCTCATACTTACGTGGAAAGGGACTGCTGTTGTCCGCGACAGTAGCCTTTAATACACCCCGTTAATGTGCGTTGTATGGAAAGTGGGGCCAATAATGTATTCATCTTGGAGTATGAGAAAAGAGACATTGCAGACTGTTCTAAGCTGAAATAAATTGCTATTCTTACGTGATTGTTCAAAACTGCAGTCACTATTGTGAGCATGTTTGTATGGCACACGCATATCGTATTAACATCCGAAAAATGTGCACAGTCCAGCCGGTTATCTTTATTTCAGCAATTATTATTATAGGAAACATTTGGAATTCTCGCATTTGTTTCTTATTTTGATAAGTACAATACGTGCCATATGAACTTGTCTTGAAACGTAACGTACCGTTGCTGTCACCAGCGACCATTGAGATTGTCTAACTGCTCATAATATTGCAACATGATGAAACATTATAATGGTTCTGATTCGTTTTGGTATCTAGTATTTAATCAGAGGTAAACCAAGTTAACTAGAGACATAAGTGATGATAGCAAATTATGTATAAAGCCGCTAATTAACCGTAGAAATAACTCATTGACTAGTATTCCCTCATATTGCATCTGCTTTACGTGTTTGACTCGGTGTACTTGTCTTACGTGCTGTGCTTGTGTTGCCATGAATTACGGACTTGCCCAAGCCCTTGTCAGCTTTATTAAAAAAGGAATTCAATTCAGTTCAATGTAATACTGCATGTCCATTGAGTGACATGTTATTCGTTTTATCTAAAAATTGTTGGCTGTCAGTACATGGCCAGCATTAAACCACAGTATTTTTTTTTATTGCCAGTGCCAGTGCCTATTGCCTATTTTTTTTATAGACTGCCAGTGAATTTTCGTGAAAACAGCCAGGGAAGACTTAGAAAAATATCGCGGAACTTGAAAATGTCAACACAGGTATGCTGTCTTGCTACACGCCACACGAAGTTTTCAGAGAATCTGTCTATTAAACATAATTTTAAAACGTTTGACCTCACAGAAATTTCAGACAAATTGGTTCCCTATATTGAAAAAAATAAGTGAAAGTGAAGCATACTGAGATGGCATTTGTTCTTAAATATTTTTTTCCGTTAACTAAAGGTCCTGAATTTCGAAACCCTAGAAAAAATACTCATGTTTCCGAGCACCTTAAATAATTTATTGTGATAGCATTCATTCGAACTATAGTTTCAGTTTTGTTTTCCAAGAGGTGCATATCTGTCGTGCCATGACACAGAAAGTGCTCGCGTGGTATTTCTGGCGATCATGGCGTAAGACCTGCATTTTAGGAAAATTAATATATCGAGCAATAAAAAGAGTTAATTCAATATCGGTGCACTTGTTCTCTTTTTTGCACTGCATTATTCAGCACTAGTGGAAATGCTTCAGTTTTTGTCTGTTTATGCAACATATAAGAGCGCAGCTGGTTCAGGAGCATTATTAAGCTATTGACATTAATGCATAAGTTCAAATGAGAAGCAACACCTGAACATACATAATAAACATTCAATTTTTTTTTTTGCCGCCATATGTAAGCAAAAATTTTAACAAACTCCTAGATAGCAGATAGCTCGCAGATTTCATTCAAACGGATCCATTGTATGCAGCTGTAATATTTCTTAAACGTGAACGTGCACGAATGCTCATGCAGTCTAACATAAAGATTCACCGGTGCATGCATTCAAGATTTTTCGACTGCTTCTATTCGCATGCATGCTTTTCTATGTGCAGTTCCTTAGGGACGTTCCCATATACGTGTTGAATGCAGTACCTTTGTATAGACATTTCCAATAGACTCCTTATTAACAACCCCAGCAGCAAGTATGTATATGTGATCGAAACATATTTGTCAAAATGTGGTATATATAGCTAGTATATAGGGTGGCGATACTGGCTATTTTAGCCAATGTGGTGAATGAAAATAGAACATCTAAAAAAACACGATACAAGATATATTATGATAAAAAAAAGCTACAGGTCATATCTCTAAAAGCTGAACACCACAGGTCCTAAATTGCGATCTTAGTGCACGATCTTGTTTTACATTATTCTTCGTTGAATAGCTTCAGTAAATTTAAGTTAGCTGGGACACCCTGTATCGACAATAGTCGACAAATAGTGTAAGGCTAAAGTATATGGATTAGCTATAGACTGGTTTGCAGGAATTGCCTATAGACAGTCTATGGACTTATGGTCTTACATTTTTTAGACTAGTCTATAAAATGTCTGAGTCTTTACACACTCTACAGACTGCCTAAAGATTAATGAAAATTATTGTTTGTGGACAAATGTCTGCAGAATGACTAGAGACAAAAATGTATAAGGTTATACAGTTCAATGCTGTTCTACTTTTGTAAACTGAAGTCTATAAAATGTCGATAAGCAAATGTCTATAGACCATCTATAGACATTTCTTTATAGACATCCCACACTATATTCCATTTCATTATATTCCACTATACACAGTCTATAAAAATAGAACTGTATAACCCAATGCACTTTTGTCTATGGACATTCAGCAGGCGTTTGTCCACAAACGCGCATTTTCATTAATCTATAGACAGTCTATGGAGTGTCGATAGACTCAGACATACTATAGATAGGTCTACGAAAAATGTAACGCCATAAGTCCATAGGCTGTCTATAGATTGGTCTGTAGGAATAGTCTGTAGACAGTCTATAGACACTTGTCTGTAGACATTCCATAGACCTCAGTCTACAAATGCAGAACGGTGTATATGCCTATACACTTTTGTCTATAGACATTCTGCAGACAATTGTCTAGAAACGTGAATTTTCATTAATCTATAGACAATCTATAGACTCTGACATATTAAAGACTGCTCTATAAAACGTGTAAGACCAGAAGTCTACAGACTGTCTAAACACTAGTCTAAAGAAATATCTATAGACAGTCTATCGACTTCATAGACACATGTGTATAGACTGTGTATAGACTTTCTATAAAAATTTTTGTAAGGGTTCGCACAAAGCATACTAGATTCGCTTTCCGTGACGATTGTCTTTGATACGGGCTGACACGAACTAATGACTAGAATGATACGAACTAATTGCGGAAAACCCGCTTCATACTTTTCAGCATTACCATGTTGGAATAACCTCCCGTTATATATTAAGTTCTCTGCATTGTTACGTGCTTTTAAACAAGTATTTTTTTTTTTCATTATGTAGCCGACTTCTGACATATGGTGCATTACATTGTACTTGTTTTACTAATATTCATGCTTATGAGCCATCCTCTCTGCTTTCAGAGGCAGGAGTGGGTGGTCGGATGTTTCAATGGATACGCAGCTATCTCTCCATAAGATCCTTTTTTGTAAGCACCAACGAAGGGCATACTTCTCTACATTATAGCTGCCGCGGCGTCCCCTAGAGCGGTGTACTCAGCCCTGTGTTATTTAATCTAACACTAATTGTTCTCCTTGAGCCCGTGCCAATCACAGTCATGCTATCAATGCACGCGGATGACATCTGCATATGGACGTCTGCAGTAACACGCCTACAGTTGCCAGCGAAAATTAGGAGAGCTGCCACCCAAACTGCTGTCTACGTCCGTTATCGAGGCCTGGAAATTTCCTCCGAGAAATGCGCACTAGTGCCATTTACGCGCAAACCCATGACAAACTACAGCGTAACGACGCATGCGTGCCTCATGCAGTAACTCGATCGATCGGTGCAGTGATGATGCAGGAATGGACTGCGCTCATGTTCAATGTATCGTGCACATATTCAATGTCTCGGCACGCGTGAACTCCTACCACTGCTAGCCATGCAACAGAAGTTGTTTCCATTCTTGGGCTGCAAACAAAAACGAAACACGAGAAACAAAACAGCACAAGGGCTGGTTCAACAACTGAGAAGGTATAACTGATAAGTTATAACTGTAACTGAAAAGTGATAAGGTATAAGCGGGCGCAACACGTTTTGCAAGCGCGTAAAATTTCATTTGCCTCCAAAAAAACAGACTCGCGAGTTGTGTATAATGTGGCACCACTAGTGTGTCGCTTTGGTCTCGTACAATGCATTCGGATGGGCTGTGTGACAACATCCCTCTTAATAGTTTGAGTCCGCGCAACCGTCCAGCTAGTTCCGTCTGCATGCGCTAACGCGTTCTTCAGTCAATGGTAAAAGCCCTGCGATATACACAGCGGCAGATTAAAACATCGCCGAAACTTCCGAATCAATCGTAGGGCGGCAAGCGCACTTCGAATGTTCACAGCGCTGCATGGTGTCGTGCTTTGACCAGAACGCCGGCTTGCCTCACTAAGCAAGAATCGCGTGACGACCCACTGGCAACAAGAAGTTATTATTATTATTTTTTGTAAATTGACCATGCGCGCCACACCAGTACAATAAGTTCAACATTCGCAGGCGGTTTGTGCAATTTACAGTGCAACAAGTATCCTGCATGAGACCCGTCGCTAAAGCTGAGCCTATCACTCGAACGTTATTTCACAGAGTCACTTTCGACGACAAAACTCCTTGCAGTATTTCGCACGAACTGCTGAAGTGTTTCCTTTAACCGATATTCTCGCCCCGAACACGAGCAAAGTCATTGTTCAGTCCATCAAGTTCAGGAAACCGCCACGGATCATGCAAAAGATTACGCACTTAGTTCTCACGCCTGCCCTGCGGTAATTGCGGCGCAGCTTGGAATGCTGCTGGGGTTAGGGTACGCGCATGTGCATAGGGGATTTGAAAAAAGGTCCATTGTAGCTACACCCGCTTCCAATGCCAATGACTACTCTAAGATTGTATTTCTTTCTTTGCTAGTTTTCAAATGTAGTTCACCGTTCTTTTGGGAACAGGAGAAAGAAAGATAGATAACATTTAATGGAAGAAAGGTGGGGAGGTCGGCCTGAGTGAAGTGCCTCTGGTCTGCTACTCCACGCTGCGGAAGGGGTTTGGGGAATAACAGAGGTACGATGTGAAGAGGAAGGAGGGTGGAGTTTACGAACAGGAAATCCCCATGCAGCTTTACGCTCTAGGACCCCTTCCTGCATATTACATTATTAATCCACACTAATTGAGCAGAATAAGTTGAAATTGAATGGAAAACCAGCTCTTACATTAGGAGGGCACACAAATCACTGAAATCAGTGGAAGCGGTCACGTGTTCGGGTTTCGTGCAGGTCTGCACCTGCTAGGTACGGGCGGAGGGGAGGAGGTGTACAGACTGTGAACCAACCAAGACGAGTTCAAGGGTACTGCCAGTGACTGCTTGACTTACTATTTTTCTCTCAAGGATCTGTTCAGCATGACATCAGTGTCAGCAGTGTAGTAGTAGTAGTAGTAGTAGTAGTAGTAGTAGTAGTAGTAGTAGTAGTAGTAGTAGTAGTAGTAGCAGCAGTAGTAGCAGTAGTAGTAGTAGTAGTAGTAGTAGTAGTAGTAGTAGTAGTAGTAGTAGTAGTAGTAGTAGTAGTAGTAGTAGTAGTAGTAGTAAAGCGGCGGCGGCCTTCTTTACCGTGGCACAAAAAGGAACGCTTGATGATCTAAGAATTAGTAGCAATTAAAACAGCTCGAGAAACTTCACGCGTAAGTCATAAAGCTGCGAAACGAATTACCGGTTCAACCGTGGTGCATGCAACATGTGAAGGACGTTTTCGTAGATACGTGACTACGACTACGCAAGATCTGAGAACTCTGCTCCTACATGAACAAAATACACGCTGCGATTGATTCCCTCCGGAGCGGCTTGGCTGAAGCTCAGTCCTTCTACTGAACTCGGAGCAGCGTTTGCGATGTAAAAATAATTGAAATTGAGGAAATTCAGAAGCCACATTAAAAATTTACTGGCGTCGTCTGTCGGCTGGGGGATCTATCTGGGGCGTCCGTAGCGGCTGACGACATTGAAGCATGTCACAGAGTACCTGGGAAAAGCAAGCCAAGCTGCATCATTGTGTAATTCACTAGCAAAAGAGAAATAAAATTCTTGATACTGCGAGAAGGTTAAGGGGTTGCGGCACGGAAGGACGGATTTTGGCAACTCCTCGTCATCCTCGGTTTTAATCAACGGGCATTTTTGCACTGTCCTGAAACGCATCCCTTGTAAGGCGATTGCTAAGAAACAAGAGCATGGATGGAAATACGTCGAAGTGGCAATGTATTTGCTTCAAAATCAGAAGAAACTTCGGTGGTCGCGTTCATGCTGGAGAGTGACCTTGACAAGATTGCCGGATGATATCATCGCGCTATTTAATACTATCTCCCTTCCTGTTCGCGACACCATCTCATCTCGCTTTGTGTCGCAGCCTGAAACTCGGTATGATATGTATTTCTTGCAAGCAAGGTTTAGGCACCATTCAGGTGAATTTAACTGAACTGCCACGCATAGAAATGTCCCAAGTTTTTTTTTCTATGCGCTTAGAAAATGCTATCCCTTCCCTCTCTACGGTCGTGAGAAGCGACTCAGACCCATTGCAACGTATGCCAGCATATTGCGTAAAGGCATTCGCAAGTCTGAAGGCGCATTGTGGGGCAGTATTTGCTCTTCTTTTAGAGCGCAGCTTGTAGGCGCCCTTTATTGAGGCGAGCTTCGGCTTGGCGGCGTAATCGAGCGAACGAGCACAGCGAAAGATGAAAGCGAACGCGGAGTGCAGCGGGGAATGAAAGACGCGATGAGGAATGCGGAGAGGAAGGTGCAGCAGAACCACGAGGCGGAAGGCGGAGGAAGGTGTCGCGAAAGCGTGAGATGGAAAGCGTAGTGTGGCTATAGTGTAAATGTAGTACACTATAGTGCGGCGACGATGGGCTACGAGATGTCACCGGAGTTGCGCGCGTCGTATGGGTGGTTTGTCGGCAGCGGCTGCTGTGAATCGCACCCACGTGTCACACACGCGCTCGATCTCGCGATCTCCAGATTAGCGAGGCATTCGCGTTGCACTTCACTTCATTTGCAAAGTGCCGCACGAGACAGATGCTCCGCGCCAGCCAATATACCGTGAAACGAAAACATTTATTGAGCTGCACTCAAATTTCGCATTAGGGAGTGTCGTATTCGTCTGTGTATGTTTGTTTTTTTCAATATGCGCTTTCTCTGAGGCGAAGCGATTGTCGTAATTGTGCTTCCTCCCTTCGCGCGTACAAGGATGTACCTCTGTATATACGTATTCTGACTTTTGTTAAATTATCGCCCAATTCCTTGCTTTCCAAAAGAACAACCGCTGCGTGCTCACTTGTTTCACATTTGTAATACGCGTGGCAATCGACCATTTCTCCCATTTTCCGTCCACTACGTGAATTATGAACTCTCGCAATCACCAGCATATTGACCTATCTATACTGCCCGAACATATTGGTTGCAGACAGCACTGGAAATCTCCATTCACTTGAACCTCAGGTGAAGCCCAAACACGTATGACGACCTTGAGTGATTCTTCCATCGTGCGAATGTACACTTCGATGTCATTCCCGAAATGACCGTACAATGTTCGTAATATCTGTGTTGGAAGTAATTCCGCATTCCCAAGATTGAACAATATTGAATCTCAATTTTTAGCAACCGAAGTTGTTTTTCTGTCATATCACGGAGTCACGATGCTGGTAAATCTGAGGATAAAATTTTTTTCTTCGCAGACAATTGAAGGCAATTTTTCTTCGTCATTATGCAGATCCTATTGCTAAATCTCTTGTGATTTTATTTCGATGTTCACTATGAACTGCAAAGCTACCTAGTGAATGGAAGACAGCTCAAGTTATGTCCATCAATATGGAAGGCGGCCGGTTGTTCTTAGAAAATTACCGCCCAATATCCTTAACGACTTCTTGTTGTAAATTATTGTAGCATGTTATAGGCAAACGCATCATAGAATTTATTGAAGAAAATTCTATACTATCAAACTTTCAACACGGATTTAGAAGTTTTCCTACAGCGACACAATTGCTGCAGCACACAATTGCTATAGAGACATAAATTGCTCAGGCTAGTTCATTCATTCGCAGCATGCATTGATAATAACGGACAAATTGACGGAATATTTTTAAGCTTTAGCAAAGCCGTTGACGGAGTCATTCATTAAAAATTGGTCTATAATCTAATGTTCACCTTTCTGATATTTTAGTCTCTTGGGTTTCAGATTACCTACATAAACGAACGCAGTTTGTTTCAATTGATGGTTGTGATCCCTGCAACCCCTGTGACATCAGATGTGCCTCAAAGAAGTCTTATGCAACCCCTGCTGTTTGTTTTACATATAAAGGACATTGTCGCTGTAATTACGCCTTGAAATCAAGTTAGGTTATTTGCGGATGATGATGTTTTATTTCGGGAAATCGGAGGTGTACCTGATCGGATTGAGGTGAATTCTAATCTTGGTAATGTATCCGACTGGCGCGCAGACTTTGGCGTGACTCTTAACACCTTATCAAACTGTTTATATTTGTGTAACGATTAAGAAAACTCCACCACACATCTGCGGCGTCTTCCCACGCGGCTCGCATGCAGTGTGCCAAAGTCATCGAAATACGCAAAAAAAAAGGTGATCAGAATAGTTTCTCCAACTATCGATTAATATCCATCTTACCCCTATCACCGAATGATTTTACAAAGTCATTCTCACACGTCTAATTTTTTCGCCGACCACTGCAATATCATAAACGCCGCGCAATTCGGCTTCCGCAAAAAGGCATTTACTGAGCTCACGCTTCTTGCGCAAAGGCAGTTCTCAAATTAGTACTTTGCGCAGTGGAATGGGTGATTCCCCCATATATGTGACTACTGGCAATATAACGAGGCCATCGAGCAAGTCGTCTGCCACTGTACCCACTTCGGTGTCAAACGTCGGAGTACGGAGTACTCTGACGTTTCGGAGTACGCTCGGAGTACGCTTGGAGTACGCTCAGTCTACTTCTCAGTACGCTCAGCCTACTGGATGGTCTATCCTTTACAGAGGCGAAAGTCATCGGGTCCTGGCATCACCCATCTCTATAGTCGGATACAACTTTAGAAAAAAGGGGAGGCCCCGCCCAGATGACCGAAGCGGCGAAGTCACCGGCCGTCCGGCGCATGACGTCGGTCCAGAATGCGCGCCCATTGGTGCACCCGCCTCGGAGGAGTAAACGCCCCCTTTTTTCTAAAGTTGTATCCGACTATAGGTCACACATGTGCAGACTACTGGCGAGCAGGCAGCGCGAAAAACTACACATACACTACACAGGGTCTTCAAAGCTATACTAACAGCGATTCTAATAAAAACGCGATGCTATAGCCATGCGAAATCTCCTTGTACGGCAATTTGTGCGCTTTGGCGGGCGCAATTTTCGAGAGAAACTACAGCCACCAAATACGTAATTATTAAAGGAATATTAGTTAATTATATTGCCATCACGATTGTGGTATATGTATATATTTAAAACTTTAAGACTAGTATTTGAAGACATCTTCATTTCGTTTGATTTTCCTGGAGGGCATCCGTTCCGAAATATTCTTGATCGAGTTTGAGACACATTCTGCTGATTTCACATTCAAGGTCAGGGGCTGGCGTCGATGGTTCGTGGCACCGCGTTTCCTGGTGTAACAAGGTTCCATTATCGGCCCACCACGTAACGAAGCTACGCCGGTGCTGCACGCAATTTCAAGTGGTCGCACTAAAAGGGTCCCTCACCAGGATCTGACCATTTTGAGCGCTCACGAACGCATTGGCTACAGTGCGCGCTGACGATCGTGTCTGCAATGTATTCACCGCTGCGTGCTGCAAAAAAAAAAATAAATAACGCTGAGATGTCAAACCAAACGCGGTGCGCCCTTCTCTAGGGGGCCGCACCCCCGGCTGGAGAGTCGAGGTCAGACGCACTAGTGCGCCTCCGCAATTCGCATTGCTGAGACGTCGCTCACTGTGACACATTACTTCGAAAACTATTCAAGGCTACAGCAGTTATTTATTTGATCTGTTGCTTCACTACCCCGCAGGGGCGTCTGCGCAAGCAGGCGTTTGGTGTGTTGCGACACCACGGACCCGAGCACACGAGGGTTGGACCCTCCCGCGTGTAGCCGTGCGCGGCTTCCGTGTCCGGGGAAAAGGGGATCCTGGGGGTTGAGCCAATGCCGGGTGTTTGGACCTTTACGGCCCCTCGGCGGCGGCAACACACCCCTTTGGCCTCGGCTTCACGTAGACGGCACCCCCGGACTGACCCACCCGGGGGAAATCGGCAGTCGCCTTTTCCTGTCCTCCTCTGCAATCTTCGTCTTTCTCTCTCGTCTTTTTCATCTTTCCTGTCTTCTCATTACTTCTCCTCACTTCCTAATTTCCCGGCGGCAAGGGTTAACCTTGTGTAGCTAGCCAGCCTTGGTTATGCTGTATTTGGTTATAGCAGCGATGTACGGCTGGCGTTGGCAGGGTTTCTCTAGCAGGAACTCCTGTCACGTCTCCCTGTTGGGCTCCATGGTGGGTGGTCGGCATCGCGGCCGAAAACCCTACTGTACTCATGGAAAACGCTTTTCCTAAACTCCCTGATCGCCCTCACAAACGAGGGCGCACCGAAGATCTCTTTCAGTTTTTCGGACGACAAGTCCAGAACTTTCCTAGATATCATGTGATCCACTCAGAAAACCCAGACAAACTAGTGCGTAACATCTCACCGTTCCTTGTTTCGAAGTCTTTAACTGAAGTTTTTGGAACAGGATATAAGGCGTCGAGAATGACAAGTGGTGATCTTCTCTTGGAGCTCCACGATAAGAAGCAGTACGAGAAACTGCCGAAACTCGTCTCATTTGGCGAAACCCAGATAACAGTAACTCCGCACCGTACCATGAGCACCACCCGCGGCGTTGTCTCGGACGATGACATGCTAGAGCTCACTGAAGCTGAACTCTTGGAGGGCTTCAGTGAACAGAATGTAATAAATGTTAAGCGAATTAAGATCAGGCGAGACGGTAAAGAGATCAACACGAAACACCTGATACTCACGTTCGGTTCAAGTGTCCTCCCCGAGTCCATCGAGGCCGGTTATATCAAACTTCGTGTTACGCCATACGTGCCAAATCCTCTCAGGTGCTTTAAGTGCCAAAGGTTCGGCCACAGTTCACAGAACTGTCGAGGCCGGCTGACATGTGCCAAGTGTAGTGACACTGAACATTCCTCCGAAACATGCCAGGAGACTCCACATTGTGTCAACTGTGATGGCGAGCACGCCGCATACTCGCGCGCCTGCCCGTCCTGGAAAAGAGAAAAAGAGATTGTGACAATCAAAGTCAAAGAAAATATATCTTTCAAGGAGGCACGTAGGCGGGTGTCATTCCTGTCTAAGAGCAGCTTTGCCGATGTGGCGCGTAAAGGGGCAGCGTCGCAACGGGCTCCGGCGGCTGTCAGACCCACAGGCAGTGAGTCGGCAGTTACGCCATCTGCCCCCGCGGCGGTTGCAGCTAGCGCTGCTCCGTCAACCGAGGAGAAGGGACCATCCACCCCAAAGGTGGGTGCAGCCGAGGCTGCCCCAACCTCCGAGGCCCCTTCCAGCGCTGGCAACGTCCAGCGCAGCCAAATCCCTCAGGGAACCCCATCGACCTCCGGGCTGGTGGGCGCAGGGGTCTTGCCCTCCAAGGCGGGACTCCCTCTGAAAACCTCTCGCTCGCAAGAGCGCTTGTCCGGCGCCTCACACGAGGCAATGGACACTACACCTGACCCCAAGGCGCACCAAACGCCTAAGGAGCGTCGAGAATCGCTCGAACGCTTCAGAAAGAACAAAACACCTATTACAGGGCCTCGAAAGGGCTCTGTAATATAAGGCATCCACTCCGTCTCCGTAAACACAGCACCAATTCACCTTAAACATGGATACACAAATCATCCAATGGAACATCAGAGGTCTCCTTAGAAACCTTGATGATTTGCAAGAACTCATCCACAAGCATAATCCAAAAGTGCTGTGTTTACAGGAAACTCACTTAAAATCTAAACACACAAACTTTCTCCGTACGTATCTTACGTTTCGCAAAGATCGCGAGGATGCCGTCGCATCATCGGGTGGTGTTGCGATTCTTACTCATAGAAGTATTGCATGTCAACCTTTACAGCTACAAACGCCCCTTGAAGCAGTGGCGGTTCGAGTTGTCCTACTAAACAAACTCATCACCATTTGCTCCCTTTACATACCCCCGCATTACCAACTGAACAAACATGAATTTCACTCCTTGATCGATCAATTGCCAGAACCTTATGCTGTTCTTGGCGATTTCAATGCGCACAGCTCCCTGTGGGGCGACTCTCGTATAGATGCGCGAGGTCGCCTTGTTGAACAGTTCCTTTTCTCTTCTGGAGCGTGCCTTCTCAATAAAAAAGAGCCCACATATTACTCTCTTGCAAACCGATCCTTTTCGTCAATAGATCTCAGTATAGTCTCCCCGTCTGTACTGCCTGAACTTGAATGGGAAGTTACCGACAACCCTTACGGTAGCGACCACTTCCCTATACTGCTAAGATCATATAAAGAAAACGAATATCCACCATACGCTCCTAGGTGGAAGATTGAGACAGCTGATTGGGAGAAATTTCGATCTCTAACTAGTATCTCATGGGCTGACCTGTCTTCATTAGAAATTGACGCTGCAGTCGAGTTTTTTACAGCATTCATAATAGATGTCGCATATAAATGCATATCAGAAGTAAAAGGCTTGGCCTGCAAACGGCGTGTCCCATGGTAGAACGACGATTGTAGGATCGCTCGTAAAAAACAGAACAGGGCGTGGGGGTTGCTACGCGCTTCTCCCACTGCAGAAAATCTAGTCAACTTTAAAAAAGTAAAATCCGAAGGGAGGCGAACCCGCCGACAGGCCAGACGAGAAAGTTGGCAGAAGTTTCTATCAAGTATTAACTCGTTCAGAGATGAGGCGAAAGCCTGGAACAGGGTCAATAGGATAAGAGGGCGACAAGCACATGCACTCCCTTTGGTAAACACAGAAGGCGATACCCTACAAAATCAGGCGGACTCACTTGGGGAGCACTTTGAGAGCGTGTCAAGTGCCAACCATTACTCGCAATCCTTTCTGAAATATAAACAAATAGAAGAATGTAAGCCACTCATGAGAAAATGTCAACAGAATGAACCATACAATTGTCCTTTTAGCATTGCCGAGTTGAGAGCTGCCTTGAGCGCATGCAAGAGCTCTGCCCCGGGATCTGACAGAATCATGTATGAAATGATCAAAAACTTACCTAAAGACACCCAACTTACACTACTCACACTTTTCAACACCATCTGGGATGCAGGGTACCTTCCAACCGCGTGGAAGGAAGCCATTGTAGTCCCTGTTTTGAAACAAGGCAAAGACCCTTCCTCAGTGGCAAGTTACCGCCCGATAGCCCTCACAAGTTGCCTTTGTAAGGTGTTCGAAAAAATGATAAATCGGCGACTCATCTTTTTCCTTGAACAGAGCAAAATTCTTGATCCTTATCAGTGCGGCTTCCGAGAAGGACGCTCCACAACTGACCACCTTGTACGTGTAGAAGCAAATATCCGGGACGCATTTGTACACAAACAATTCTTCTTATCCATATTCCTCGATATGGAGAAGGCGTACGATACGACGTGGCGTTACGGAATCTTAAGAGACTTGTCAGAAATGGGCATCCACGGTAATATGTTTAATATAATAAAAAGCTATCTGTCAAATCCTACCTTCCGGGTAAAAGTCGGCAATGCACTCTCACGTCCTTTTACGCAAGAAACGGGTGTACCCCAAGGAGGCGTGCTCAGCTGCACGCTATTTATCGTGAAGATGAATACGCTTCGTGCTTCACTACCACCCGCCATCTTTTACTCTGTCTACGTGGACGACATTCAAATAGCTTTCAAATCTTGTAACCTCGCAGTCTGCGAGAGACAGGTACAGCATGGCCTGAACAAAGTGTCAATGTGGGCAGACAAGAATGGGTTTAAGATCAATCCTAACAAAAGCTCTTGTGTTCTTTTTACAAGAAAGAGAGGACTTATCCCAGATCCTTGCATAGAACTGCATGGACAACAGATACCTGTAAACAAAGAACACAAATTTCTAGGTGTCATACTTGACTACAGACTCACTTTCGTCCCCCACATTAAACATCTTAAAGAAAAATGTTTGAAAACAATGAACATAATGAAACTTCTATCCCAGACTACGTGGGGTAGTGACAGGAAGTGTTTAATGAATCTATATAAAAGCCTCATTCGATTGCGACTAGACTATGGTGCCGTCATTTATCACTCTGCCGCCACGAGCGCACTAAAGATGCTAGACCCTGTTCACCATCTGGGTATCCGTTTAGCCACAGGAGCTTTCAGAACGAGTCCCGTACAAAGTTTATATGCAGAATCGAATGAGTGGTCACTTTATATCCAGAGAACATACATCAGCCAAAGATATTTTTTGAAAGTCCACTCTAATCCCGAACATCTCTGTTTTAACACCATTAATGATATGACAAATGCTACCCTATTTCGTAATCGTCCTTCCGTAAGACAGCCTTTCTCGCTGCGTGTGAGGGAGCTTAGTCATGAAATGCATGTTCCACTCCTCGAACTTCGTCTAATGCATCCAGCCAAGCTGCTACCTCCTTGGGAGTGGCAGTTGATACAATGCGATACATCTTTCATGGAAGTTACAAAAAACGCTCCAGAGATTGAAATCCAGATGCATTTCCGGGAACTCCAGCTCAAACACTCCTGCACGGAGTTCTACACAGACGCATCGAAGTCACACGACGGGGTGTCCTACGCAGCCGTCGGGCCATCCTTCTCGGAAACCGATGTACTGCATGCGGAAACCAGTATCTTTACGGCTGAGGCCTACGCTCTACTGTCGGCTGTGAAGCATATCAGGAAATCAAAACTCCAGAAAGCAGTCATATATACGGATTCCCTTAGTGTTGTGAAGGCGTTGATGGCATTCTCTAACCACAAAAATCCGGTAATTAACGAACTTTATTCTGCTCTGTGTAAAGTGTATATAGGTAATCAGCATGTTATCATATGCTGGGTGCCAGGTCATAGGAGCATCGAAGGTAACGTTCTTGCGGACCAGATGGCCACGTCAGTTGCATCGCATTCTGCTAATACTACCGCTGCAGTTCCTGTCACAGACCTGAAGCCCTTCTTACGGAGGAAACTACGGAACCAGTGGCAACGGCTATGGGACGCGGAAACAAACAATAAGCTCCACGTGATAAAGCCACAGTTAGGACACTGGCCTTCCGTAACAAAATCACGCCGGACAGATGTCCTATTCTGTCGTCTAAGAATAGGACACACATTTGGCACACATAACTTTTTACTCACCGGAAACGAGCCTCCAACCTGCGGCAGATGCGGGGAGAGGCTGACCGTCCTCCACGTCCTTCTGGAGTGTCGGAAAGCCGAATCTGAAAGAAAGAAACATTTTCCGTTAGCATACCGGCAGCATATTCCCCTTCATCCTGTAATGTTACTCGGCCCAGAACCGCTCTTCGACACTAACGCAGTCCTAAGTTATCTGAAAGATGTTGTGTTGCATGTTGTTAGCCCAACATGTTTGTAGCGTCTCCTCTCTTCAGAGGATGGCGCTGCGATAGAGCTTTCGTGTAGCACGTGCCTCTAGGCCCTTGTGTTTCAAGGGCTCTGGCGAGGCAACAGTGCTCCAGGCATTTTTACCATCTCATATATTTTCTATTCTGCATCATTCTTTTGTGATGGATTTTAATGTTCGTAGTACTCGTCATCTGTCATCGCCATAATTTTATAACAAGTTAATTTTACGCACTTTACAGCGAATATTTTTAGGCCACTTTACAGCCAAGTTACATCTTCCATAATACATCGTCAACATTACCACTTGTCATGGCGCTCTTTGGCCATACCTGGCCCTTGCGCCACAAAAAACCACACATCATCATCATCAACTGTTGCTTCACTAGAGGATACTAAAGTTTAGGGAAATCATAAAACTTACAAACCGAATCTCTGCGCGTTTTTGATTTGACTTCGTGCCGAAGCAAGAAGGCTGTCCTACCGCTTCGTGAGCGCGTCTCCACGTCGCGAATTGGCGCGTGCAGAAAACGAAACTATGGGTCATTTTTTCTACGCGACTTTGATCAGCTCGCGTATGCCTCAGTGCTCGTGCGGCACTGACTTATCATGCCGCTAGTCTGGTGTTTGTAACGATGTCGCTCCATCCTCCGTTCGTGCTAAATCGGGCACATATCGAAATAAGAGAAATGCAACAGCCCTCCGGGTTGCGCGCGAGATCATCGCCGGAAGGGCGTCGCACAGCAAAAACGCGAGAAAAACAAGGCAGGCCCCGTGACGTATACAGGACACAATCTTCCGGCTCCGGTATGAGAGGACACAGTGAAGGAATTTCGTTTGCGGAGGCTGGGCGGGGCAAGACGCGAGAGCCTCTATGTTGACAGTGAAGCTCACTTCCTCAAATCACCGGTTCGCGACACTTCAGATATTTATATATCTGCTATTAATGAACCAATTGCAATTTTTTCCTTGAACACTCCCTAGATGACACGCAACAAGTTCGAGCGTATAACCGAAATTTGCTATGGGGCCTGGAGGGGGGGGGGGGGGGGTGGCAGACCCTTTCAAAGACGATAGCGCTATAATTTGTTGCGCGTTGAAGGATTTCTGGAATGACACCTTGATGACAGATTCGGCAGATACCTAATAAAGCATAAAAAAGTGAGTGCAACAGCGATATCTTATTTACAAGAAAGGTAGAGAGGTCGATCTCAACTGCATGGTGCGCTCTAGACTTCTGGTCTGCACTGGGGAAGAAGGAAAGGAAGTGAAAGTATTGGATGAATGATGATCAGCAGAAGAGAAGGAGGGAATACTTGTAAACATTAGACAACGGCACCACTACAGCCGTCCGTCTCGTTTCATGTCATGCAGCAAATTCAAAGCGGTTTCCTTGTCCACCTCGCAGTTGTATAGAATCAGTCCATGTGCCGATAACAGCGTCCTTCGACAGTGGTTGCCTGCCAGCGCTAGCTAGGAGATTATTCAACGTCCATCGCTCCAGCACACATGTTGCGCGATCGCACAAAATGTGTTCCTGCGTTTCAGGCGCCCGACAGCGTTCACAATCACGGCTATGCGACCAGACGATGAACTGTACGCAGCGGAGGGCGAAAGTATAGTGCCCAGCCGTATCCTGCGTAGCAGTGGTGCTTTGCTCTGTGTAACCTTCGGTATTACAGCGAAGGCGCCAAATAAAATAACGGACGAAGGAAGCCGACACGGGGCAACAACGTAGGCGCCTTCCTTCGTCCGTTGTTTTATTTCGCGCCTTCGTTGTAACCATGTATAACCAACTCGCCCACCAGCACGTGCTCAGTAATCTTCGGGGACAAGCGTAATATGCCAGCTGGGTCTATCACTTGTAGGCGTCTGTAGATGTTGCCAGTGTAAGCTCTGTATGTCGTTGTAGGGTGCTGCGTGGGCGCCTTGATTAGGTTTCCCTCAGTCGTCCTTTAAGTGGCAAAGAAGAACGTCTGGGTCACTATACGAAATAGCGTCCCCGCGATCTCGAAGTAGCGTCGTCGAGTAGCTTAACGTGCCGAAATGCGGAAACTCCACTTGGATATTTTCTACTTTATTGCTTTATTTTGTACGGACGGGTCACCGCTTTCTAATCGTCCTTTACCTAAATATCTGCTCTGTCTACAAATGAAGGCCGAATGAACGGAAGTAGTATAGAAAGAATAGTTGACCAGTCAGAACTAACTTAGCGTGCTGTTCATTTCTTTTTCAACTCACCTGTCTCTTCCCCGTCGTTTCGCAAGAGTTCTGACAGACGCGAAATCAAAGCTTATCAACGCGAGAAGTTCACTCGCATAAACAAGCATCACAAGCAACGCGAGAAAGAAGGCAAAGCTCTTCCAGCCGCATGAGAAAGGGGGGGGGGGGGGGTGAGGGAAGCTTCAAACTGGTTGTACGCTCGCGGATCAGTGAGCTCGAGGACAGGGCTTTTTCTGAACAAACAAACAAAAAGTTGCCCGATAGAGGAGTATGAGTCTCTTCGCGCAGCATCACCGACGCGAGATCCCGGGCCCTGCAGCGCGCGCGAGACTCCTCACCCACACGCAGGAGGCGACAGCGTCTCTACTATCAGTTCGACGCAAGGATGGCACTGAGATAGGGCGGCCAAAATAAGAAAAAAAAAGAGTTGCTCAGGGGAGCTGGAAAAGCGTGCCGAAGAACCTACAGCAGGAGGAACGCGACTCAACGCGCGCGTATATAGAAAGCGGGCGGAGGGGGTTGCGAAGACAGAGGAACACGGTGAGGCAAGCAAGCGCGGGGCGGATATTTGCTTATTTAGATTTTCACGAGACTGAACCCGCCTATTCGCGCGCGCTCTAGTTCGTCAAGTTTCCGCTCTCGCGCGCGGCCCTCCCTTTCCTCCCGTTTTTACTTCAGATCGCTTCTCCTACGGCGATTCTTGCTTTCTTTTTCGTTTTCCCTCTTTTTCATTTATTTTCTTTATCGCTCTGCTTTCCTTTTCGCAGAGGTAGGGAGGATTTCTCTCCCTACTGATTTCTCCCCTTTTCTTCTTTGTTTCTCCCTAAAGGGGAACCGCTTTCCCCCTTTTTCTCTCCGGCAGTCTCGCCGTCTCTCGCTGCGGCGCTCGCTCCGTTTTCCTTCGCGCTTCAGCACCGCTTCCTTTTGTCCCGACAGTGACGCGCCGTTTTGATTTTAAAGGAAATCAATGTCGGAATTTACGCTCCAGGAGAAGCGGGAAGCGCGAAGGGCGGTGTGTATAGTCGCGGGCGCAGATCCCGGAGCCCCGGGCGCGAAGTCGGGAGAGCGCCGCCGACGTTGCGCCGCAGGAACCCGAAACGCGTTCGGCTGTGCGCCGCGCCTCTCCCTATACGCTTTCGTTATCTTGCGCTTTCCTCCCGTTGGTGCCCTTAGTCCCTACAGCTTCCCTGTCATTGCCTTTTCCTTTTTCTCTTTTCCTGCTCACTGTCTGTATCTTCATCTCTGTTTCCCCACATTTCCTTTCTTTACTTGCCGTTATTACGATTATATGTTGCGCTCGGCTTTTCGTTTCACCTCCGGCGGTGTCTTGAGCGCGCGTTCCTCTTTCGCATTTTTCATCCCGATTTCGAATGTGCCGAGTTTTTTGCGAATCCTTCGTCGCCCCCAACCCCACCGCTATTGCAGCGAGCTGTACATGCGAGCAACGGTGGCGGCGAGATGTGGGCGTTTGTCGACGGTGTTGCGCCGTTAATTAGAGTTTTGCGGGGACGAGTTCGTACGCGAGAAATGCTGGAGGCCCCCCGCATTTTTTTTTCCTTTTTCTTTCTCTCTCTTCACTTAGACTCGTCGCGATATCTCACCGTCTATGGGGTGCGCTTTTGACTCGACACCGGTCGTGTTTCAGGTAGCTTATTTTTAACGCATTCTACAAGGGGAAGTAAATGGTCCTTGCGTCATCACTCTTGTCAGACTGTCGAAACTGACTTGCTGTCCCCACTTCTGTTCATATTTTTCCATTGTTTATTTTTTCTTTTTCGCAGTTCGCATTCATGATTAACAGTTTCAACACCTTTTTATGTTTGGTCATATCGATGTTGCTCACTTAGTTGCGACATTTGTTTCGCCATAAAGCGTGTGTCGTCACAGTAATAATATAGCTGCGCAATTTGTAACTTAATACATTCATCTTAAGGAATCTTTATGTTTATGGTGATCTTTCCATGGAACAGAGAACGGTACGAAAACTCTGTTACTGGTGTCATGGTGAACGTTTAACATCGCGAACAAACGAAACTGCGAGTAGGGGTACGCACAAGGCTGTTGAAGTTCGAACAATTTCATTTCCACATGTTTACGAAATATGTATCGTGAACTGGACTCACTAAAATAAATAGATAAATAAATAAGAAACAACAATCATGCGCACATGGTCGCCGCTTCATCAGACCTGCTCCTTCCTCTTAACACAAACACTGCGACATTACTTCTCTTTTTTTGCCGCTGACAACCTGCTGAGTCATGGCGCGGAACACAGTCAACCAACGTCATTCTTCGGAAAGGCGAGCCCTCCTGGCTACTAGCACAAGGAGGTGACACAGGGGCTTTAGCAGCTTAACAACCATAGCCATGGTCTTCAGCTTAGTCACACTCCAGACAGGCCGTGGTCAGGCGTACCAGAAAACAAGTTTACTAGCTCAAGGAACCCGACACCCCTCCTCCCTCTAGCTCCCGTCCGCCATTGCACTTGCCTTCCCTTGCCACCCATTCTGATGTTGTAACAGACCCCGGCTGCATCAAATTATGAAGACAATAAAATGAAAGACACACCAGCATCCGAGAAAAGAGGATAATCATGTTGCAACATAATGAGCTAAAGTGCTAAGTATACAATAAAGGGCACAGTGCTTCACGTAAGAGCAGATGGGATGACACGTTGCAGGAAGGCAGCACCACTTTTTATCCAACGCTCCCCGTAGCTACGAGCAGTAATAGAAATTGGCGGCGTAAAAACTCGTAGCAATGCAGTACAAATACTTTCTCACAAAAACAGATCGTAGTTGGCGGGAGTTAAGACGCACGTAAGGATGCATTTAGCTTACGCTATCACATGCACTCACATGTTAACAGAGGGGCCCGATATTTATTAACCATAGCATAAGAAGCCGACAAACATAGACACCAAGGACAACACAGGGCAAATTACTTGTACTTACTAACTCAATTAAAGAAATGATATATTAATGGAAATGCAAGTGTATGAAGAAACTATTTGCCACGGGGGGGGGGGGGGGGGAGGGGGACGATTTTACGTCTTCGCATTACGCGTGCGATGCTCTACCAATTGAGTTACCGCGGCGCTGTTCTCCCATCAATTTTCCGGGGCATTTATGTGCAACTACTATACTAACCCTGGGAGTGTTAGCCAACGCCACCACTTTCATCCACTTTAATTTCCATAACTTTTCATTTCTTTAAATCTATTAGTAAGTACAAGAAATTTCCCCTGTGTTGTCCTTGGTGGCTTTGTGTGTTGGCGTCCTGTGCTATTATATATATATATATATATATATACACGCACCAAACACCAGCGAAAAACTTGGTCTGACACTCTAAAAGCAAGCTAAGAAGTAAACAAACAAGCTAACTGAAATGGAAAAAAAAGCGAATCGGAAGATCCCATGCTCCCATGTATAAGTGGGAATCGGTTATTAGTGATGAAGTCTTTGAGCTCGCTTCTTCAATTCTATGTATCTCAATGCTGCTCGTTCAGTGCGCGCTCTATTCCCGTTATGTTCACGTCTTCCTTAACACTCGGGCTGCTTTTCGATGCCGATTTCTTCCATTTTTCTATAGCCGACTACTTAATTTCTTGACTCTTCGTTCTGTCGATTCTGGCACCTACATTGTGGCACGTGCCCATCCTGGGGTATCGTTGACCAAGGACGTTCACATACCGAGTGTCGCATGCCAGATTGCACTCACGCAGTTGTCTAAGTTTGGGCTACTTTGGGCTGCGGATACTTGGATACCTTGGGCTGCGCACTAACGACACGGAAGGCCTATAAATTATCTACTTGGACATACACGCAGTTGCAAGCATGCGTACGCCCAGTTGCACATATCTAGCGATCCAAGTCGTTGTATAATCGTCCAGCTCATGCAGAGTTTGGGCAAGCGGAAAATAAAGCTCCGCTTTAAAAAGGAATAAGGCAGACAAGCGTCAGGTGTCTCTCGCAACAGAAAGCGAAAGCCGTGTAGGCAAAGCAACTCCTCCCTGTTCTGTTGACGCCTTGTTCACCAGGAACAACGTCGCAAACGCTTGCACATGCGGAAGCAACCCCTTTCGTTTTCCGCACCTCAGCGGAATGATCTATCTGTCGAAGTCGTACGCCCGCTGATTCTATACTTTCATTCATTCTCGTTTCGCCGAACCATGCTGCTAAAGGCGTGCCAGAAGACGGCGTCTTTCTTTTTTTTTTTTTTTGAACAACCTAAAAGCCACACTGAAGAAAGCCGCGCTGGTTAACTTCTAAGGGGAAACGAGAGAAGAAAGAAATAAGAGAAATGCTGGGTTCGGGCCTACGGAACCACGCATCCGCCGCAACTTTGTGCAGTGCGCGAGCTCGGCGACGACTGATTGATCACGCGAGCCTCCGGGGGTCGAGCCACTGAGTCAAGGGTGAAGAAAAGAAGCCCGCTGGCGACGGTGCCTCCGCCGAGGCGATCCGGCAGGAGATGCATTCTGCTGGACGCGCGTCGGCGCGATCCATCAGACAACGTCGTTTTCTTTCTCTTTCTATTCTTTTTGTGCAGAAGACCCTACACGAACGAATGCGAGGTACGAACGGTATACTGCGAGGACTTACAAAACCGGGAGAGGCGAAAGCGACGGCTGCCGCAGATATCGGCGCTCCCGTTTACTTCTGCACGATATACGCGGCGTAGTGCATATATAGGTGTGCCGGCGGCGCAGACGCGCTCAGTCGAAGTCCGGCATGATTGAGACCTGACAGCAGTTACATTCAAAGGATCGGACGGGGAATGCCACGCATAGGGGCTGGACAAATCTGTCCAGCGGGAGCCGGTGTGACTCTCTCTCGTTCACGTTCCCCGCGCGGCTCCCTGTCGCAGGAGGAACGTATCTGTCGGGCCGATCTTCCGTGCTGTCTTCCGCCAAAGCGCTGCCGACGACTCGCGGTTGCTTCCTGTTTTGGCGAAGTTGCCAGCGTATTGTCCAAGTGGCGTCGGCTCCCGTCCGACGTCCTACGGGACGGGACCGTTTCATCAGTCGTCCTCGGACAAAGACGTCACCCGGCACGGAAGGTACACAGAAAACGAAGCCTGGAAAAAGTTAAAAAAGAAAAGAGTGCGGGCGTGCAATCAAGGACGGAAAGTGGCACGCAGCTGGGTTAAATGATCGATTAGCGACGATCGATGACTGGCGATAAAAAAAAAATTAGAAAAAGTAAAGGTTGAAAGGCGCTGTTGGGGAGTGCCTGAGGGTGCGTCATAAGCGCGATATAGTTGGTAATAGCTGCGGAGCTTGAGGTGTCACTGGCTGCGACAAAGGTAATGCTAATACTATAGGAGTGAATATTTAGGCGAGTTATGATTACGGTGGATACATACGTGTCACTGGACACAAGTCAACAGCGCGAAATAAAGTTTTCTTGTCTTTAGCCAAGTATGACAAAGCCACTCATCAGCGTGCTGACCGGAAATGAAGTCAATAGTATAAGAAAAACTATAAATGATAGATGTTTCAGTAGTTCGCGGTGTTGTCACTAAATGGCATCTGAAACAGCTCATATAAGGGCGCTGCTTTGAAGCATTAATTTTGGTGGGGGGGGAGGGGGGAGTGGCTAGATAGAGACAACAATAATAACAGTAATAATAACAACAACAACAGCAATAATAATAAGAATAATAATAATTAAAGAGGCCGTAAAAGGGTAAGGAAAAGAAAATTATGAAGTATATTGTTAAAACAGAGACATATACAAGTAACTGAATTTTATATTGCTTGTTAATTTCTTGTTTGTTTGAGGCAGTTCAACATTGATATGGGCTGCTTGACTAAGCGAGAAGAAGTAGCTGGCATCTTGCATATTACCAGGACGTTTCTATACCCCACTTATAATGAAATATGAGGAAAGAAGAACGCATATAAATTAGGAAAGACGCAATAGAATAAGGAAGATGGTGATAAAATAAAGAAATAAAAAACGCGTACATAGCTGTACAAACACATTTCAACACCAAGTTGCAAACTTCTTTTTCGCGTGCGCCTCGTCAGAAATTTGTGGTCAGCTAAACCGCTTTCCCACGGGAAATGTCCGCGCGGTTGAAGCAGGCTAATCCCGCCTGCTTCAACATCACCACCACCACCACCACCACCTCCGCGCGGTTTCTCACGAGTTCGCTAGGGTGGTGACCTGTCTTCCTAGGAAACTAGGCGCCCGCTCGTCGGCGGGACAGCGGGGCCACTTTTGGCATGCCGCCTCAAACGAGACTTTTCGCGAAGCGTGGCCGATATGGTATTGCACCGCAAATGTGTCTGCGGCATGAGCTCTTTGGCTGCTTCGGGCCGACGTTTCTTTCGGGCCGACATCTCTTTCCCACTGGTCCTCCAGAAGCCTCATCTCTTGAACAATGTCGCCCGCCTCGTAAGCGCCCCCCCCCTCCCCCTTCCTTTTTGCAAAGGTCAAGCCAAGCGGCACCCGCACCGCCCAGAGGAGACGGAAAAGCACAAAGCGGCGTCTTGAGGGTCCACCCCGGCTTCTCACGCTAACTAAGCAAAGGGTGCCCCCTACATGTTGTACCGTGGTTCCGCGTGTTTGCGGGAGATGCGGCGGCTACCGCTGGCGAGAACCCGCTGGGGCAACCAGGAGTACATGTAAGCTCAGGGACGCGGCACCTCCGGGTGCCAATGTCGTCTTCCCATATGACAACGGCACTAAACTGCAGTGACCGCGACAATGCGCGCGACTCCTTAAGTTTCCTCGAGTCGTGCGGGGCGCCAATGGTTCCACTGCCTGGGCGGAGATGAGAGTTACGCGAGGATTGCGCGGAAGCCGCGACTTCCGAACGGAAGTGTGGAGACTGCGCGCGGGACGCAGCTGTCTGTCATCCTTCGTCGTCCCGCTGTTCTCGTAAGAACGGGCATCAAAGCTGCGGGAGAAAAGAGAGCGTGCTGGCCTCGGGTTAAAAAAAAAAAGAAAGACGAAGCCCGGTTGTTATCGCTGTGTCGTTTCTATCTTCCTTTCTTCGTTTCGTTCTTTCGTTCTTTTTGTTGTCTTCTGCTTGGCTCATATGAGGCAAGCATTACCAACTAGCCTTCCGATGCATGCGATTTCGTTCGCTTCCAAATATGGATTATCCGTGCGCCTTGCACGCGTACAAGAAATACGAAAGAAACCTATGTTGTAGGATATCAAAGTGCAGCTAAACGTTTTCTCTTTCCAGAACTTGTAGGGTAACTAAAGAAAGGGTCAAAAATAGCATAAAAAGGTTTAGAAATAAGTATACTATTGCATGCCCCAACACACGGCCCTTTCCTCGACCATCTCAAGGTCGGTTCACAAATAAAATTAAATAAAAAGAGAAAGGGTGGAGGATGGGGGGGGGGGGGCTTCATAGAGTCGTGTTAACTGATTTCCCAAAATATTTCAGCAAAAAAAAGAAGTATTAGTGGTGACATTACTATGAAACTGCTACCTTTCTATGAAATCATTGTGCGCAGCTGGACTATGTCCGACAAATTTCCATAAAATAGGCAACTTCCCCAAGGTCGCCACTTAATTAAAACCCTTTCAGGCTCATTTGTAATTATGCATAGAAAAAAAAATTTTGCATAAACATTTTTTTGGGACTTAAAAAAGACGAAACCATTGAATTCTTGAAAGTTATCATGAGACTTCATTATTTGCAGCATCGTACACAATTGTGTACACAGCGCCTCGGTGGTCACAAAATTCACTTGCGGAAGGCGAAGAAGCCATTTCGCTCTTTCGTCAGGTACAGTGGCACGGCGCATTTCATGCAAAATATCCGGGTCCTTCCTGTGCACTTCTCGAGCTTGCACCTCGACGGCTACTTTGGTCGCGGGCTTTGGGCCAATGGTCAAAGGAGTCGTAGTGCGCGTTGGTGCAAGGAAGCGATATTCTTGCTTGTTTCTTTTTGCCCTATCCTTGGTTGTGGTGCTTGGATCTCTGCAAGAGAAGGCCTTCCACGCGTTTTCTCGGGCAGTACCGACTTAATTAGTGCTTCGGCAACTTGCAAGCGAAAATTCAACAAATCTAGGAGTTTAGCTCTAGGCAGCGTTTGATTGTCGCGGAGGTATCCCAGCCAAGATTTGCAGATAGCCACGTCCACAAAGTGAAAAAGCACACTCAGCGTCCATTTCTTCAGCTTGCGTTTTCCTGCAGCAGCATCTTCATCTTCTGCGAGGTTGGTGAACGCAGCTTCCACGCAGGCATCGGTCGCTTCACACGTGGCGTCTTCTTCGTCACTTTCCCCGACGCCTGAAGCGTATCCATCAGCTATGAGTTCTAAAAGCGTTTCAGCTGACACATGTTTTCTCAAGCTTTTTCGCATTGTAGAAAGAAGAACAAGGATTGGGGGCCAAAAAAACTGCAAAGAAAATCAAAGCAACTCTCAGCGTTCTTCATTTCTGCAGCGACCACGGCGCTTTGCACACAATCGTGTACACATGCGCGTGCGAGAGTTAGCGTTCGGTCATCTCCTCAGAAATTATGAAATTATCACTCCTCGGTACTTTATATAATGAACAAGCGCGTCTAATTTTTCTTTTGCTTGCTACAATGTAAATAAGCGGCTCTAAAAAATAAGAACTTAACTTGACTCACTGCTCTTTGCTGCTCCGGTATCCGCCATTTCTTGTTTTGATATGGACATCTTCATCGAAATGTGACAGATGGCGCCCAAAATTCACGTGGTTGTGAGTTTAAAGTTTGCGAGTGCGCTAAAAACAACCTAATAGAGAGTTGTGTGTCCTACATGCGAAAAACACACCAGACGTGCAATGTACAGGCGCTCCCAGAATAATTCGGAACGCAACACACGCGGCCGCTCGCCGGCGGAGCGCGCCCGCGGGAAAAGTAGTACCACGGTTTGCGCGTGCGCGGTCTCCCTAGCGAGCAAGGTTTGCTCCCTGATGCATCTAGTTTGTGTTGCGTGTCTGCAAAATGGTAGCCCTAGGTGCCCCTTAACGTTTTGTCAAGGAGGGCTGGGCCGGTGGTGTCTGAGACAACCTGTGTCTGCGCATGCACTCGCGTTGGAGCATAAGCGCTCGTGTCTGCATGTTCGGGTGCTTGGGCACCTTTTTTTTTTCATTTTTAGTGCGGGCCATATTTATCATTTGCTCAAAATATTTATGGTAGGTGACCGTGACTACCTCTGGCAAAGGGCGGCCTTTTTGGTCTGATGCAACCGTGAAGATATCGGCGGCTAGATTGATAAAGAGATACGAACACATTGAAACAATGACAGTTACGCGAATTTCGCCCTATTCCTATCGACGCAACGTGCCGAAAAGAGTGCCGATGAATGTGCGGAGAAATAGAATTAAGCTCAGTTCACAAGGTATACCTCAACGTGAGATAGGCCGCCGCACAGGAAAGTCTATAAGTGCGGTCAGCCGCTTAATCCAAGCGTACAGGGATGAAGATGGCCGACTCAAAGATGCAGCATGATCGGGACGCCACCGATGCACGTCGGAAGAGTCCGACTTCTCATTGTTGCTGCAGCCATTGCTAATCCTTTTCAGAGCGCCCGCCAGATCAAGACAGCCATCAACGTGCAAGTCGGTGAGGAAACAATTAGAAGGCGCGTGCGAGCGCCTGGTCTTCGTGGATTTGTCGCGGCACAAAAGCCACACCTTACGGAGTGCCAAAAACTCCGGCGCCATGAGTTTGGCCGGGCATACGAGCGCTGGACGACTGAAGAATGGAAGGAAGTCATATTCTCAGATGAATCGACATTTTCATCCAGATGGGCTCAAGAGCGCCGCGTATGGAGACCATATAACTGCAGGCTTTTAATTTTCTTTCTGATCTTTTAAGCACAAATTCTTCGGACGCGCAAAAGGTATTTCATCTGAAAAGATCATTATCTATTCCCTTCTTTTCGTGTAGATACGAGCCTGGTATGTTTACGAGATCTACAGCAGCGGCCGCTGTACTATCAACATTTGGGGAGCAATTAGCAAAAAGGGCCTCGGTCCGCTAATCCGACTGTCCCCATCGTTCACAGCTAAAGCTTACTGCGAAATTCTGGACTACCACCTAAGCCATACGCTCTGGAAGGGCCATTTAAATATGGTTGCTACTTGTTCCAGCAAGACCTGAGCCCGGTGCACACCGCCAGAGCTGTGGAAAAACTTCTTCAAGAACGTGGGGTTCGCGTTCTTGACTGGCATCCGAAAGGTGCAGACTTCAATGTTATGTAGAACGTGTGGGGCATGATGAAGGAAAGTTTATGCAAGCTGAATCTGGGAGGGGCCAGTGCCGACGAGCGCGCTGGTGAGAGAAGGGACTTCGTAGATGCGCTCTACGAGCCAATTCCACGCCGTGTATAAGCTGCGCTTCACGTGGACGGCGCATTCGCGAGATATCGATAGCGGAACATGCCAACAGCTTTAGACGAAACAGTTACGTTTCGATTCTTTTTGTTTACTGTGGAAAAAATAAACCCAGTGTTCTTCCTGTCATTTAAATTTACTATGTTCTCCTTAGTATTTTTTTTTTGCATTTAGCTCACACAGCCTACCCATAATTATCATTGTATATTTCCTCTGAGCAAAATAAAATGAGCATGAAAATGAGTATCTTCGCCAACAAACGCCGACACGCGATCAATACGTAAGGATACTCGCTACCAATGGTCCAGATTCCGTGATTGATTGGCGCACAATATATGCGAACCACGTAACGGGGTGCGCCAATAAATGACTAGAGTCGTGAAGAGTTCACTAGAGTGCCTTTTGCATGAAGTGAGTTCTTGTGCGTGAAATTGGCCTTGATGAACGTGCCACGTTATTTCATATTGTAAACTTTTTTATTGCCACTATCGCAGACACACCCGTTAAGAGGGGTCATGTAATAGTGGTAATTGTCCTCGTTTTACGAAGCTAGTAGTAACACCGATAGGGAGCTATTTTACTAAGAGCTAATACTTCGCAGGACAGGATAACACGGTGGAAAAATAAGGCAGCAATGCCGTTGTAGCCAAGCCGCCTCACTAGCATGTAATCACGCAAAGCATTGCTATCTCCCAGACGGTATGTAGGCCATGGCGAGAATACGCTGCAAGGAATCCACAAGCCTTTATTTATAGATTACGGTGCATGCATGCTGTGCTAGACATTCATTCGCCCAGAGCACCTAGCGCTACCTTCTTGGAGCAAGGCAACGCCAATCTAGATGCACTAGGGAGCGAAACTTGCTAGCTAGGGAGACCGCGCATGCGCAAATCTTGCCTGTATTTATCCGCCGGCGCGCTCCGCCGACGAGCAGCTGCGTGTCCGGCGTTCCGAATTATTCTGGGAGCGCCTGTACACATTTGTGTACAAGGCGCCTTAAAGGGTGCGAATGACTTATCCTGACAAGAATAAAAAAGGTTTATTTCATTCATTGTTCCAGCTTCCGACCGTACAAGTTCGATAAATATATTTCCTACAAGAAAGAAAGGAGACCAAAATTCTGCAGGGTATTTTTTCTAGACGCGGGGCGGGGGGGGGGGGGGAGGAGAGGAAGGAAAGGGGGGGGCAGGCGCGTAGATTAACCGCTTAGCTGATGCCTAGCCACACAACCTCGCTTGCCGGCGTTCCAGTTACTGTAGAGCAGCAAGCAAGAGTGTCCGGTCAGGCATGGCGGAGTGACAAGCGGTCAGGATTGGGGAGAGAACAGTAGCTATTTTACAACTATGTTTCCAAAAGCTGCCGAGGTAATGCGGCTGGCGCCGCTGCCTGCAGTACAAACCGACTTATCATTGGTTCATTCTACAAGCGCGACAAGGAGCGAGACTGCAACTTCACTGTTGGCATGTTGAGTTGTTAGTCTGCGCTCGTGTTGTGTTCTTCCTTTCGTCCTTGTCCGGGTTGCGCTGCCCACCCACAGGAATATGTTCAACCACCAACTCGCCCAACTCGCCGTCTTAAATGTTGAGGGAGTTGCGCTGCGCTTGGTGCCTCTGTATGTAAGTGGGTCTTCGAATCGGCAGTGACTTGCATTTCTGCTGGCATCGCTTGCTACTGAGCACCGCAATACCGTCGCTGTCAGTCACGTGGTCTAAATCCTTCGCAGTATTTGACTACCCCAATGTTGTAGACAACACAAGAGTTGAAGGCCTTCTTTTTTTTGTGCTATTTGAGTGGCTCGGGTAGGCGTTCTTCTTTCGTGTCGCTTCTTCGAATGTCACTCTACCTCTATGTGACAAAAGAGGGTGGCGACGAAAGCGTCCTTCTAACAAAGCACATTCACGAGTCTGTCCTTGACCCACTCACAAATGTCAGGAGGGCAAGACTCATCGTCGCCTTTCACTCAGCGGAGTTCAAAGCACTTGTCCTTTTGTTGTCTAGGCGACGCGATGTCTGGCGGATAGAATAGCGCATTGTAGTATTACAGTTACAGCCTGCCTCCGGTTGTAGATACCATTACTGCTTGCCTCCAACATTACGCATTCGCAGTTGAGTAGAAGTGACAACCGTAACCGCGTGGAATGCTAAGACTGGTAAGCAAACTGGGCCTGTATACTGAAAATGAAAAGAAAGACAAAGGAAACAACTACCGCTGGAACCGTTTAAGCGCAGAGACGCCAGGTTAGTCGTGACGTCGGACAAATAGTTAGCGAAGGCGGCCGGCCAGTCGCAAACACTTACGACAACACTTACGACAACACTTACGTTTTGTGAATTCGGCCCCTGGTGTAACGGTAAGCGTTCTTCTTTAGGTACAACGCATTTCTTGTTCCGCTCAGCCGTCCATGCTTCGTTAGTAGAGAGGATTTTTCGTTCGCTGTTGACTAGGGATGCTACGGCCGATGCCTTGCGGCCACCGGAAAGTTTGAATCAAAAAGGGGGAAAAGAATAAAATTTGGAAAATAGGCTAAAGACAACCCTAATGTTTCTCCTTGTAAGCGAGGCCTTTTTAGTTTTGTAGAAGGGTGCATAGATACACGTGTACAATGTACAGGTCTCGTTATTTAGAGATTACAAAATGTCCGTGATTTCGGGCCGTTACCTTACTTCTTTTTCTGCAGCTGTATGGATATTCAGAGAGGGGTGCGGCACCACAACTAACTGAGAGAAAGGATTCTCTGCAGTCTCTTCTATGCACGCCTTATGAGGTTGATTTCAGCTGCCTCTTTCTGATTGGTGAATAGTTCGGAGTTCTCTGCCCCACTAGTTGGCGAAACTCGGCTACCCTTGCCATACTGCCGAAAGCCGCTGTGCTGGTGATTTCTGCCCCTTTAATTTCCTTGCTGCTTTTGCGCACATATGTCATCAATCACTTGAATGAACTAAGAACGTATCTAGCTCCGAAGTTCTGTCAAGCACAACAGTTATTCGCGATAGTTAAGCGGGCGGAAAAGTGCAGGATGCGCGGTCCGAACCAGGCACGATATGAGCCGATGCAAGACTATATGACATCATTGTGCACCTGCACAGTCAGTAGAGATTACAAAAAGAAACGGACGCCATAGTGAGGCCCCCGCCTTGGCTGACGAAAAATGATGACATAATATTCTCGCCACTCCTCTCAAGCGGAATATTGAAAGGGAAAACATAATCGACCTGACTCTAGCACGAAGCTACAAAGCACAGTATACAGGGTGTTTTTTTTTCTTTTTCTAGACAATACAGATACTTTATCAAAATGGTAGGCGACCCTAATTTTTGGCTTATGTGTCTCACAGTGACATTCGCACCTCGGCGTTGGTGTTCGTTAAGTTAACGTTAGGCGAACGCGACGCACGAACCGAACTCGGAGGCAACTGTTTTCTGTTAATTAGCCGGTTAAATATCACGCCACCTTCTTATGCGTGACGTAATTAGTGACGCCATTACTTCTGCTTTCTGCCTCCGGGTTTCCACGAATTTCGCCTAGGTTGTGCTTACGTTGCGGGTATCTAAAGTCTATGATGCTGCGCTTCGATGTGCGGTAATCAGTGATTTCTAATTAATTATAATTATTCCAGACACTCACGTAACTCAACTTGTAACTAAACTTATGCTGTAATATCATAGCTATAATGAAACCCATGAATTTTGTACTGTACTATTTTTTTCCTAGTTTTCTGATTTATGTTCAATTTTGTCCCTGGTCATTTTAGTGCTTTCTAAATAATTCAAAATATTCCAGATACCTTAGTACTTAAATGTGTAACTAAACATACGGTCTAATATTACATCTGTAATGAAACCCATGAATTTTTGTGCTGTACTCTATTTCTCTATCTTTTTCTGATTTATTTTGAATTTGGTCCATGGTCGTCTTAGTGATTTCTAAATAATTCTAATTATTCCAGACACTTCGGTAAATCAACTTGTAACCAAAATTATGGTCTGATATCATATATATAAGTACACCCATAAATTTTGTACTGCACTTTTTCTGTATTTTTTTCTTGATTTATCCTGAATTTCGTCCCCAGTCGTCTCAGGAAGTGAACCGGAAGCGCTGCGCAAGAAACAAGAGCCTCTCTCGGTGCTCATGCCACTAATAAAATGTGTATCACGGTGAGAAACCTGTCGTCTTCGCGTACGAGCTCTACGGCGAGGCGGAAATACTTTGCTTCGTCTTAAGTTACTCCGAAAATATTCATTAACAAAAATCATTATCAGTTTCTGTATTCCTAAGTTAAGGGCAGTTGTTTATAGGGAAAAAAAACTTGTGGGGCATCGCAATTTATGGCACAGCAATTTTTTTAATGCAAAAGATCGCACGTGATTTGCAGACGTTCGTCATCGAAATTCAAGACCAAATCCAGGCAATATCGAGACTAAACGCCTCGCAAACCGCTTTGACTCGACACACAGCGGCACATGTTTGCTGCAGGCAAAGCGTGCCGTGCCAGTATAGCTTTCGCGCCTGGCCAAGGCGTTCAGTTTCCAACTTTCTCGCGCTTGACGCGTCAGGGGGCGTTGCGGTCTGATATGATATGATCTAAAATTATCTGATCTGATCTGATCTGATATTACATGATCTGGTATATGACTGATCTGATCTGATCTGATATCTGATCTGATCTGATACGATTTGATATGATATCTGATCTGATATGACATGATCTGATATGACTGATCTGATAAGATATGATATCTGATCTTATATGATATCATTTGATATGATATCTGATCTGATATGATATGACATGATCTGGTATGATATGACTGATCTGATCTGATATGATATGATATCATTTGATATGATATATGAAACCGCGCGCCGGCGGCGCTCGGTTTCGATATTGCTTGGATTTACCGTTGAAGTTCGATGACAAATATCTCGAATTAGGTGTGGTTTTCAAGATCATTAAAAAAATTGGATCGCAATAATATGTGAATACTTTCGAATTCGCCATTCAGACAACTGCCTCTGAAGTACAAACAAAAAGGTTCATTAATGAATAGTAAATTATTCATCCGCAGCTCACGTTATTAGGGCCAAGCAGGTCCCTCGTCTGGGAACTCGTCTGTGAGAACGCCGGGGTTGCTGCGCTTAAAAAAAGCGTCCTGTCCATATATATATATATATATATATATATGTGTGTGTGTGTGTGTGTGTGTGTGTGTGTGTGTGTGTGTGTGTGTGTGTGTTGTGAGAAATGTGTTGAGGAAGACTCTTAACACATCTGCGAACAGCAACATCATCTTGATATTTATCCACTGTGCTCCCTCTCTCTCTCTCCACAATACTGAGGACGTATTGAAGCATCAATCGTCTCGCGTACATGCGCGCGCATTCCCTTCGTGTTTTCTTTCAACGCTGCCTTGCCTTCTTGGCCTATCTGCCGGAGTGGGGCTACCACTGTGTCAGAACGTACTAGCCGAACTTGATAGCAGCAAAACGTGAATGACAAGTTCACTTGGGCTTTTGCGCAGCCCGCCAAGCATCTTTCGTCGCCAGTCCTAGGTGCTTGCAGCTGTGCCTTCAGAATATGCTGAAACACCAAGGTGTTATAATTATGATTGTAATACTGATATCATCAAAAAAGAAAAAAATATTGGCAGCATGTTACACTTCTGTAACACGTGAAGGCTATAGATAGCCTTCTGCACACTTGGTGTCACGGTGCGGCTTTCTGATTATGAGGCACGCCGTAGTGGAGGACTTTTCGTCCTCCTGGGGTTCTTTAACGTGCACCTTAATCTAAGTACACGGGTGTTTTCGCGTTTCGCCCCCATCGAAATGCGGCCGACGAGGCCGGGATTCTATCCCGCGACCTCGTGCTCAGCAGCCTGACACCATAGCCACTGAGCAACCACGGCGGGTAGAGTCATAGTAATAGGAACCGACGAGCAAGACGATTATTGTCGGCCACTCGGACAAGCTGCTTAAAAGGGTACTAAGCAGGTTTAGGAACCATTGTGTTTTTGTCGTCGGCGCCATCGTGACGCTCCGACAGCTTTTTGTAGGAATCCCTGTGTATTATCTGCCCCGGGCGTGCATTGAGACACTTACAAAGAAGGCGAACGGGGGACAAGCCGTGACACTTGGAGGGGTCACATCGGAGATGTCATATGTTGAATTCCAATGGCGGAGTCAGAGCAAGTTTTTCTGCTCGTTTCGGAGCAAGTTTGTTCCAATGGCAGAGGGAGGGCGGGAGTAAGGTGTTCCAATGAGAGAGTCGGAGGGGATTCAGAGCGGGAGTCACTCCGTGGAGCAGAAAAAGATGCTCCGCCAAAATCGGCGGAGTGGTCCGGAACTCTGCGTGACGTATTTCCTTTACCACGTTTGTCTGCTGGGAGGCGCCACCGGTCATGACTCGCGAGGAAGCAAAAGCTGCTGCACGCTTGGCGAGATATCCATTCCGCACTTTTAAAGAAACAGGTGAACGGCGTTGAAGAGACAAGTAACCGGTGCGGCGGTGCTGGGAGCAAACAGCGGCAGGAAATGACAACACGCAAGGTATCCTGGGTAACTCTGTGATAGAACTTCCGGGTAACTCTGTGATAGAACTTGCTCCGGCGGTGCAGGTTGTGTTCCACTCGCGGATCTGGAGGCGTTGCTTTGCGCCAGAGTCGAGTGCTCGCTCGCGGAGTCCGTCGGCTGCTCCGACTCCGCCATTGGAATTCAACAATACTTGTTTTTTTGCAATACATAACTAGCAGCAGTGTGAAGTACACTTGTGACGCTTTATGTCGGCCACCTCAACGACACGAGCAAGCACTTAATGCACTACATAAAGGTGCAGCATGCTCGGAACCGCCGTGGTTGCTTAGTGGCTGTGGTGTTGGGCTGCTAAGCACGAGGTCACGGGAGCGAATCCCGGCCTCGGGGGCCGCAATCCGATGTAAGCGAAATGCGAAAACACCCGTGTACTTAGATTTAGGCGCACGTTAAAGAACACCAGGTCGTTCATGTTTCCGGAGTCCCCCACAACAGAGCGCCTCATAATCGGATCGTGGTTTTGGAACCTAAAACCCGACAATTTTTTTTCCCTCTCAGGGGGGGAAAGCAGCGCCAGCGGTCAGACGCCTTGCTCGAGCCCCTTCGCACGTCGCAGCTCGTTTCTCTCTTGGCAAGCATCCGAGGCCGTAGCGTACTTCCGAGGCCTACTGCGCAATTCGTTAGACCCCATACTGCGTGTGGCTGCCACCGTCAGCAATGGGGCTGCATATGTATCATACATCGTGCCGTCGCGCCGGTCTTCCTCGCGCTAAAGAGGCATCCAAGTGCTTCACTTTCAATCCCGTTGTATTGCGTGGTTCTCCTTTGGGGATGTGTCACCTGATATTTTGAACATACCCGCCAAGTATCCCGAATATTTTTGTTAACATTACAAATTTTGGCTCGTTCTGTGATGTTACGAATGTAGCGTCAAGTTTTACGAAAGCTTGATTTCGTTGGCGAAAAAACAAAGAGAGAGAGAGAGAGAGATGGAAGGGGAAAGGCAGGGAGGTTTGCTACCGTACGCTGGGGAGACAGGGGAGGGGGAGGGGAAGTGATAACGAAGTAGAGATAAAGAAAAAAAATTAAAGGTGTTGAGTGATGTGGCGGCGCAGGAATAAAAAAAAGGAGAAAAAAGCGTACAAAAGAGATTCAGAAAAGTTCCTGAAGCAGACGAAACTGGCAACAGCAAAGTTGCTGAAAAAGTCAGTGATTTCCAAACAATGTGTTTCTTGTCAGTCTGCTGATCTGAGTTTGCTATTACGTAGTGGAATGCCAGCAAGCTAGAAGGAAACCAGAAAAAAAAAAGAGAGAGACAGACAAAGTAACAGGCCGAGTTTGCTGCTGCCCATGTGCTGGGTCTAAAGTTAATTTGAATAATACAGTGCGTACGTATTTCACAAAACCTGTGTTTATGGCAAATTAAAAAAAGAACAGGGCCTGCTACCGAACACCCCCGTTTCTATATGTCGTGTCGGCGGGATGTTTACAAATCTTTAAGGTTCACTTGCTGCCGGGTATGTGCTAAACGTGCTCGTTGTTAAATTGGTGAATCCTTTGTTGCACCACTGATTGATTGATCGCGAAGACCTGTACGTTAGCAGAAAAGAAAAAAAAACAACAAAATAGAGGACATAAAGACGTTTAAGTGCGTCGACGACTTGATATCATCGGACGGACATTGTTTCAGCGGTTGAAAAAATCCCGAGAAACATTGTCGTTGCTGTGGGAAAGTAAAACCTCAAGTTCCAGCGTTCAGGCGCTGCAAGGCAAATCCCTGCTATACCATCCTCTCGCACCGGCGTCAAGCTTAGCGGGCAGCAACAGGCCGTTTGAGCGACGTAAATTGGAGAATGATGCCAACCTGCGCGAGAGCTCACTCGGACGTGTTTAACGCCATCGGCCACCTTTAGCCTCCCCTCGCTGAGGAGGTTGACAAATGACAAACGCCACAGTGACACCGCCGCGCACCTCGGTAGCGCGAAACTGGGCGATCAAAGCTTGCGGAGACTATAGGGGGAGCGCACTCATCAACGCGTGCTGCCTTGATTGGCGGCATCGTTTAGCGATCAGAGAGCGAGCGAGAGAGGAAGACCACGTGGTGCACCGATACCGGGATGCCCGATACTCTTTCGGCGTTTGAAACTGCTTCGGCGAAAGTTTGTGTTATCTGGGCCGGGATTGAAGATTCGGGGAAAGGCGGGGACCGATCCTTGGTTCCGGGCTACCTTTAAAAGGGGGGACTTTTTTGAGCAAGCTCTCGGTGTCTCGTGCGGTTTAGGAAGCGCTGCGATGCCGGCTAAAATGCTCGTGTAAAAAACCGTTTCACCAAATTAGTCAACTAAGGGAGGTTTGCGAGTGCTCGTGTATAAAAGTGCAACGATTAAAACTCTATCTTGAGAATCGTGCTCGCTACATTAAACCTACAAACCTATTTTATTTTCTTATATTATTCGTTTTTACTACTTACATTAATGAAGGGAGCTTTGTCTCCTGTAACATTGTTCAAATAAATAAATAAATAAATAAATAAATAAATAAATAAATAAATAAATATTGAATGCCCGAATAAATGGAAAACGAAACAAATATGTTACATTCTACAACGTAAAAGATTTATTATCTTCCCGGAAGGTAACTAAGCCCATTTCCAGGCTCCTTTTTTAACCACGTTTCCGTGAATGCTACAACGCCGCATCGCATCGCATTTCTGGCGCGTCGCATCCTTGTTAATGGTGGGGTTTGCGCGGTATAGGAAGTCAGACCGGATTATGCGCCAGAAGGGAATGGAGGGAGGGGGAGTTTACTGAGACAGATAAGTCGTCTCATGCACACAATTCATGTAAACGCTGGCGTATCGAATAAATAAATAAATGAATAAATAAATAAATAAATAAATAAATAAATAAATAAAAAATAAACGTTTCGGCCGTAGCCCGGCCGAAATGTAGAAATCACGTATTTTCGCTTTTCTACGTGCACCTGCACGTGTTTCAATTTATTAAACGGCGGACGTATAATGTCGTGCTTGCGGGAAAGCAGGGGCAAGGAATGCAAACACATGCAGACAACTTCGCTTGCAGATAGCACGCATGCGTTACAAGCACGAAGTACAAACACTAAATTAGAGATGAGCTCGAGTGCGATTAATCGAACGTCAGCGATGGTTTCTTTTTTTCTCTCTTTTTTTTTTTTGAACGTGGACCTTGCAACATCCAATGCATAGTGCGGACGGACATAGGACAGACGGAGTTCGGTTCAACAATTATCGTTCACACATGCAGTCACACCCCGGCTTTCCCCTTTCTAAAAATATTGCGTCAGAAGCTCACAGCTTGCATGGTATGTATGTTACAATATCGGAAAGCGATGTTGCACTACCAGAGAACACAAACAGCGCGGATCTTAGTTCAACTACAAGTTTATTACAATGAATGAAAAAAGGAAATAAATGAACGCACCGGTGCCCTCTCGGCATTAAGATTTTCAGAAGGCGAATATATCTTTATCTAGATGTTTCCCACCCCCTCCATTTTAGGAAAGACACCCTAACCTACGAATATGTTTCTCTTCTATTTTCTCTCTCTCGCTCTCTCCTTTTTTTTTTGGTTATGGCCTTCTGCCTAACCTTGCAGCTTTTGCATCAATAATTGCTTTAAGCATGCACGCCACGCTTTGGGACTCGGCCGGTTGTCCGCACTCTGCCTAGTGTGCCCCGCAATCCCGCACAGGCGAAGGCTTCCGGTGATCATAATATGCTGACTTCCTGCTTGCCCAGTTCTTTTATTATTGTTAACCCTATTTTTATTTTGTACACCTTTTTCTTCTTCCGTATGGCCTTATTTCCTATCTTTTCTCTCTTTTTATTTTCTTATTTATTTCTGATTTCTTTATTCTTTAGCGTGCAGGCCCATTGGAGGAACTTGCCCTTGCAGGCTGCTCGCGCGCGCGCTTTGAACATCGACATTACCTACGTCAGCGAGTCACTCCTTACCTTCACCGCTCCTTAACAACCCTTTCCCTGGTTCCGGGAGCGGATCCATCAGGATTAGGATCCCATGCAAGGAGCCCGTCGGGCGGCGTAAGCAGGAGCCGGCTACGCTGCAGGGGTAGCCGGTCAACCACCGCAACCAACAAAGGGGCCGCGTGCGCTGACCCTGGTCACGGTTTTACCTGAAACCGCCATTTGTGCTACGTCGGCCCGCTTGACTGAACTGTTTACCCCCGTAGACTAAAAAGCCTGCTCCTTCAATGTAACCCTTCTCCACTTGCTTGGGTACTTACGTTTCCTCTATACTAGAACCCTCGGAGTGTCAGCCAGCGCCACCACTTGCAAACCTTGGCGGGGATGCGGAACATTCTACCTGCCGCAGGCGTCACGAGTACGTGATCTCTTTCTTTTTTTTTTTGGTGGACGCTACTCGTCAATAAACTCACACATGCTACCTGAAGGCATCGATGTTGCAGGATTCGAGACCCTCGTCATGTAATAAATGACAAGAAAGGGGATTAACCGAGGGGCCCCATTTTTATTAGTCATACCATAAAAAGCCAGCAAACACTGATACCAAGGACAACATAGGAGAAATTACTTGTACTTGCTAAATGAATTGAAGAAATGAATAAAAGAAATGAATTGAAGAATGAATTGAAAAATGAGAGAATGAAATTAAAGAAACGAATGAGTGAACGGGAAAACGGCGCCGCGTTAGCTCAATTGGTAGAGCATCGCACGCGTAATGCGGAGGTTGTGGGATCGTTCCCCACATGCGGCAAGTTTTTCTTTCCTGCACTTTCATTTCCATTAATTTATCATTTCATTAATTGATTTAGTAAGTACAGCTAAGTTCCCCTATGTTGTCCTTGGTTTCAATGTTTGTTGACTTCTTATGATATGGTTAATAAAAGTCGCGCCCCTCGGTTAACACCCTTTCTTCTCATATATATATTACACGTGGAAAGTGGTATAAAAAAATTAGAAGCTTTCAAGGTTAAGCCCAGTGGATGCTTCGCATCCACTGGGCTTAACCTTAGCGTATCCTTAGCGTTTGGAGGCATCTTGACCGCATACACGCCCGGCGCAAAGACGCTGGCGCGGTTGCGGGCACAGAGACTGACGCGACGGCGGGCGTGCGCCGCTTCATCCCTGGCGTGACGTCACATATCACGTGATGCAGCGATGGTGGCGCCGCCGCCGCGTCGCGCGTGACGGCGCGAACCGAAGCGTGGAGGCCTCCGCCGGGCGACGTCCGACGGCGCGATATGAGGCCCCATCTGCAGCCGGCGTGACGTCGTCACGTGACGTCATGTCACGTGACCCCACTTCAGGGTCAATGGTGGCCACCGCCGGGCGTCGCGCGAAGGCCCGAAACCTACGTTAATATGCTTCGCATAAAAATGTGAGGAGACCTCAGCACTTATGAGTTGGGAATGGGAAATCATTAATGTCCACTTGAACGCCCCTGAGCGGTCCTTGGAGTTATGAGCTCCTCGCGGGCAGGCGAGCGCTTTGAGACGCTTGGCCAACGCCTCCTAGATAGCACAAGGCCGTTGTACTTCGATCCGTTCCGTCGTGCTACCTTGCCCGACTGCCACAGAATCTAATGTGGGAGCTCCCTAGTAAGCCACCGTGGTGTTGACGTCACCGCTTTCCTAACTCTGGGCTTGGCGATGGGAATTTCTGTCCATGTAGCATGATGTCATAAAGCAGAGTGCAAAGGCCTGCTATCTGGAAGGCGCTGGTTTAGCCTACTGGCTAAGCCACTCGGCTTCTGAGCGCGGGGTCGTAGTTTCGAAACTACCGCCAACATTTTTCCTTTAGAATTTATTCAGGTTTTTTTACACTATAATTTCTTTATAGAGATTACCGAGGCGAAGTGAGAACAAAGGGGAGAGCTTGCGCAGACAAGGGATGCGCGGATAACGCAGGCTTGACAGAGCGAAAGTGACGTGGCGTCGTGGCCACGCCCTCTCCCTTCAAGCAAAGGCTGACTACGCCAGCTCGGCAGCAGGTGTAACCTTTCGCCCGCTCTACTCCGTCTAGGCGGGCACTTGACGCGATGCCCCAGCCAATGCGAACTAAGGTGCCGTTTCGCTACTACAGACGCCGGTTGTTTAGCTCAATGGACCATTTGATGCTTTCGTATCAAAACACTCTGTACATTTCCAACTGTTTATCATTTCTTTGTTTCAATTAAGAACTGCAGTAAATTGATCCTATGTTGTTCTTGGTGTTATTTACCACTGGCTTCTCATAATATGATATGATATATATATATATATATATATATATATATATATATATATATATATATATATATATATATATATATATATATATATATATATATATATATGTGTGTGTATATTATTGGGGGGGTCTTTCTGCTAGAAGGTCTGAGACCACCGGGCTACCCTGCACTGGGGGAGGGTAAAGGAGAGGAAAAGGCTAAGAGAAGGATGGGGAAAGCCGAATGTTCCTATCGCCGAAGTAGCGCACGGTTGCCGGCATGGGATCTCCTCCGCTCGCCGGCGAAACACACCTGTGCACTTACGCGACAAGTGGCGCATCGCATCTTTTTTTCCAGCGCATCGCATTCATGTCCACGGCGCTAATGTGCGAGCAAGGCAAATCGCATTGATGCGACAGGAGAGTACCGGTAGTCTGAGACGGAGTAAATCGTCTCGCGTGCAGCTGAAATTTCTTTGTTAGTGTGGAACCTGTTCAGCGCCCTGTCTCCCCTCCTCAAACCCCCCCGGCCGAAATCAAGTACGTGACACCCCCCTCCCCTTACACAGGAATATTTCTGCCTACGTCACTGAACGTTACACGAGGCTAACCTTTTAACCAGAGTGTACTAGATCTAACTCTAGCATGCCATCATCGCCATTGAAAATGCGTTCCCCGTCGCAAGCATTTCAATGCTGTGGCGCCATCTCGTAGGTGGAAATCAAGGCACCTTCGCGGCTCTCGGGTGCGTATCTGGCCCAACAACAACGTGAAAAAACAAACAGCTGATCTCAATAAGAACGGCAGAACATCCGCAACACTGTGTCTTCGCCGTGCGAGATGATACTAAGCGAAGGCAGAACTTACCATTCATTTATTGCTGTCACAACAGAGAGAAAGTGAGAAGGGCGAATTGAGATCGAAGAGGGTGGTGTGGTTGCTAACATGTTGATGCGCAATCAGGAAAACAGGTGGTAGCTAAAGCCCCTGCGGTAGCTGCTGAGAAGACCTCCTGGTGAAAAGCGAAAGTTCTTCGGCTAGCCAAAATCTACGACGGAACAAGCGAAAACAATGGATCACGCATCGCAACGGCCAAACCTAATTTGTCTCTTGTCGCTCAAAAACCGCGCGCGTCTGGTTGAGACTTTAGATATGACGGCACGTGCAATCTGCCCGTTTGTTGCGCATGCGTATTAGAAACGAACGATGCAAAACACTCGTACCACGGCCGTGATTATATAATGAAACTGTGGCTTTAGTGCCAAAACCACGCCCTTGTTATGATGCATGGACGGTATAGTGGGAGGTTTGGGATTAATTCTTACCTCCTGAGGTTTCGCACCCGGGTCATCGTCGCGGGTGCGAATCAGCTGCGCTTGGCTTATGGAACCTATTATAACCGAGGCCGCTAACACAGAGCAACGCGACGTATACCGTCGCTGTCCGTCATTACTCCACAGAATAATATTGGGCGGCGACACCCACTGCCCAATTTCAATACGCGTAATACGTCGCAGATCAGCGCAGAACATCACTTCGTTGGAGCGTGAAGACAAGAAAATCATGCCGAATCGGCAATCGTTTTTGTATATAAGCTCAGATACCTGGCCATTTATATAGCCACCTTTACCATCTTCGAATTCGCAAGCTTCATTATAGGGGAGTATCGACCTTTAAAAAAAAACACTTATAGTTTAATTACTCCAACTGCATGAATTCATGCTCGCCCTTTCCTAAGATGTAATAGTGAAGAAATTATATTCTTTGTCCGGAGTGTAAAAATAGCTTGAGTGCGTAAGTTTTTTTCTTCACACGAAGTCAAATATTTATTAGTTTGTTTATTCAATTGCCGAAATCTTTACACACACGCGTTCTTTATGAACCTTCATTTCGCAATAAATTCGCTGCGGCTAGAATTTGTATGTGTGACCTCGTGCTCAGGCCGTAGACGGTCATTGCCCAGTCGCTACCACGCCACACACGCGAACGATTTCTTGTTTCTTTCTTTTTTTTTTTAGTGCGTGCGCGCGCGCGTGCGTGCGATCGCACACGCGCGGTCTAGAGAGAATCGCAGAGTATATATGCTGCATCTGTATACGCGTCCCATGCTTGTTCCTTTCGGTGTGTCGTGCGGCAATGTTCGCCTCATTAGACTTATGCGGGAGACACATGGTGCGATTTTGGGTGCGATCGGTCGTACGACCATTCGCACCGGCAGCCGCACTCAACAGGTTCTCAACCAAATCCCTCGCACGCGGCGCCGAATCGCACGCCGCGCATGCGACCAACTTGCTGAATATTCTCGTGCGACCGCCGCATCGGTCGGGCGACCGCAGCCAATGACAGCGCAGGTAGCGCGAACGTCACGGCCACGTCATAGACCCGACGGGGCGGAGCCGGCGAGCGAGCGCCTCGCCGCTCCGATCATGTCTGTTTTTTTTCTCCCTGGTCGAAACGAGGGCCTCTTTCGCCGCTGACGGCGGCACATAAATAAGCAGCAATTTGTTTCTGACACGATATAACTTATAGAATAAAGTGGCCTCAAAAGAGTGCATGTTATGAAACGTCGTGCGATATAGTAAACGGACGCCGTCAGCGCAGATGCGCCAGCAATCGTCTATACGAAGCGGCTCGCCTGAGTGGCGTGTTTACTCATCGCTACTAACGGCACCGAGAAAACTAACCGTATTTTCACTTAAGAAAAACATAAATGTTCAAGCATTGATTGTGCTGATGAATTTAGGCGCTTAATTACGAGCAGCGGACGCATCGGCATGGGCCCTCGGCCTCGGATAGACGGCCGGCGAGCTAGGCCTACACGGTCTCCCAGCGATCGCAAGCTCGCCTGGCATGCTCGTTCGCTTCTGTCGGCGCCAATGAAATCAAATGTGCTGCAATATAAGCGTAGGATAACTGCGTACACGTTGTGCCGACTAACATAGACGCTTCGTTTTACGAGCTGCAAGCGATCGGCGATCGTGTCACAAGCGCCACCGGTGTCGGATTCGGTGGCCGAGCGAGCTGTGCCTGCCGGCACAGCCATCGGCGGCTGTCAAAGGAGCCGTTACTGCTAACGCGGCCTTGTGGAAACACGTCTACAGTGCTTCCATGGGCGTGTTTATATTGTCATCGTTTGTTCCAAACAAGAGAGCTGTGCAAATACGTTTGCTTTCACTTTCTGTTCGAAGTTATGCAGCATTCCAAACTTCCACGCAGGGGCGCCGGTTCTGGGCGGAGCTAGCCGCCGCTCGGTCATTCGTACCATGTGTCCCGAATCGCCGCATGCGGCAAGTCGCACACGACGCGCCGTACGACTGATCGCACGGAAAATCGCACCATGTGTCTCCCGCATTAGGCTGACGCGTAGCTGTTTCTTTCCAGAATCATATAAACAAGAAACTAGTATTCTGATTTAAAACTCTTTCAACACCACTGAAGGTTTGTTACACTTTTCTGCTCGTTTCAAGAAGCCAGTATTTCCCAACCTACCAAGAACTGGCAAAATGGGCCCGCAAAACCATGCGTTGTAGCTCTTTTAGTCGCTCGTCTTCGCTGTTTCTTTGTTCTGTGGTGAGACTTCTACTGTTTTTTTGTGTTTTTTTTATACGCGCTCGTTCGGGTAACAAGTTTCATCAGCTAAATGGGGCTTTGGTCGAAGCTTTTAGCGGGGGTCGAAAAGCTTGAATAGATTGCGGTTAAAACGGATGACTTAATTCTCTTGAAGGAACTCTGGGATTGTATTTGCCAGAGAATGAAAAGGAAGCACGTGCCAACAAACCAGGCGTGTCCCTTTTGGCAAGCTTAAGCCATGACTGGCTGCAAATTTCTGTGCGAGAGAGATCTAGGAAGTTCCTGAGATTTTCCACGCCTTTACTTTCGCTTAATTTCTTTTTAAAAATTAGTCAATAAAGGAGGACACCAGCGGCATTTTGTGTCTTTTATACGAGTCTACGATTTGACATCTTTCTTTCTTTCTTTCTTTCTTTCTTTCTTTCTTTCTTTCTTTCTTTCTTTCTTTCTTTCTTTCTTTCTTTCTTTCCTTCTTTCTATCTTTCTTTCTTTCTTTCTTTCTTTCTTTCTTTCTTTCTTTCTTTCTTTCTTTCTTTCTTTCTTTCTTTCTTGAAACCAACCGTTCTCAGTGAGCGACCATACCGTTTACGTCCATTCTGTGATCGTGTTTCAGTTTTAATATTTTTCTTTATGCAGCGACTGAATTATAGGATAATCAAAATCGTGTTCTTTACCAGTTGGGGAAAATTCCTTTGCAATTAGCAGGGACTATAAAAAAAAAGTAAGCAAGAAAAAACGAGCCAGAAGGACGTAATTGTAGCAGATGTAGTATACCAATTTAATATAATTGCTGATCTTGCCTCTATACTATTAGTGCATCGGTCATTTTAAACGAAAATGTAGGCGAAGATATTCATTCGCTATTTTCTCATTTAACGCTCCTTCAAGACGCCTTATTTACAAAGGTTGTACTTGACGTACACACCGCGAGGTGGCGCCAACATCTCAAACAGGCCCTGAAATCGAACCCACTTTGCAATTAGCAAAAAAATAAGTTCAGTGAAGCGTTATGGCTTACTGCTTGGAACTCACGTGTTGCTGGTAAGAATACCTAGGATATTAGTGTTAGAAAACAAAAGCACCAATGGAACAACATGTTTAGCCAGTACTACGTGAAGCAGTCTTGGCGCCAGGGTTCCTTACGCATGCAAAACATATCCTCCCACCTTATCATTCGTCTTCGCGTTTCGCATTTCTTGAATGTGCGTTTGTTTCTTTTACCGTGTCCTCACGAAAGCCATTTCAGCAACAAATGCCGCTCTCCGAGCTGCAAACTACGCGCTTTGTTTCCCGGACCGCCCCTGTACCCAAACTTTTTCGCATTGCTTACAAGGTTGCAGGAGAAGCACGCTTGCAGTGGGATCTGGGGACGTCATTTGCATTCTGAATAAGTTGCGCTCTTTCGGACATTTCTGCGGACTTTTGCTCGCTTTGAACGGTAAATTGCAACTTTTTTTATATATGCATTATACGGGCATCGCAACTGCGCTGGCTGTACCAGTGCCACGCGAACAAGTAAACGAGCACCGAATCCTCCGAAAAAGCGGGGACCAAACAATGCTGATGTTGCGCGTGAGTTATCATCACTTTTTTTTCTTTTTTTTTCAGAATATGTCGCAGGTGATACACGCTCCCTATAACGCTGTTTGTTCAATGTTTCAGAAAGAGAATGACTGTGTTTGGATCTTAGAGGTCTGAAAGTGGTTTTAGTTTTTTTTTTTTCTATACTCATATACTCGCAAGTAATAAATCCGCAATGACCGCGTCTCAGAAACGCGCTTTGAATGAAGAAAAAGACCATCAAAATATGACATCGCGCTTTAAGACAGCAAGACTCTTGCGTTGTTCATTCGAAAACCAAGATATTAGTAAACGAAGTCATTACGGTCGCTCTTTATTTATTAATGTGAAGCATTCTTTGGCTCATCCCAGGTACATTGCGGTAGGTGGGTTCCCGTCACGCTTCGTCCAATAAATAAATAAATAAATAAATAAATAAATAAATAAATAAATAAATAAATAAATAAACATTCATGCGTCTGTAGATGGAATCGAATCCACCACTCTAAACACAGCAGCCCGTTGATCTAACGGTTAGACTGTTTGAGATAACTGACGCGTGCGTCACGTGACATCACGCGAGCCATTAGAGCCCGCGTGGATGCGTCATTTTCAATTCCTCCACAGACAATTACTGCTGTCTGCTCCTTTCGTCGCGAGTGGGAGTTAAGGTTCCAGTTTCTACCATTCTTTTTTGGTGGCAGCTACCGCTTCGAGACGTTGTATTAATCTGCGACCACTTGGGTATCGGCCCACATTGAAAGCCCTGATCCTTTCTAGTCGCTAAGTTATGAAGACGCTGCGCGGCGTTGTACCGCCTCTGTGATTTGTGCAGGTCGTAAAGGAAGAGGGTGTATTGTTTCGTTTCATGAGGTAAAAAAAAAAAAGAATAATATCGTGATTTCCGTCGCCGTCATAGTATCGTCGTCGTGTTGCTTCTGTCGTCACCTGGTGTTTGTCTGCTTGCTTCGCACAAACACGTTGGTCCATCTGACAACTGTTTGAAGAACCGAAATTAACAGTCAGCTATTGGTAATATTTCGGTATTCAAAACAATTGCAGTGTTCCATAAGGTTTCTTCGATTCAATATGCTTCGCGTAACGCTGATTTCCACAGTGCGCGGCATATATATATATATATATATATATATATATATATCGAAAGATTGTAGAATCTTGCAGGCATTTTCTACGTTTTTGTGAATGGCTATGGCCCTATTTTGCCGTTCGGTCATTAGCAGATGCTCTCTTGCGAGCCGAATTACACGTCGAGGGTAACTGGCGACTTGTTTATTTTTGCTGAGAATGATTACAACCGCTTTGTTTTGAGTTTGGGCATCAACCGTCAATCAGATTATACTTCAATCCTATAATTACGTATTTTTTGCAGGTTACCCGGTGCTCCTTGGTTCGCGCCTACGACAACTAGTGACGTAAGGTGAGCCTTTTAGACTAAAATGAGAAGCGGATCAGGGGAAGCCTATAATAACTGTGGGTGCTTGTTTTGCTTATGTTATTTTTATTTGAGCGCACATAATCCAATTGAAGCTACTACCTATTCAAGCTATATTAGGCTGAGAAAGAATAGGAGGGAGGCGCTTGTTCGTTCGCTACTCGCCTTCGCATTTCCATGCCGCGGCCGGGAAGAAAAATGCTGACCGAAGCGCACTTTGAAGAGAGGAAGTATAAGCGCGCAAGAGGGACCTGCAGACGTCGCTATGCATTCACTCTAAAAACTTGGAAGATGTCTCAGCCAGTAGTTGCAGATGATGAAACGTTGTCGTTCCAGCACGGCTTTCACGATAAATTTTGCGATTCATGCAAAGTGTTGTCACCCCCCAAGTCGCCAAGGAGACATTGTCTTTCATCGACTTCCACTAGACGTTGAATTGGCATCCAGTCTTTCTTCTGCTGTTTTGTAGCTCTGCTGTGTTAAAAAACTTCAGCCGACCATGTTCCAGATGGCACCACCTGCATTGTCGTCAATAGGACACGTTTATGTTCGGAAGTGAATCTCCTTGGCTCAAAAAACAAAGGCATGCGTCGCCGGAATGAGTGTGAGGCATGCGCTCCGTATGCGACATCTGCGCCCCAAGACAGGCTCATACGGGTCATATGACACGCTCCTTGAATAGTCATGCGCCTTAACAAATCGGTGTTCTTCCCCTACTAATGCCCGATGTGCCGTGCATTGATTGATTGATTGATTGATTGATTGATTGATTGATTGATTGATTGATTGATTGATTGATTGATTGATTGATTGATTGATTGATTGATTGATTGATTGCCCGAATGACGAATTACAGTCGCTGAGCCGCAACCACGATGGCTGTTGCATCAAGAAGTTGCGCCTGGTCAATAAATAAATGAAATAATTAATCAATAAACCGGTTAATAACATCCTAATTGATTGATTGATACAATCAATCGATTGATTAATCAATCAATTAATCGATTCATCGATCGATCGATCAATACCTATTTCAGATAACACGGCGAACCCGAAGCTATGGCATACTGCTTCTGATCCCGAGGTCGCAGTTTCGGTTTCCAGGTGCATTGTCATAGGGGCGAAATGCAATTTAGCTTCTATTAATATATGTATTGGGTGCACCTTAATGGTGCACCCAATACATATGCAATACAATACAAGGCTGCGAAAATTAATCAGGCACCCTCCACTACAGCATCTCTCAATGTTTTTGGATGCTAAATCAATGAATACTAAAGCAACGGGTCCTACGTGTGTCGTCGTAATGGAAGGCTCCTGTTTACTTTTGACCACTAATTTCTTCGTGTCATGCTACCTAAGAAGACAAGAGTTTTGACTCCGCTTCCTGCGGAATGTGGTGACCGCAGCGAGAAATCGAGCCCGTGACCTCGTGCTCAGGCGAACCCACGACATCGTCCTCATGACGTTGTCAGGAGCCAACGCTGTTACACTGATGAAATTGTTCCTTTACAAGATGAATATGCCATCTTGGCATCAGCATCAATCATGTGAGTTTGTTTGCGTGATTCCTACATCTAGTTTACTACCATGGGTGCTCATCGAATCTAATGGCACGTCACACATGTATTGCTTTTTATTCTGTAAAGTTCATTTTCTGTCGATATGTTTTTTTTTCTTCATTGTTATGACTAGTTGCTCGAATGGAAACAATTATGTTTCGAACCTTTCATGAGATATAGTATAATTATCCCGGCATTTCGGGGCTAAGACGCTCAAATTAGTGCCTGCCAAACGCTAATTCATGTCGCCTCTATCATGGGCAAGCATATCAGAAAAGCCCGACAGGCTTGTGCTATGCAAAACAAGGAAGAACAAATAAAGTCACGGTCTACGCGAATGTCGACAGTTATGAAATGGTGGAGCTTTCCGTTTTAGCTAACTGTATATTTCACACCAATCGTACGCAGTTATGCTTAAAAAATCCGTGTTTTGCATACACGACGTCCTACGTAAGGTAGGCGCGTTTTATGTTTCGTTCATACACCGTGTACTACAGATTTGCACAGCATGGTAATTCTATCACTGGGTCAGTCGCGCGGCTCTTTCTTTTTTTTGTCTATTAATTTTTGTTTGCATCATGCACTCTAAACTAGGAAATTGAATCGTAGGATTGAACCGTCCCGAAACTGCACCATTGTTTATAGCGCCGATAGTTCAATACCCAAGATTAAGTTCTGACCAACCGGGGGGCTATAAACCTAGATACACAAGATACACTGAGGATTCTGGCACCCCGTCCCTATGGGAATGCGGCCGCCGTCGCCGGCATCGAACCTGCGACCTGATTGATGCTCCGCGGCAAAACGCCTTATCCACTGAGAAACCGCGTTAAGTACTAACTAATTAAGGTGTGCAGTCGAGGCACCCTAGTTATGTGCAGGCTACTGGCTCCATCTCAAAGCCGTCAACCGCATGATGCGTGGGCAACACGGGGAGAAATAAATTATATGTTCACGTGAAAGACGTCGCTCTAATTGCTCCCGTACTTTTGTGTGCATTGCCCCTCTCGGTCACTGGTAGCACATCCTCGCCCTGCCTCTGCGGACACACTCACGTATTATGCACTCTCAAAACGACTCCCCGCAAGCACACGCGAGCTCCTCTTGTGTACTTTTCACTGAGCGCATGTATGCTACAGCGGTCGGAGTTCCGCTTCTTGCGCGCGTGAAGAAGGAAAAGAGAGAGAGAGAGACTGTTCTGGCCCTCAGACACAAGTTCCGCCAGGCCGAGCGTCAGGCAGTGCCAACAGCGGCAGCCCCGGAAGGTCCGTAGACTGCGGCGAAGACTCGCGCCTGGCGCAAGAAGAAGGAAGGGCGCGCGCGGCGTTGATAAATAGTCTCCTCGTCGACATAGTAGTCAACTTCATATGTCTTTCTTTCCCCCTTCGCCTTTGTACAGCGGTCGCGCGCGCAAGCCCGGGCGAAACGGGAGCCACAGTATTCTTGTCTGTCGGCTTGCGACCCTGCTCGCCGTCTCCTTCTCGCCCTCGGCGAGCTATCTTGCTCGCCGCGGAGAGCTCGGCCCCGTCACTCGGTCCCGTCGACGAGACAGAAGATAGTTTCTTCTGCCGGGGCGCTTTTCTGTCCACGGCCCGGAGGGGGGAGGCGGACTCCCTCTGCCTGCGCCAGCCAAGCGCCCTTCATCCACCGCGCGGGCCGCCGCAGATGAGACAAATCGCGTTCTTGCGCGCGCCAAAGCAAAGCGGTACACGCGGACGGCGACAGTTGTTAAATGGGCTCCCGACTATTTGGTATGCGTCCCGCGCGCGCAATCCCGCACGCGGGCACGGGCGCTTGCGGCGCGTGGCATCTTGGATATGCTCCCCATCCTCGCCCACACACACACACGCACACCCCGTGCTCGTGAGTCGCTATATGTTTCGAGGGCGGACCTGCGCGGTTGGCGTACCTGAAGGGCCGCACTTTGTTCGGCCCCCTTTTTATTTCTTCCACTTCGCTCCGCGTCTGTCGTGGGAATATTCGTCCGTACGCGTCGCGACGCCAAGCCAACTATCTCCCCTTTCACGGGACTGCAGAACTGTGCTTTTCTCGCAGGAGACTATGCAGCAAAAGCCGACCAGCATCACGTATATAGTGCGAAACGTGTAGGTAGGTGCATACGTTGGAAGGGTGAGAGGTGCACACGCCAGGCGTCTCTCTCGTGATTGTTGTTCATCCCTCGGACAGCCTTTGGGACCTGTGAACTACACACCGCGCTACGCGCGTTCTGCGCTACATCAAAACGAACGTCATCCATGGACGCGGGTATGTGTCGGTGGCGTGGCGCCTAAGTTTTGCGAGGAAGACTTTCCTGGCTTTTTCGGAGGCAGGAGGTAGACATGCCAGAGCAAACATCACGCGGAATGCGAGTAGGCGTGTAGTGTGTTCGCTCATTTCTTTAGCTCTGTATATGACTGTGCATGGTCACGGAAATCGCGTGGGATCAACACCGAAATGGTTGCTATAGCGGCGGGATAGTTGGCCTGACGACATAATACCGCAGACGTGTCGTTCTAGCCCAATTCTTTGGCGCTTTGAGGAATTATTTTTAATCAACAGTTTCGCCTGTCGTGTTAGCGCTGAAAGGTTGCAATAATTAGGGCTAACTCGCTGTTAGGGTTTTCACTGACATGTTTGAATGTTTGACCCAGGAGACGTTCTGGCGGTTACTTTGTATTTCGGCTGCATCTATTCCATAAAGCTACTATAAAGACTCTCCTCCCCCCCCCCCCCCGTCTCTCCGCCGGAATGTATATAAAAAGTGACCTAGTTAAGCTACCAAAGTGACGCACTGCTTTCATGCTTTCATGCTATCGATCAGTTGTGCTCGAACTACGAACGCGTGCAATCTCATTCTGATTCCTTCTTCCTCTGTTTCTTTGTGCATAGATTTTGCATATTTGCGAATCTTTGTTCCCGCTATCGTCGAAATCGGCCCTTCAGCAGGACGGATGATAAAAAAAGAAAGAATGGAATCAGATGGAAAGAATAATTACACAATACGACCCCTGAAATTTGCACAGTGCCTCATACTGAAACGGCCAGTGCATCAGAATATTATTACATATGCAGCTGGGTCATTGTTCTTGCATTCAGTGCTTGTGTACTGCCCTTTAGATTAATCTCTGAGCACCTCGTGCTTTGCAATTAAATCGAGGTTTTCATGACCGATTGCTTCAAGGACGGCACCTACCCACCAAGTTCACTCCCAGTGTGCTGTTGCTGCGCCTGCCACTGTTATACGACCCATCAACGGTAGCACCACTTTCTTTCGTTGCTATACACTTCTTTCCCGAGCTCAGTGGTCTGCATAAATCAGTTTTCTTAAAAGAAGTAACTGGAATGCAAATGCATTTCGTCTGACACTCTCAAAATTATTATTTCGAAAGTGGTGAAGTCCTGAGAATTCTTTCCAAGTAGAAGTAGAGTAGACCGACGATAATTCGTAGATTTAGATGGGTGCCCTAAAATAATTCAATAAATAGTTAGCTTGGGTAATTATGTTTATTATTTTGAATTTTGAATTCTGTAACTAATGGCTGCCTCATCGAGTAATTTAGATCAATGGTTAGAATTGTGCAGTGTGCCACAGGCTATCATTAGACAATTTGGACCTCCTAAAGGATAAACACCCGGTATATCATAGTTGCATTCGTGTCAAGCAGGCTAAATAAGTTACTTATGGATACGCGTGCATACATGTAGTATACGCAATTCGGATGTGAAAACTACGTCGTTATCCCACGGCATAAGACGCCAAGGGATGATAAGGCCAAAATTGGTCAGTGAGTGCCGCTTTATTGGAGAAACCGCAAGCTGCATTCTCCATAAGTTCGAGAAGCAATATGCATTTCAACGTGATAAATTTAGTGTAGATAGCCCTAACACTATGTCATGCTCTCAGTTATCAGGCCAGAGCGACTGCGGACAGTTCGGTTCACCCTACCGAGTGCATGGCTGCGCTGTGCTCGCCGTCAGTCGTCTAATTCGGGCATCTACACAGGCGTTTATTTAGGCTTGGAGTCATCTATACTCTTAAATGTCCCCAGCGCTGCAGCAACAACACGCAGCTCCTGCAGCAAGCTTTCCGGCACGGGACATTTTGCGACCCGACAGCGAAAGGAACTTGAAGCGACTTTTCCAGTGCCCCGTGCGCACACATCACAGCTCTTCGGTCGGGCAACCGAACATCTGACTCCACTTGAAGAAGCGAGTGTCGTTGTCAGTGCTACTTAGATAAAGTTCGCAGTTAGGAACACTTTTCTTTTTCTCTCTTACGCTCTGTCGCTTATGTTATCGCACAGTCCTCGTACATTTTTATTGAGCGGCCTCGAGCTTTCTCTCGCGTGCCGTATATGCTACTCTCGCGTATATCGGGAGCCGACAAAGCCCGCTTTTGAATCGCGTCGGCGCTGCTGGCGCTCTTTAGCATATATCCCGGAGCGAGCCTCGTCACTATACACCCGCTCCGCCCATCTTCCTCCGCCACCACCGCCTTGGGCAACGTTATCCTTTGTTTCCTACTCGTGGCATATCCACGGGGTGGAAAAAAGAAAGAAAGAAAGAAGGCGTGTTCGTAAAGCCGCGCGTTCCTCTTTCTCGCTTGAGCCCGAAGAAAAAAAGAAACTGAAAAAAACAGCGCGCAGCTCAGAATCAGCACCCCTTGGTAGAGAAGAGCGCAAAACTCGCTTAAAAGGGCTTAAAAACCTACTACAGCTTCAGGGATCCTGCTGAGGATCACGAGAAACTTGCGCTCATGAGATGACACGGGCATGCGAGGGCCCGCGTTGGTTGGGGTGAGGCCTTCCGCTGCCGTCGCGAGCCCCAGTGCTATATAGCAGCAGTGTTCTACGCTGGTGCTGTGGGTGGAGAAGTAAAGGGAAAAAAAAAACAGAAAAATAGTAGAAGTTTTAGCCTTCTCCCTTCCTTCCCTTCAACCTTTTGTTATGTTCGCCCGCCTAGTCCTCCAGTCGGGTGGAAAAGACGAGAAATTCAAGCGAATAAACGAAAGAGACGAAAGAAGTGGGAGGAAGGAAGAAAAAAAAAACTCTGCCGATGTCTTCTCCGGGAGAAATTAAACAATGAAGCGCGTTGACGAAGAGGAACAGAGCGAGCAGGCTCGGCGCTCTCGCAGGAGCGGAGTTTACTTTTCTTTGAAGCAAGAAGGCTACATTAAAAACAGTTTGAAGAAGAAAAAAAAGATTGGTAGGGAAGGCGGGACGGAAGAGGAGCTGTATGCGGGAATGAGCTTGATGCGAGCGAAATTGAAAGGGAAGATGAGAGTGCCCAGATCGAAACAGAGCGCGGCTTCAAAGGGGAGACTGCGGGTTTCAGGGCAGAAGCATAACAGACACGTAGCGCAGGAGCGTACAAAAAAAGAAGGGGGGAGGGGGGAGGAGGGGGGTGTACAGAAGGAAAGAGGACGGTTAAATAAGAGGTGGTGAAGAGCTTGCGTGCGAGAATATAGGGATGGTACGAGGATGGAAGGACGCGCATGCCAGATCGGAAAGGAAGTCCCGGAGACACGCCGGAAAGAAGAGGGGAGGGAAGAAGAGGAAAGGCGCGCCAACGGGCGTACAGAGAATAAAAGAGATAGCATGGGCAGGCCGGATCAGGGCCATTCTTCTTGGTCTTGCGCTGCCGGAACCACGCACTGGAGGTTGTCCCCGACAAATGCGCTACGGATTGCAATGGCAAGCCTCGTGGCATGCACGGGCATACGTATAAACTATATATACGACGAGTGCAGTGACATTTGTTTTGTGACTCAGATGTACGTACACGTGTGCGCTTAGGTTCGGGACGCAGTATTAAGCGAGGCTTTCGAGCCATTCTTGTGGCAGCGAGTAGTGTTATGTGTACGCTCTGATTTTGAGGAGAATCGCCGCATCACAAGAAAGTTTGATGTTCATACGTCTGCCGGCAGTGGAAGGTGTGGGTTGTTTGTATACTTGGCACAGCCCCTGTTTGTTTTCGGTACACTTTTAGAAGACCTATGGGACGCATTCCTCTTTGCGAGGGAGTATATTAGCTTGGTGAAAGTTTGGCTCAAATGACCTCTCTCTGTTCGAGCCCGTGGCAGAAGAAAGTTTCGAAACAGGAAGCTCGGTTCGCAAGCCAGCTGTGACAGCGAGCATTGCCGAAGACAGTATATACGCATAGATGCGTATATACTGTCTCTTTATACGTATATAGCACTCCGCGCTATCCGCGTTCCTTTGCGATCACTGTCTTCTCGAGAAGTGCTTTTTGCTTACTTGTTTGTCCAGGCGAGTATTCTCCGCAGAGTGGTTTCCTGCGGACAACTCCCTGAATAGATGTCACATCACTGTGTAGGTGTAAGTATACGCCGCAATGTTGAAATCGGCGGATCTCACGCATATGTGGGAATCAGTGACAAGTAGAGCTTTCTTTGTAGTTTACTGAAATCACTTCTCTTTCTTCACTTCTATGTAGCTCAGCGCTCCTGGCTCAGTGCGTGTTCTGGTTCCACGTTGTTCACTTAACTTCCTTTGCCAGACTCGCCTGAATTGGTTGCTGACTTCTTCACTTCTGTGTACTTGCCATTTAAGGCGAAGGTTATTATTATGATTACTATTTTTTTGCCAGTTCGTCCGATTTTTTGGGTTCCGGCTGCCGACTACTGTTTCACACTATTGGCTGGCACCGGGCCTAGTGTGTGACAGTTGATGTAGTTAAACGCGAACGTAAGTTCTTACACCAACACATGCATCGTCGTCGTGCCACCATTGTCATTTTGTCGCCTTCATGCCATTGTGATCATTTCTTCGTGGTCCTGTCGTCGTTGTCATGCTCCCGCTGTTTTAACTCTGTCGTCGTCATTATGCAGTATCTCGTCATCACGCCGCCATTGTCGAGCATCCGTTGTGTCATACCGTTGTCATTATTCCGTCGTCGTCCACCATGTCATCGTCGTCATTGAGTCGACATCATACAGTAAGGTCATTGTGGTCACTCCATCAGCGTCATTCTGCCGTAGTGATCCAGCTGTTGTCATCCCATCATCATCAGACCGTCGTCGTTATTCCAGCTTCTTCACCCCATTGTCGCCACGCCATCACCGTCACACATCCGTGTTCATTCCAGCGTTGCCGCACCATCTGCGTCATTACGTTGTCATCACGCCGTCATTGTCAAACCATTGTCATCACTTTGTAATCATCTCATTCTCCTCACACCGTCTTCCCCTTGCCATCGTCGTCGTACCATAATCGCCATCATCATACCATCAGCGCCACTCTACCGCGTCGTCATCCTTTTTTCGTCATGCGTTCGTCGTCATACCGTCATCGTCATTTCGTCATTGTCATGCTGTTGTCGTCATCCTGTAATCGTCATGAGATGCCTTTGTCGTCATGCCATCATCATGATCATTCTATCATTGTCATGCAATTGTAGTCATTGCGTCATAATCTGTGCAGTCTTCGTCCTGACTCCATCGTCGTCGTTGCGTCGTCGTCTACACAGCATCGTCATGCCTTCGTGATCATTCCATTGTTGTCATTTTTTTTCGTAGTGATCCCACTGTCGTCATGCCATTGTCCCCTCATCATCATTTCATCGCAATATTGCGTCGTCATGCCGTCTTCGTCATGCCGTCTTCGTCATGCTGTCGTCATCACGTCGTCATCATGTCGTCGTGGTCATTCCAATGTCTTTATGTCATTATCGCCATACGTGGGACGCGCATGATCGAATGCCTCAAGTTAATGTTGAGCGAGGAAGTTGCGGGGGAAAATTCGTTCAGTTCGATAGTAGGCGCTATACTTCCAAATGGTCGCCAAAAAGTTAAGTACAGCGTCCTCCGCTAACGGCAATGAAAGCTTTGCCTAAACTTTATTTATTAGGTGTCAGTGCCTACACCGTAGGCGCCCGCAATTTGTCCTGCTGCATGGGTACTTATAGCTGCATCCGCGATAATTCTGTTGGAATAACAAATCCAGGCGTGAACAAAGCTACAACACAAGAAATAAGGATATGTGGGAAATTAAAACATTTCGAACAACATATGGGCTACAAACGTTAGAACACCGGCTTCCACAACTTCTTAATAACCTATTGAGACAGGATATAATACTTCAAAATGCCACATTTCGGACACTCTTGGCTTACTTTCTTTCCTAAACTTTTTCTTGTTATTTCTTTATGCAACGAAACCCGAATCGCTTTACAGAAGTATGGTGTTACTCGGTGTTATTCCTGTTTTTTTTTTTCTATTAAAGTGCCTTTGCCATGTCATTGCATTGTGTAAACCATTAAAAGCCTTCATTTCTTTATTTGCCATGTGAGCATGACTTAATTCTTTTTTTAAGTTATGTACCAGATGCAGCCTTTATGTAATATGTTTATATATTGCTATGTGGTGTAATGTGACCGCCGTGGGCAGTGTTTCTTTTTGTGTATCTTCTTTTTTATGACTTTGTATGCTACTGCCAAATAAGGGGGGCCGTTGCTCTGTCAAGCTGTTGAAAGACAGCTTTTACTTCGGTCCCCCTGCATCATCATGTATGACGTGATGGTCGAAAATAAACTTACTTACTTACTTACTTACTTACTTACCATAAGACATCAGGGTACTAGATTTTTCACGATGTTGCCGGTATAGGGCAACAATGTCAGCAACAGGTGTGGCTCTTTCAAATAGAGGCATTAAATAAATTCCAAACTGTGGGGCTGCATGCTCTAGCTACAAAGAATGAGGAGTAAATTAAGCTCTTGTCACACGCTCTGTGTTCAGCGTCGGCTTTCGTTAGTGGTTGGAGCACGTGAAATACAAGCGCAGATATATACTTAATTAACCCCAGCGCAATAATCATGGATGGAGAAAGACGCAACAACGACAGGAATGCGACGAAATTCGTCAGGTTGGAAGTCAGCGCCGTGTTCCTGGCGTACTTGCGCCTTTCTCAGCTGTCCCGGATTACTATGTAGTAGTTAAATCCGAACTAGTACCAACGATTGCAGTTACAACTATCATAAACGCAGCGATAGGCATGCACGTACGTGATTATAAACTGCTACGACTACAATGATTGGAAGGACAATTTCGAGGATAAGCGGCACGATAAATACAGATTGATTATACAACTTGTGCAGAAAAGTCAGGTGCGTATATATAAATATATAGTTTCGGAAGACCTTTCTCACGCAGACCTACCTCGGCGTTCAGGCTCTGTACAAATCTGCACTTAGTACGCGTCGTCACAGGAGGCAAGGAAGAAGCACGCATGGCAACAATGAATCGTCTATGCTTCGTTAGTGCTTGTCTACACGCTCAAGGTACCCGAGTCGCTCAAAATCGCACCTTCTACGCGTCACTTCCGCTTCTGCTGGTCACTGTTTCAACCGGATCGTGTGACCGACAGCACGCTGGCATCACTTTGGAAGCCTGCTTGGAAAACAATCATTGTCTCTGCGATCTTTATCTCAGCGTCCAGAGCCAGCGACAACACGAAGAGAGAATAAAGAACAAACAAATGGAAAGAAAAAAAAATGTTCGCTGACTCTCCATTTCGGGGGGGGGTCGCAGATGCATGTGTCGCGCAGCGGCCGAGCTCAGGGGAAGAGCTCGCTCTCCGGAGGGGAGGGGTGGAGGTGGTTGGGGGAGAGGGATTGCTCGTGTCCGCGCTCTGCCAAGTGCTGGGCGGGTTCGGACGCGGCGTCGGGTCTCGCGCGCGGTGTGCGCGCGCGAGGTCTTGTTGATAGGAGGGTGCAAGCGGCGTCGGCAGCTGAAGGGTCTCCCCCGCCAGAAGAGGAACATCGACTCCGCCCCCAGATCCTTCATTCCTCTGTCGGTCGCCCGGCGTTCGTGGAAAGGACGCCGGTGCCCGTCAGTTTGCCGGCTGCCTCGAGGGAAAGCCCCCCCTCCCTGCTCGGGTCTGTGTGCGCTCGTGGTCTTTCTCTGAAGCAGCGCGTTCGATCACACAGAGCTGCTTTACCCAATGCCAAATGTGCATTTCTGTATGTGTGTTTGCGTGTGTTTGGTTCTGTTAGTGCTAAGGTGTGCTTGTGTGAAGCCACGAAAGTGCAATAGACTGTGGCTCTACTCAGAAATGGGCGGCGCAACAAAAACTAAAATACACGTCTGCGTTTGTGCAACTGTACAGTCGTGCAAACATGGAGATGCTGTGACGGCTTGGCAATATATCTGATGCAAACATGCTCCTGTAATTTGGTCACTTGTTATGTACCAACAGAAAATTCGCTCAACAGTTGACTTCCTTTCAGTCAGAATTTCGACTGTCAGCACTGTATGTGCCAAAGTGAAGCTTCTGTTCTGTCTGTTGATCTCTATGTTAATCTGTTTATCTGAGACCTAATTATCCTTTGGCGTATTGTATCTGAGGACGATCGAAGGCTTAAACGCCCAAACGCACACAGACACCAACACGAGCGCGTACTCACTCGCAAGCACAAGCTGGTAGCTAGAGAACGCCACCAACTGTCGGTTCGGAATCTTACGAGTGGTTAAGGCCACCGGGTCAAAGCTGTTCAATTTGTTTCCTGCGTACAGTGGACAACCTCGGACTGTAATGATGATGGTGGTCGGATAATGTTAACGAACCACGAGCCCCGCTTGTCGCTAAGAATCAGGCTGTAATTACAGCGCATCATTAGCACAGAAGCGCGTACACAAATACTCCGGCCCGCGTAACTTACCGTCCACGGTGCGGGGGAGCCTCTTACGCTTTTTCCTCGCAGAGAGAGAAAAAAAAAATATTCGTTCCTTATTTTGTCTAACGAAATAAATGGGTCCAGCGGAAATTATGATGTCGTCCAAGACGTGGGCGGCGAGCGTGATGGGGCCCGGGTCCCGGGCCCGCAAGACCAAACGCGCTGCGTATTCCTATAGGCTAGGACTCGCGCCGAAACGTACAGACGCGCGCTAATTGAGAGAAGTGCGTGCCACGTGCTACGTAGTGACGAAAGAAACCACTTACGCCATCGAAGCATCCGTCGCTGTCTCGGGAAAGCGATTAATTTAGTCCTAATAAAACGGGGGCACGCTTGCTTTAATTAGGAACACGAACCATAATCGCCGGGAGGAATATTAATTTTCCTCCTCGCTTCGTAAGGTGCGCCTCTCGTTTCTTGCTATGTGCGTATATATACGATCGTAGTGATATACTGTGCCGGCTTGCATTATTCAGGTATCATTAAGTTGAGAGAATTACGTACGCTTGAAAGAAAGGGCGCGGGGACCGCGTTTGACGATGCCTCCGGAAAACACGTACAAGGTCGCGAATGGGGCCTGTCAGGACAGAGCATGTGTTGAGAACTACAAATTAAGATTAAATTCGCCTTGGAGGTAATGAATCACATGACGACGCCGTTCTGAATTGATTGTCCAATAGACGGGAGAAAATACTTTCTCTAAGTGTTCACGCTCTAAATTTTACTTTTGTTCTTCTGGGTGATTTGCCAACCTATCGCACAACATACAAATATTTCGAAATCAAGCTTCATTCAATCCCAAAGATTCAGATTCTTGTTCTCTTGTTCAGTGCGCATCAAATGAACTGTTCAGTTCTGTTACCTCTATGTAGCACTGTCAAACTGTTCAGCAAATGCTAGAACATGACTCATTCGTTCTGAACTGGTGGAGTGTAAAGTTTATGCTGCGAATTCTGCCAACCTCACTCATTTCTACCGCGACCACAATGTGTTCGATATTAGTGCCATGGCGTAACGCTTTCAACGAGCTTTAGTTCTGCTAACTGCTGAGACGAACTCTCGATGGCACCTCGCTGCTCGAACATTACTGCAAGTCGAAGTACGTACTAAAACATTCATTTTTTTCCTTTGTCCCAAGTGCTTATCAAGTGCAAAAAGGCTGTCATTACACGATCACTGTACCGATTTGTATTAAATGTGTTTCATTTAAGGGACAATAGCTGAGTTCTGCCTGCTGTTGAGGAAAACTTTTTGATTTATGACTGAAATATTTTGGAGAACATTTCGAAAATTAGTTTTAAAAGATCAAGTGCAAGAAGAAGGGAAGAATATTTAGTGAGAGTAAAAGCGGAGAGCTTGTACAGAGGAGCCTGCATGTATGGCTTGCTACTCCACACAGCTTGGTAGCCTATAGCAACACATACGGATATTTCAATTCCATAAATTGCATTTAATGTGTAATTTGAAGCAAACTAATATGAGGCATTATTTTACAGCTCGCAAGGGATGGTTATGTTGTTTCACTTCACTTTTACAAAAGCTATATTCACAAATTTGAGAACCTCAGCATGTTATCTAACATGAATCTTGTCGAATTTTAACGTCATAATTGGTGCAGTTGATGAGTGTCATGATATCTGCCTTTACGGCTGAGTGACAGAGTTGCAGAACTCCTTTGTTTTCTTTTTGTGCCTGAAACTTTCTGACTTGTTCAAACAAACAAACAAACAAACAAAAAACACGACGGAAAGAAAGCACTGAAGTCCTTAGTCGAAAAATTGCTTTCAAAAGACGGCAGATTCAAATTTGTTTTGTGTTGAATGCCGCAAACCCAATCAAAAGTTGGTTTTTAGGATGACTATATCCAAACAAGGATTTCTTCATTCCTGTTTTTACTCCTCTCTACATAAGTGCTACCTTGGCAAAGTTTTATCCGAACTTAAGATTGCACGAAGCCTATTGCAAGTCTCCGCTGCGCTAATGGCGTAATCGCAGAAAACTGTAGCGGGTCCTCGGTACGATTCACGTCGACATATTTTTTGTTCGCTCCAAGAAACTGTCGAGCATGGTGTTAAGTACAGCTATGGCTTGTCTATGCTGCTTGAAGCACTAACTTTAGACGAAATGTGTAACGATTAGGCTAATATTCAATGTCGACTGCACGGTGACCAATCTAAGACGTTCATTCCGAAACATGTGCTTCTGATGGTTTGACAATCAATATATATAAGCCCTTGAAGCCGCTCGGAAAAACTGCCGATATGAAGTTGCATAGGAGCGTTTACTCTACAAGAAGTGTCCCCACGGAAAGAGGAGAGGGTACATTAAGGAGCGTTGAAATTTGAAGCGCGTACTTGTGGGGTATTTTTAATAACGATCGATTGTTGCACCATATCTCAATGGCACTTCATTCCTATATACCTATGATCAAGATGCAAATGATCTCATTTCGTATTTAGGTTAATCCCAGATCACATTTTTTGAGAAAGTGGGACCATTAATAGTCACGCAGTGGTATGTGCGAATTTCTTGCTCTGCTCTATTTTGTTGGGAAAGCGTGCCTTTGGTCACGGGGTAGAAGACGCCGATTGATTGTTTCCTTCCCTTAAAATTCAGTTGGTTGTCCGCTTTATGGGATAGCGTCCCTTTCTTTATTCGAGAGTAGCATCTCAGGTGAGTTCTTGTACAGTAAGACTTGTAGCAGGTGTGAATATAATCATAGCGTAACGTGGCATCGTTTCGAAATGCTGAGTGAATCTAATATACTGACAACTTGCGTTCACATCAGTGGCAATTGCTTTTCATTACCCAAAGATAAAACTATCTCCTTCTTAATTCGATTGCCGTTTGGTGTTGCGGCGCAGAAGCCGCTGTGCGTTTTCTCAACAATGACATTAATAACGAAAGCTTCACTGCATTGCAGATGGTTATTCGCTCCACTTCACTGGAGCGCACGGGCCATACACCAATCCAAGACGGGTTTCGGTGACCCGTATACAAATACATATATACGCTTTTTCTCAAGCCCCGTTTATGCCAACAACGTACCGCCTGCCGTCAGGCAGTGCAGCGTTGTCGGCTGGCAAACAACCGGCGGTCCCCAGAAGCTCCCTGCTCCTTCTTTCTTCCTGTATACCAGACGCCGACACGCCAAGACCATGCCTTCCGTTCTCCCCCTTTCCGACAACGACACGAACCTTCGGCGGCGCAGATTCAAACGGGAGGCGAAAGATAGCCGCCGGCACATCGCTGCCCGACAGACATCAACAAACAAGCCAGCTATAACAACACGAGGCGCCCGATGCACGACCGACGCGCGACAGCGGCCGCGCCGGCTTGTGTCGCGAGCGTACACGTCGCGCGGTCGACCGCTCCGGCAGCATCGGCAGCCGCGACGGCCTGGACCGTGGGTCCGAGGAAGGGTCCTTTCCGGCCGAGGACCGTCCCCGGCGCTGCTCACACGGCGGCGGCGTCAAGCCGACCGCGACGAGGCTCTTCCACCTCCCAACCTTCCCCCCACCGGCGCGCAGACGCGAATGAAAGAAGGCGCCCGCGGGGTGGGGATGTGTCAGCGCTCACAATGGCTGCCAAGCACTGGGCACGTCGAGGAAGATTAATGAGCCCGGTGGCCCTCGCCGCCGACCACGCCGTCGCCCCACCACCGCGGCTGCTGTCGCGCGCGCGCGCGCCCAGGCACCGCGGGAAGCGGCAGCACGCGGTGGTAGGACCCCCGGACCCCGGCCCGCGAGGAAAAGCAAGCGGCTCGGGCGCCTGCCGGCGGACCCCCGCGCCGGATCCTCCTCCTCGCCCCACTTCGGACGGCATCGGCTGCTGCTGTGGTCTTTCCTTGGATAGAGAGAGAGAGAGCGCACGAGTGCGTTCCTGTGTGGGTGTTTGTGTGAGGCCGTGCGCGTGCATTCCTGCGCGAGCGGGAGCCCTTTTGTTTCGCTTTATCTCTGCGTTCTATATCCCGCTTACGTGATCGATCACGACGCATTGTGGTTTTCCTTCTTGTTTCTTCTTTTTTTTCCTTTGCCCCGCGGTTCACGCCACGGGCGGCGGCGACGGAGCCCGCACGCGCGGTTCGGCGCGGCAACCACCACCACCAGCAGCAGCAGCTCACGCGGTGCCGACGTTCGGAGAGGACGGCGGAGCTTTGACTTGCTCGTCCTTCGTCGCTGGCTGCTGGCGTCGCCGCGCCTCTCAGCGAGTGTCTTTGTGGCCGATATCTTGCTTTTCCTTCTCTCTCCCACCTCATATCGTGTGCTCAGATCTTGTTGTGCCTGTCTCGCGCGCAGGATCAGCAGCAGCAGCGGCAGTGGCGGCACATGCTTGCATGCAGGTGAAGATAGCGCCACCCTCTCCCCCTTTTATTTCCCTCTTTATTTGGAAAGGAAGAAGGGACACGAGTCGAGAATGCAGGCACGCGCAAGGATACCCACCAGAACAAGCGCGGAAAAAATAAAGAAATAAGCCAACGTCGACGAAGAAGAGGAGAGTTAGCGGAACGGAGGCAGGAAGAAGAGAGCACGTTCGAATTTGTTCGACAGAAGTGCAGCGGGTTCTGGTGAGAGGGAGAACGGGGGGAAGGAGGTTACGGCAAGCGGCGACCGACAAAAGCGGAACCACGGGCGCACCAGCTCTTCGATTCCCGACGCAAGCTTCTCGGCGGAGAGGGTGGTAAAGGGATGGCTCACTTTGTCACCGGTCCCCTTCAATACGCGGCGCTATCTGGAGCCCGTTCGGAACTGCAACCCCCTTCCTTATTAATCACCTCATCGGGTGACACATAGATTTCAGTTTTCTACTCGTGGCTTCTAAGTCCTTTGTCATTTGAGTTGGTTTTATGTCCTCTCTTTTTTTTTTTTCTTTATTGGGTGGGCTATATCTGGAGCATGCAGCCGCGATTTCTCGGGATCAGCTGAGGTATCTCTGGACGTATACAAAAGATGCGGCTGGCAAGGCTTGTGGGGTTTCGTTGAACGAGGCCCACGCCAAAGCACAAAAGGTGTGGTAGATGCATTGTCAACTTGTTAAGTTTTCTTTAATGATGCGTTCACGCGAAAGTGAAATATAGCGATCCTGTTTGTAGTGCTTTGTCCGTGCCCGCTCATGACAAAGTGAGGTTTTCATATTCTTTACAACGCCTGATTTTTCCCTCTGATTTGTCGACACGTCTCGAAAGTATAATGAAGAAAGAAAGAAAAGCGATTTTTCTCATTTCTGCTCTGGCATAATGATTGCTTTCCATGCAAAAAGGAGGCTTTGGCATGCGTCATGTCTGCTTTCCATTTCAGAATTCAAAAGTGGACAGCCATTACTAAAGAATGTGTCCAACGTTACCTAACGCAAGCGTATTGTATTACACAAGTGTAATAAAGTCCACTTCCTTTCTTTCGATCACTGTGGGACCGCAAGCTTTGATCGAATTACCTGAGAGGTTCAATTGACTTAAATCATTTAATTAAAACAAAATGAATTCAGATATGTTTTATTGCCCATTGCAGTCTGTAACGTATTTCTACTTCTTGCAGTCGAAGAGCAACTCGATCGTCATGCGACCACGAGAGCCGACATGTTTAAAGAATGACTCAGCGTTAGATTGAAAACAAAGCTAGAGTCCTGAAATTTCCGAAGCGGGAAGTTACAGTGGAGTAACACAGCTTCGCGTCTAGGAAAGCAGCCTGGAGAATGAACTTGGCTCTTCAGGCCTTTGTAACTGCTCCGAGCGCATGAGGCGATGCCGGTGCCGGTCGAATTAAACGAATCGGCGTGCTTTTGCGTTCGAACTGAAGAAGTTCTTCCTCCATAGAAAATGTATGTTTTCTCGCCGGGACTTTCCAGTGCGCTTGAGTTAAGCAAGAAGTCGAATTAAACGTAGTCGTATAAACGAGAGTAGACTGAGCATACTCCCATGCTCTCTCTGTTCTAATTTTGCTATAACATGAGTGTGTCAGTGGAGAGCTCCAATGTTTCACCATGGTACTTAGACTGCACAACCATTGCGGATATTCTTCAGCTTTGCCCGCTTTTCATAAGCGCGTGTCGCATTGATGTTGAACCATGTCAGTTAAAAGTTTTTATCGGTGGCTTTAAGTGTCCACGATGTTGACCGTTGTTCAGGCGTGTCGACGTCTGTTTACACTATAAACACAGCTTCATTTGTTATAGAGCTATAAATTTCTCGCTAAACACTTTGCCACACTAACGGCGGCGTAGGCTATATTTTTCCGGTTCTTTTATAAGCAGTTTGCGTGCTTTATGAGATGGCATAAGCAGCCGCGGCTTTTGCTACGAATCTTACGCCGCAAATTTTAGGACTTAGGTTCTTAAATTCGTGTCCTGCACGGTGTTTCTCTAATCTTTTTTTTTTTGTTATTTTTGTTGAACAGGTTGGTTAAGCTTAGCTGAGACACACTATATACACTTTTCCATTTTAGCATCCTTAGTTCGTATGTCGTATGTTTTCTCATTGTTTTCGGTGCCCGTACTCAACACTTGAATATGGATAAGAAGAAGAAGAATAACAAGAACAAGATAAGAGAAGAAGAACTGCATTCAGCAGGAGAAAAAAATGGCCTACACTTGCGTAGGTCATTGAAAATTACATATTTAACATTGTGTACGATTTTATATAACTGGAATTACAAGAAATGCATGAGTTCGTGAAGAAATGAATGCAGACATTGCGAGCCATAATATACATATTGCAATGTGATGTATGGCAGAAACTCTATATGAAATAGTTAAGAGTAGACTCATGATAGGATATATACAGAAATCTTTTTTCTTTCGAGATTGATGTGACCTGCGTGTTTGTTTTTTGGTTTGCTTCTTTCTGTTCCTGCGTGTCCACTTTGTCCCTAGTGATGCACTCTATTCATATTCACGTGTTTTGCGTTTGTGGTCTGTCATCTTTATTTCCCTTGTTCCTACCTTCTACCTCTGTTTATATCCCTTCCTTTCTAAAGAATAGACAGGCGTTGTGCCCCTTTCAGGTGGCAGCTGCCACCCTCCTTATCTCGCTCTATATTTATTGTATATGTGGTTCGTTATCGAATACAATAATAAATATATCTGATCCCACGCACAGTGGCAGTTGCTTGAGGTAAAGCGCTAAATTCGTATTTGCGAAAAACGCTGCTCCTGTTTAGCTATCATTTGCATGCTTTGCGGCAAATAGACAATCCGTCGTGTACGTCCTGTGGCTCCTGTGAGACACCTGAACAGCTTATATTGGACTGTGTCGCATTCGTCACACAACGCGCGCTGCTAATTAAGGAATATGGATTGACTGGACTGAAGTGTACCATCCTTGACGATTACCTGTTTCGGAGAGGGAGTACTGCTCAACGCGACCAGGCCCATAGAGCCTTGCTAACTTTCATGCAGAAAACTGATTTCGCCTCCGGTTTATAGATATTTTTTCCGTGTTCCTATTTTCTTTTGTCCGTGTCTCTGCTATTTATTTCTTACTTTATTTCCTATTTCTTTGCTTCCTATCTTCTCTTTTCATTCTCTCCTACCGAAAAGGTAGCCAGGTGTCGTGCCCCTCTCGGTGGCAGTTGTCAGCTTGTTCACACTCCATGTTCCATAGCTAATAATAATAATAATAATAATAATAATAATAATAATAATAATAATAATAATAATAATAATAATAATAATAATAATAATAATAATAATAATAATAATAATAATAATTCCCCCCCAAAAAAGATGTATAGAGCACACGACCAAGTTGGACATATTTTCACCGTAAGACTCCTCGCTTAACGTAAACTTAAATTTCGACGCTCGAACATGTGGATCCCACGTATGAAGACGAATAAATGGCGACGACGGGATGACCATGGTATGACAACAATGGGATGACCAAACTGAAACGATGGCGATGAAACTACCCCGTTGGCACGACGACGACTGGATTATACTAATATGATGGAATGACGACAACAGCATGGTTACAATGCACGACGACACTCGAATCACAATGACAGAATGACGAAGATGGCGCAGCAACGATGGTGTGACAGCAATCGTGTGAGGACGCTAGAACTACGGCAACGCTACAACAACGGTGTGTGACAATGGGGTGAAAAATGCTGGAAGGGTGACGCCCGTATGGTGACGATGGCATGCCGGCAATGGGATGACGGCGCTGGAAGGACGACGACTGTATGACAGCGGCTGCACAACAACGACTCAATGACGGCACTGGCATGACTGTCACAAAATGACGACGACGGAAGGATCACAATGGTAGAATGACCGTATGATGACGGCACGATGGCGATAAAATGACGAACACGGAATGAAGACGAGCCAGCACACCTGTATATGGTTAGTAAAGACATAGGGGCTGTCCTGTGTGCGAGCTGTACCACCAGACAACAGCAGCAGCGGGACAGTCGAAGGAAGAGCTGCAGAAAGCTTCACTTGAATAATTCAGCACCTATAGGCTATTAAAGACGCTGCAGTGGAGGTCTTCTGGTTAATTGTGTCCACGTTACGGCTTTTTAACACACACGTAATTCAGAGTATACAGGTAGGTTTCTGTAGTAACGCCCATATCGGAACGGAGCCGCGCACTCATGAGACGAGCTGGCAACCTTGTGCCCACTAGCAGAAAGCCGTATAGAGACAATCAACACGGCAAGTAAACGGATCCATCAACAAGTGCAGCGAGAAGGGCGAGTTGCTAAACGTGCAAACACTGTGACGACCGGTATAACGTTGCTCTACCCGCCGTCTTTGGCTGCTTCGCGCTATGCATAACGTTGCACTCGTAGGCGCTTAAATGTGCGATGAAAATGTAGGCATTGTCGCGTGATCGTTATACCTGATGACCAAACGCAGTAGGAAAACCAGTGCATAATGAAGCCGCGAGAGCAGTCGGCGAAATCGGAGAGGAAACGCACCGGAGGAAAGAAACGAGAAGCGCTGTCGGTGCCTCACGTATGCGTTCTTCCAGGAATAACAAACGACCATTATTGTTTTCCCGGTATTATCCCAGCCGAGAAGGCGCGCTGAAGCCTGACTGCCATAGTCGGCACACGCGCCAGCCCCCTCCGCCCCTCCCCCCACCTCACGTGCTCGAAGCCCCACACTCACTAAGCGCGTTGCTCATTTACTCGGTCACTGCGGCAGCTGCTGAGAAGCGGGCGCAGCGACGAGTCCGGTAAGAGAGGCATGGCTCCAGTTACGGACCTTCTCTCTCTTTGCCGCTCCACCCCTCCAACACGATCCGACCCAGCTCTAATTAGGAAAGTCATAAACACAAACGACTCTGTAGCGGCGGTGAGGGTAGCAGTATAGTATATACAGCCCACATCCCAAGCTGGCTGGCTGGAAGCCTCGGCGGGATGCTTAGTGTGGCGTTGCCCAGGCTGCAACAGGCTTCTCACACCACGTTATAAAACGAACCAGAAAAGAAAAAAAAGCCGGAGAGCGGGCGGAAGAAAGAAAAAGAAACCGCTCTCGGGCAGCAGCAAATGATGAAGGATCGAAGACATTAACAAATCACCCCACGTGATGCGAGAAAGGAGAGAGCGCGGTACGTTTCTGGATGCCGGCAGGACCAGGAGGAGGTTTTGCGAAGTCAGCAGGGGTTAAATGCGCACTCCCTCCCCTCCCCTGACTCCCCCCCTCTCCTTAGCCTTACACTGTGCTTTCCTTACCCTCGACCTCACGACGAGGCCCTCGCAAGGTAGATGGAAGAAAGAAGCCAACGTTCAGCCGAGGGCCTCAAAACGGCCCCGGCTGCGGCGAAGAATGGGAGCCCGGAGCACACCTCAACGCTTCGCCCGCTGTCCCGAGGCGGCGACGGTGCCCGTACCGGCTGCTGCTGCTCCACGACCGGCGAAAGAAGCGACCCGCGGCTGAAAAATTGCTCCGTATTCACCTGGGTTCCCCCTCCACCATCTTTTCTATTCCTCCGCTGTTCGCCATTCTGCAGCTGCCGCTCGCAAGGAGCTATATGCAACACGTTCTTCTTGCTCCACTCACTTCGTGGTCTACTCGGAGGGGGACTGTAGCCCATCGCGGGGCTGTTTGTGTTTCGAGGAGGAAGTCATCGGTCTTATTTTTCCTCCCCGAGAAGAAACTCGTGCTCGAAGCCACCGACTGTCCCACCTGGGAACCAGCGCTTACCGGCTACCCCCTGAACGGCCGCGGTTTCGGGCTTGAGTCGTCCATTGCCTGTGGCTCTGTGCGGTTCTTGCCTCGCAGTGTTCTCTCTTGTGCGCACTTTCTTATTGCGTCGGAGTGTTCTTCTTCACGACTGCCTCGACGTGGCGCAATATGTATTCTTCTTGCATTAGTGCTCAGAGTGTTTCCATCCGTTGCCTGAAGTGACCCGGCCTGCGGTTGCCCTTTCGGAATGTACCTCGTGCCCGGTAAGATTACTGTAACGTTGCCGAAGCGAATATTGGCCAGTGTGCACTGTACATTTGTCCTTGATGTCGAGGGTAAACTATTGCGTAGTCATTCTTCAGAATATGTGCGCCGTACGAATGTCTCTTGTAACACGACCCCGACTTTTCAGTTTTCGCTGGAATACGCGGGCAGCTAAAGATATCAAACAGCTTCAAGCAAGAAAAAAGAAAGCAAGAAAATAGGCCACCCGAGGATTTCCAGTCAGCAAGCCGAAAAGCAAATTGGTATTCCACCGCTGTGCATGTCAGTGCCGCACAAGAACTACAGCCAAATCCAAACATAACGAACCCGGTTAAAGCGAATCCTTCTCAATACCAAACCCACGTAACTTACTGTCCGAAGCTCACTCCCTCAGAACTACCTGTACATTGGATGTATGTACCAAGTTTGGTGGGTTCACTGCTAACGCCAGAAAGCCATTTGCATACCGCAAGCGCAGCGTTCCAGGGAGTTATTTTTCTACGGTAAATGGGCCGAGTCCGTTGAGGGAAGTAGACAACAGCAGATTGTACAACCCTTAGTGACGCTGGGAAACAGTCCACAGCGCGGACAAAAATTATTACTGCGTACTGTACCCGTAGTCTCTCTCTCTCTCTCTTCCTTTTTTTTTTCAATACAGGGATTCTTTCCTTGCTTATTTTCTCCACTGGAGATTACAAATCCGTATATAACGAACACATTACTAAAGAATGAGGTTACCTGGGCTAGTTGGTGTTTCATACTGACCGAAAACAGCGCGCAAAACACACACGCGGACGAAAAGCAAGCAGACGTGAGAAGCGCGGACTTCCAACTGTCGGTATTTATTGGCAGGAATGCGGACATACATGTATGCATGCCAGCATGTGTGGATGCACCCCACAATTCCCGCAAACCACAGTGATTTGTGCATGTAAGAATCGGCTAACACGTGTCATCAGCGAGGCACGGCTAGGGAACAATGCGTCTGCGTGAGCAAACCGCTGGTTGCTTTACCCAGTGAAGAACTCGGCTGCTTGGAAGGTGGAGGCATTGCGCAGCGGGTGTCCGTGATTGTTTAAGCTTCCATTCTTTCGATTTTTCTTTTGTTTCTTTTCTTTTCGTTTGCTGTTCTCGTTTCAAATTAATTTCATGTAAGTCTTCGCGCACATGTGTATATATTCGCGTTCCTGTCAATAAACATCGTCAGTTCGAAGTCAGCGCTTGTTCCGTCTGGTTGCTTTTCTTACCCGTACTTTCTTTTTTTTTTTCGCGCTATTTACTGTCAGCTTCACCAAAGTACCTGCAAGATCGTTATAGGCGAGTTCGCGTCTATTGAATTGCCTGATATAACGAACTATTCTTTAGCGTATCAGCCTGTTCGGTGTAACCGGGTTTGACGTAAGTTTAATCAGTTGTGATCATCCCTGAATTGCGGTATAAATTTGAGGTCTATATTTAAAGATCATCGCATCTCGATGTTTCAGGAAGTATAGCCCTTACTGGGGGCTGCTGAAAGAAAGATTGATAGCCAGCGTGCTTCCATCTCTTCAAATCACTGCACTGCCCTTTCCTGATAAGAAAACGGCATAACCAATATGCCGTTTTCTTTATCACTTATCTCACCGAGAAAAAAAGAAAAAGTTCGTTACCGGTTAGTTCAGTTTAGTTAGTTTAGCAGTTCGTTAATCGTTAAAGTCTAATTGACCAATTTTTTACATGTGCTAATTAGAGCATGAGCCGTATGTTAAAAGCTGTAGAGCCATGCTCAGAAACATCCGATGAAGTTGTTTCAATGTCGATCTTTTACGTCGTTAATTTTGTTTTCCCACTTTTCATAAAGCCCGCGACATACGAGAAAAATCAGCATATATACCGTCGACGATAATTGTCAAAGCGAGCGATTATAACCGAACGCTTTTATATAACACTATTCGCTGTTTCGAAGATGTGATGCCCTGGACGGCGAGTACTTGTGGGATATTTATCGGCAGTGTCCGCTATTTCATTGCATTTTTCCGTGAATAACGGGATCGTTAATTAGCGCACCCGTAGCAGTAGTATACGGGGAAAGCACGTGCGGCTTAGAGCAACGATAGCCGGAGTTTGTGGACACGAATGAGCTCCGAGACTCGGTTGTGCGAGAGTATGCACGTGCCCTTAGCATTGACGCTTTGGAATCAGCGGTGAATGTCCGACCGCCAACCACCGATTACAGAAAAATAAAAGGAAAAGCTGGTGGAAGAGCCAAAGAACCCTATTAGACATTTTCTTTTTTTTCTTTAATGACATCACTGCAGGCTGGCGTGTGTAGATTGCAGCGCTCTCAATAATGTTTCTAAATGATGAAGCCCGCATGCTCGTCGAAAACCAGCAAGTGTGTTCAGCCCGTGTTCAGCGCCCGCCTGTTTCTTATCATTTAGGAACGTGCTGATTTCGATAATCACAACCAAGTTGCTGATCTATACAGTACGTGGAAAAGCTGTTGACCGATCGTGTTTCTTTTTTTTTTTGCGTTGTTCTTTCGAAACGCGATTGAGGACACTGCCATCCAAAGTGCAAGCGAACAGTAATAACATTTTTTTTTTTATGTTATGTGGTGGTTTCTTTTGAGATTCCTATGAAATAATTTTGTAAAATGGAGCATCATATGAACAACTTCTGTGGGTACTTCCAGGCACGCTGTAAAACGTTTCCATTACGATTGATATCCTAAAACATATATATCTAGATCTTTGCGTAACTAAACGTAACTATACTTAGCTAGCTAGTCGCAGTTGTCCGAGCAACAAAATACGAGTGCAGTATGCCGTTGGTCCCATTTCTTTAAGGTGCACCACTATGTTTCTAAAGATTGGTTTGAGTTAGGTGCGACATCTCACATATGCATGTAACAGATGTACATTGAGCCGAGGAGCGTTTAACTAGCACGACGCTGAAACACTAAGGATATTTTCAGTGTGCATTTCCCTTACAGTACGTCGAAGGATGTTGCGCTCCGGATAATTTCCTGCAATGCTGCGTGCATGGAATGTAGTAAACTCCACCATCTCCGTCATTATTTGCGACGGCAGCCATCAGAGACGGCGCGAAGGCAATGACACTTTTGTTAGCGCCCATCAGAGTTGAGGTCGACTGTACAGCTACAGGCATTGGTCAACGAATGCCGAAAGCACCAGGGTATCCTTGCCCATCAACATGTCACACTACCAGAAGATGTAGTAGCAAAGTCTCTATACTAAGTAACGTCTGGAAAAGCGTGGAAAGAGAGAGAGAGAGACAAAGGAAAAGAGAAAGAAAGAGAGGTTAACCAGAACAGAAAATCCTGTTGGCTAGTCTGGTGTATGGGGTATATAGAAATATGAGAAGAAAGTACAGAGAGAGACACAGGACACAAACACACGATCACCACGTGTTATAGTAAGGACAGGACAGCGAAGGCGAGATGTACGTTCACTAATTAAGGCTCAAGCCGCTTTTGAAGATTTGTCGTCCTTAAACATTGTAGCAATGCCTTCGTCACCCACTGCTGCTACGGCATTTTGGAGTGCCGAGAGAGAGAGAGAGAGAGAGAGAGAGAGAGAGAGAGAGTGAAGGAGGAGGAGGAGGAATAATCTTTATTTAACAGCGAGCAAGGAAGTAATCTTAGCAACAATTCTTTAATGATAGCTGGGGATGTGTGCATGGTACTACATATGACGAGGGTGGTATATGAAATGACGAAGTCATGGACAACATTCACAAGAACGCACAGTAACAAGTAATTATCGAGTGTCTGGTTCGAAGCCAGTGTCTCTAAGGCATGCTAAGAGCGCTTTCGTTGCACGCAATGCGCTACCTGCGATGTCGTAAGGTCGAAGTACTTGATGCATCTCCGTAGAGCTGCCACGTAAATTCAGAACCAGATTGCATAACCTCTTGAAATTGAGGCCGCCGAGCATGTCTAGGCGAATAAAACAAAGGCACAAGCCGTCGCGCACATTCCACTATGACGGAAGCGCCGGTTGCGGTTTGCGCAAAAAGTAGTTCGTATGGTGACGTATAGTTACGTCTTATAGAACACGCAGGGTCACGTCTTACATAAGGAGTCTCGAGATGCGAAAGTCACGTTCGTGATATTGAAGCTTACATATATGCACGACTCGCTGTCTAAAAAAAAGCAAAACTACTAATTAGGTGGGTGATGCCTTCCTGTCTCAACGTGCCTACGCGCAGATTATAGAACATGGCAAATCACCGCAATAAAATATGCATATATTACAAACAGTTATGTACGATGAGCGTCAGCTTCGAAGAAATATATATATATATATATATATATATATATATATATATATATATATATATATATATATATATATATATATATATATATATATATATATATAATAGGGGGCGAGAGAGAGAGAGAGAGAGAGTGCAAAGCAACTCAACAAGTTCAGCGAAGCGACGGCCCGCTCCGCCGTGGGGAGTATCTTCGAGAAAATCAAAACAGTGCTAGAAATGAAATTATAGCATTTGATGTAGCCAGCCAAAAACGACGTATTCTATGCATAAAGCTCAAGGTCCATTACCCCTAGTGCAGGGTAGCAAACCGGGCGCGCGTCTGGTTAACCTTCCTGTCTTTCCTCTCCTCTCCTCTCTCTCTCTCTCTCTCTCTCAGGGCCTATTGGACGAAACTGCTTTATCTGATAAGAGAACGACTTATTTAACAGTACGACAGACGCATCAATTGCAAGCTTAACACTTAACGTCCGGTCCCGCAAGGGCGGCTGAGGCGCGGATGGTGTATAAAAAAAAAAGAAAAAAAAACTAACGCGATAGGGGCATTATGAGAGAAACGAACTACGTATACAATTATGGGACACATTTAGAAGGGACGACAACTTAGCTTTGAAAGCAGTTTTACTGCTGTTAAAGCAGTAAAACTGCTTAACAACAGTACAGCAGTTAACAGTACTGCTTAATGCAGTTTTACTGCTAAAGCAGTTTTACTGCTTTACCCGCTTTCATAAAACGTTCGCACGCTATAGGATTGTTCGTGCCAGCCATTCCGTGATGCTGGACATATCCTTAGCGAAGGCGGTGTGTGTGTGTGTGTGTGTGTGTTTGTGTGTGTGTGTGTGTGTGCGTGTGTGCGTGCGTGCGTGCGTGTGTGTGTGTGTGTGCGTGCGCGCGCGCGCGCGTGCGTGTGTTCATGCGCGTGGGCGTGCGTGCGTGTGTGTAATACAAATTTTGGCAATTTAATTATGTCAGCAATTAATAATAATATATTATGTCTAGAGAAGGAAGGCTTAAATATATGATCAGGTAGACTTATGCGTCTCCTTGTTTTGGCTTGAGCTTCGCAGTTCCTTGTCCTCGGAGTTCTTGGCAGCCTGCGAGCTGCCTTAAATCAACTCGCTGCATTTGCATGTCGGCGAACGTGCATTGTTTTGCTCCATAAAGTCTAGATAATAAAAGGAGGAGTTCAAGGCGAAATTACTACCGTCACAGGCTGGCGCGAGGATCCATGGTGGCAGTTCTATTGTTTCGTATGGTTGATTTCAAATGAACAGGTGCAATTAACTTCAGCATTGAGTGTCATCTCGTGATTAAGGGACTTTGTAAAGACTCATGTAGATATTTAGCGTTCGTAGAAAAAACGAAGGCGTTATGAACCATTAAAATAAATCAGTGGTAACCAGCTCAAAGCTTCAGAGCTTGTTCAGATAGTGCGGGTTGTTTTTACAGCGACGCTGTTTGTGCGGACCCTATGCCATCGTTGTCGGACTTCGCTAAACATATCGTCATCAGCAATGGCTCGAGCGTCGTCGTCTTCTTCCACAGCTGGCTCGTTGGCGCCCCTCGGCGCTACCACTCGAACGCGCTCGTGCCGCTGCTCCCGCGTTCGTCGTCGTCGTCGTCGTCGTCGTCGTTGTCGTCTTCTTTCTCAGTTGGCTCCGTTGATGCTCGTCATTCCAGCGTAGAATTTCACTTCTCTTCCGTCGTCGTAATGGGGAGGCCGCGTTTGCGGTGGTATGCGCCATTGCTTAAGGGGGGGTGAGCCATTCATTGTCTTACGTGACGGGCACATTTAATTTGAATCAATTTAATTTTCAAGAATCGCAAGCGGCAATGCCGGGCGGATGCTCCTAACCACGCCACCAAGCAAACTCGATGCATGGAACGCAAGCGACAATGGCAGACTGCGGGCGTATTACCATAGCTGGCGTTGTTCTCTCCGTCGCAGCTCAACGTGAGTGTAACCTCATTAGGAAACACAAAGACGTCAATGGTCGAACCAATCCGACCAATCGTCAATATGATTGTAGTGCCCGCGTGTCCAGTGGTGGGCCTTGCGCCCAATATACGGAGCTTTGGAATAGTGGTTCCGCACATTCCCTCCCAGCTACAATTATGGGAAGACCACGAGTATAGCGTACCCCTGAGGAAGAAGCTGCCCACCGCGAGCGTCAGCGAAAGTTCGTTGCAGTAGATCTAGTCATTTGTTCCCAAGATGTTCTTGCGCTATAATTCTTCGTAAGAGTTGATTCAAGCCAAACGTGGCGCTGGGCATATTCTTAGTGAAGATAGCCATCCGGTGGCAAACACAGGGTATACGATCGAAAACTCCCAGATTCAACTGTAACCTGTTTTGGTTATTTGTTAAAGCGTGCATAATTTATGCATATCTTGTTAACAGTTGTTTTCTGGCAGGACGCCGTCACTCCATCAGCGGAAGTTCCGTTCAACTGCTTTCGTTGAACTTAATTGTGCTGATTATCGTCTGAAAAGTGTTAAGATTTACTAAGCTCTTAGCCATGGTTTTGGGATCGTTCACCGAAGGCGAGTAAGGAAAAGGAGAAGGAAGTGACGTAAACATTTCCGTCAGCGCGAATTTATTCCGGGCTTCTTGTACATGGTGTTCCGAACCATCACGATTTCAGCGCTGCTAAAGTATGACCAGGGTCGAAATAGTAGTATGAGTAAAGTGGAATATGTCAAGTCGCACAATTGAAGAATTGAAGAAACTAGTTATAGTCGCAGCGTATGCATTTCTTTCTAATGAAATCTTAAGAGCTTACTTTGGCCGCACGCCATGCATGCTAGTTGAGGTGAATTAGTTGATAAATGACATGATACTCACAGGACATTGGATAGACGCGTACGTAACACACACAACATACAGCCTCATAGCATCTTGTTGAGACTAAACATCTGCCTTGCAAAAGAGCTTAAAGTGCCTTCGTAGTGTGGGACGCACAAGTCGCTCTAGTACATTGTCTCACGTATATGTACAAGTCGATTTTTTTCTTCAGCATACAGTATAAATATACTGGATGAGAAAGAATTGATGCCTACTCAGGCAGCAATCACGAAGGAATACTAGTAACTATAGATGAGGTGAATATATAGATGAATACTATAGATGAGGTCAGAAGGGCCTTGCAAGGCATGAAACAGGGAAAAGTGGCAGGAAAGGATGGAATAACAGTCGATTTAATCAAAAATGGAGGAGACATAATGCTTGTAAAACTGGCGGCTCTCTATAGGAATTGTCTATCGACTGCAAGGGCCTCAGAAAGCTGGAATAATGCAAACATTATGCTAATCCACAAAAAGGGAGACGTTAAAGAACTGAAAAATTATAGGCCCGTTAGCTTACTCCCAGTACTATATAAAATATTTACCAAAATAACATACAATAGAATATGGGCAGCACTGGACTTTAGTCAACAAAAAGAACAGGCTGGCTTCAGGAAGGGATACTCGACAATGGATCACATGCATGCCATTAATCAGGATATCGAGAAATCTGTAGAGTGTAATAAGCCTCTCTATATGTATTTCATAGACTGCGAAAAGGCGTTTGATTCAGTAGAGATGCCAGCAGTCATAGAGGAATCACGTAATCAAGGAGTGCAGACCGCTTACGTAAATACCCTTGAAAATATCTATAGATATTCTACAGCCACCCTAATTCTACACAAGAAAAGTATGAAGATACCTATAAAGAAAGGGATCAGACAAGGAGACACAATCTCTCCAATGATATTCACTGCGTGCTTGGAAGAAGTATTCAAGCTATTAAACTGGGAAGGTTCAGGAGTAAGGATCGACGGCGAATACCTCAGCAACCTTCTGTTTGCCGACGACATTGTTCTATTCAGCAACACTGCGGACGAGGTACAACAAATGATTGAGGACCTTAACAAGGAGAGTGTAAGAGTGGGGTTGAAGATTAATATGCAGAAGACACAGATAATGATAAATAACCTGGCAAGAGAACAAGAGTTCAAGATCGCATGTCAGCCTCTAGAGTCTGTGAAGGAGTACGTTTACCTTGGTCAAATAATGACACCGAACCCTGACCATAAGAAAGAAATTCACACAAGAATAAAAATGGGTTGGATCGCATAAGGCAGACATCGTGAGCTCCTGACTGGGAGCTTGCCGTTATCATTGAAAATGAAGGTACACAATCAGTGCATTTTACGGGCACTGACATATGGGGCAGAGACTTGGAGACTGACAAAGAAGTTTGAGAACAAGTTAAGGACCGCTCAAAGAGCGATGGAACGATGAATGCTAGGCATAACTTTAGAAGACAGAAAGAGTGCGGTTTGGATCAGAGAGCAAACGGGTATAGACGATATTCTAATAGACATTAAGAGAAAAAGATGGCGCTGGGCAGGTCATATAATGCGCAGATTAGATAACCGCGGGACCATTAGGGTCACAGAATGGGTACAAAGAGAAGCGAAATGCAGTAGAGGACGGCAGAAGACTAGGTGGCGCGACGAAATTAGGAAATTTGCGGGTGTTAGTTGGAATCGGTTGGCGCGGGACAGGGGTAATGGAGATCGCAGGGAGAGGCCTTCGTCCTGCAGTGAACATAAAAGATGATGATTATGATGATTATGATGATGATGATGGTGATGATGATGATCAATATGATGACGACGACGACTAGGTATTGACTGAGAAAAACAGGACACGATCCATTATGCAACATTTGAAGAAACTATACTGTGCCTCCGAGTAAACTTATTCAGTTGAAAACGCACCGTAACTCGTAATGTTCATAATTCAGGGACGATTTCATTATTGCGACACAGATATTGTTTTATCTGAGCAGCCATAATGTGGGTTATTGTGCATGGCCATGGTTATAGCTTTGTTTTTCTCCCCATGTCTTTGAGAGGAATTAGATCAAACACTTCTTAGAAAGCTTGCCGATTTTACCTCCCAAGTTGGCACCAGCAATGAATTATATGTGAGCGTATCCTTACCAGAACACGTCGAGTGAGTAAAATTGTTTTTGTGCAATCTGGGTGCCGCGTACATTGCTGCGTTTAATCATTCAATATAATGCTCCTATGAACCCATGATTAGTCCTTGCTTAAAACAAACAATTCGTATGCCTGCTCGATTTCCGCGCGCGAGCGATTTATGGAGGAGATAGTCATTCAAGTCGATATTTTATGAAGGACACATGCGTCAACAAACATTCGGACAGCGCACAGGCAAACCTGAATGACGACGCAGGTGGTAAATGTTCGCAGAGAGTTATGATTCATTTTAAGCGCGGTGACCTTTTAGGATCCTTATTATTATCATCATCGGCACCTGTATCGTCCGTGCTCTTTATTGGTTGCTCTATATAGTTCCTGCGGAACAGAGGCAGTCCTATCCAGGGTAGTCCACGAGTAGCCGTAGTTGAGCAGCTAGTTTTGCTGTTAACTCGAATTCTTTCAGTGTGAATCGATAAATAAGCGCAGCGTAATTACTAGACTTCTTGATACATAATGGCACACCTTACGCAGTTTCCTTTCCTTCATGTCTACCGAGAAACAAAACGTGCGATTTTTTTTTCCTTTCTTCTTTGCTTCTTCTCGTACATAAGTGCAGTGCGGTATACCAGAATCTCTGAAACGCGATGAAAATTATTACATTCTCCCATGTTGTGACTAGTTCAAAACACGCTCCATATGGCGCGCGTTTTGGATACAACGCAATATAATACACTATAATTCATTTGTTTCACGTTCTATGAACTGAAGCTTAATGCAGCTGCTACAGCATACGAAGCTGTCTAACAAAGAAAAAAAATGCGACTACAAATTTCGCGTCAGTACTACTCTAAACATCAAAGCAAGTGTTTTTACTTGCTACAGATAATTCAATGCATTAACGCGTAGCTGTGCTGGCTGCAGGCTTTAAAACTGAAACTCACTAGGTTTCTGTTTTTATTGTTAGATCATTTTATTGTATTGTAATGTTTGTATTGTATATTTGGGTAAATATTTTTGTCCGTTACTGTCAATTTCGTTTAGTTCATTCAGTTTTACTGCATTCTCCATTACTTACTTTCTTCTATGTTTTCTTATGTATGATTTTAATGTGGTGCTCCTCGTTCCTTCAGAAAACGCATATTTATGTATAACAGGAGGCCCCGATACAGTCATTGACTACGGGACCTCCTTCTGCATATTATTGTTTATTTTTGTAACCTGTAATCTATAATGGATAAATCAACTTCAATTTCAATTACAAACTGGTGTGAAAAGTTACACAGGTAATCACTGACGAATCTGTAGATCTTGTACCAACGCTCACAATGGGCATCCTTCACCATACTTAGTGCATATTGTATTTACTCGATAAGTCATGCGCTTCTCATTCTGTTGGTTCAAAACGGGAAATTATTTTGCGACAGAAAATTAGGCTGGTATATGTTCAACATCTATTATGAGACACCGCTCTTACGAAACTACACTTCAGTTTCGAAAGAAAGGGAGTTCTGAAAAGATCGATGGTTGCCCAGCTTATATTACGACTTCATATTCCGGCAGCTCCCTTTTCACTGCGGCGTGATTCCAACACATCGTGTTTGAGATAGATCACAGCCTTCTGCAAATGACCGCGCTTCTCGCACGGCGGCTCCCATTTATTGCGGTCGACGTTGCGGTATGCCCATTCGTCAGGCGAGCAGTGGTGGCGGGGGCCTTCCGAGGGGAGAGGGTGGCAAGGAGAGAAGTTGGGGTGTTACGCGGTCGACGAGAAGAGATGCGTCGCCGGTGAGCGAATTATTCCGCACCGCGCGGGGCTATATAGTGAGAACGCCGCCACGCCAGCCAAATTCGCACGTCTAAAAACGCGCTTGCTCGCATGCGTACCGTAATAGCATTCGCAGAGCGCACTCCGTCTCTCGAGCGCGCCTACACACACACGCACAAACGTGCGTGTGTTCTGAAACTCGAGTCTCGACCGGCGTTAGGTTTGCGTGAGAACTCTGCCCGTTCGCTGCACGCAGTGCTCGCGACTGCACGGGGCAACGCATCAGGGCCGCCGGCGGTGTACATAGAGCACGCGGCTGCCCGCACGCACAGACTTTTACACGCTCGCATGTCTATATGCGCGCGTTGCAGCCGTTACAGGGGCCACGCGTGCGTGTTCGATGCGCCTCGCACGCGATGGCCACGGCTCGCGCTAGCGCGCGTGCACACACACACACACACACACACACACACACACACACACACACACACACACACACACACACACACACACACACACACACACACACACGCCGCCGCGATGGAAGAGAAGTCCCGGCGCGCGTGAAGCAGCCGCGTTCGTGCCTACTCCCCCCCACCTCCCAGGTTCCCTTGGCGATCCACTATACCACCACCACCATCACCACCTCGAGCGCGTAGCGGCATTGGCGTCGCCGACCGCCCCCTTTTTCCCCGTATCCAGCGCAAAGAGGGGGGGAGGGGGGGGGGGCAGTCTGCTCGCTGGCGGAAGCGGGAGACAAAAAAGCGCTCTGTAATAATAGAGCAGCCTCGCGATGGGTGTGGTCTGGAGTTGGGACCCCGAACGCTTGCCTGGCAGAGCGCGCGGGCCGGCAGGCAGCCAGCGCGCAGAGCGGTTGCACCCCCTCCCGACCCTCCTCCGCCCCGTCCGTCCGACCGACCGACCGTCCGTCTGGTTCGGCACATCGGAGGCGCGCACCGCGCTTGGATCTGTGGGCGCCCGGATGTGATGCCTCGAGTTCTACCCAACTTCGGCGAGCCGCGCCTCTCTGCTCTATTTTTCCCCAGCCGAACCCGAAAGGGACGGTTCGAAACCCGGTCCGCTAAAAGGAGCAGGGCCAGCCCGCTTCTCGTGGCTGGAAAGTGAGCGTGAGAGGGTGGAAAAAGCTCTGGGAACCGGAGAAAATGGATGGGTCCGAGGGGCTAGAAATGCGCCCTTGATTGGATGTGTACCCGCAGCTGTTGCGACTCCCTTTCGCCGAGCGGACCTCGGTTTCGGAGACGGGGGTCTCTCGCGAGTGTGTGCCGTACACACACGGGCACGGGTGCGTCCTGCTCGTCGGTTGCGGGCCCTTTCTCGCGTAACGCGAACACACGGATCCCGCGGACAGACGGTCCCGCCGAACTAACCAGGCCTGTGGCTCTCTCAGCCGTCCCACCCGGGCTCTCTGGGGCGTCCCGTTCCCGAAGGTTCAGTTGTCCCTCCCGATAAATGAACGGCGTGTCGTCGCTGATTGTAGGTTTCGTCCCAGCCGGTCGGCGCGCCAGACCCAACCCCTCCCTTTCTTCCGAGCTCCAACCCCGACACAGCCCGGCTGCCCGACTTCGGTCCGAAGGGCAGCGCCGTTCGTTTACTGGCTTGTATGTCCACGAACGACCCCTTGTTGTGGGCTTGTGAGAATGGAGTGCTGCCACATGCTTTTCATCTGACGGCGTTGTTTGGTTGTCGTAGGCGAGAGCTAGTTATGTACGAAGGACATGTGCGAGTACGGGGCGACCTGCGCGGGTCAGCGTTAATTTGTTGACAGGGGTCTCCGTTAAGTGCATGGAACGACAGGGTTGAATGCGTGTGGTAGTCATTTTCTGCCTGCATTGAGACAACGATGCATGGCTTTGAGATGGTGATGACGTACACGACTAGTGTGATAGCGCTTTCTTTTTCTTTCTTTTTTTCAGCGTAGGAGACTTGTTCTGCATTTTGTTTTTTCGCAGAAGACATCGGCCCTACCATTTGTAGTCAATGTATAGAAACTAAAACAATAAAATGACTAAAGAGGCATTGTGTGTGCAGGATGAAAGATATGTTGTTTTTCTCATATAGCGAAGCGAAATAATTTAGGTCGCAGAGGGTGGCATGGCGTTAAATTGCCGAATAAAGATGCGCGAAACTAAGAAAAGTAAGGCCTTTCGGTGAGCTATTGTCAATACATGTGCGTGCGCCGGACTTGGCACCTGTAGACGCTTCTTTTTCCTGAGTGCGTCAAGAAGATATTGATATGTTGACTCATGCCGGCTGTTCTTTGCTGCAGTAACTTGTCCTGCATCTACGTGTTCTCAAATCGAGCTTAATGGACGATAAAGAATTAATATTTTATCGAGAGTATCATTTACGGAAATGTCGTGTTGAGCAAAAGGAGTGAACTGCTAAGGTTTTCTATCGCAACTACCTTTTGCCCTGGTTTCCCGTTTTTATGAAGACTTCTTGTAAGGCTGCTGTTTACTGTGGTGTAACTTGTCGCGAGCGACATCTTAAAGCATAAAATTCCGATTCCACTCAGTGTGGCCAGCTTCACAAGGCAATTCATGACCTGCAGTTAATTCATTTTGTGCTACCGCCATCTAGTGAGAGCTGCGCAATCTCCAAAATCGACGCGCCTTAACATCCCGGCGGCCATGTGCGCTTGCCGGGCGCCAGTCTTTGATTCAACGTGGGTTTGCACAACTTTATGGTGACTAGCGCGTGACAACGGCTCAAATTATTAAGGTGTTCAGCTTCGCTCTAAACATGGAGCAAGAAATTTGAGACGCGAAACATACAAACTCCCCCTTTTTTTTCAGTAATATCTTCGGTTTGTGCATGGCTAAATGGCAGAGACATCAGGGCCGTTGGCTTCAGTATAACGTCTGCCATAACTTGGGATTAAGTTAAGGTAAGCTAGGTTAAGATAAGTTAAGCCGCTTGCGTTGTCTTCAGTATATGCGCCGTACAAACACACGGGACGACCCTATGAATAAAGCGCATGATTTGACGGCCTGACTTGTACTTTAACATATCGACAGGGAAATGCAAGCGTCTCACATGCTCCATGCAGGTAACTCGAGGTGAACGAAAGAAAGAAACACAAAATTATTAGATCGGCGCGACATTACACATATATATGGTTTACCGAGGAGTTCATGATGTGCTGGGAAGTAATGAATGTGAAGATATAAAAGATATAGACGGATCGTGCTCTGGAAATTTAGCTGTTTACTCGGGAGTAACCCAAGGATATATTATAGGACCGGTCTTGTTTAACATCTACATCAATTATATGGCAGACTCTGCCAAATCGGCTATTTCAGTTAATTTGATTGCCGACGACTGTGTAATATTTTAAAACCCTAAATTCTGTTTATGAGCAACTTTAGTTGCACATGAATCTAAAATTACTCTCAGAATGGTATGCTAAATGGTATATGATTCTTAAGTTTGAAAAAAAAGAAACAACACTACAGATGTGCCTTACTAATAAAATAAACAAACTGGTGTTTTCGTAAACATGAACGGTAACACGATGAAGCAAGTTGAGGAATATAAGTATTTGGGGATTACAATTACATCCAGGCTTAAAACAGAATGCGCACATTGATGAGACATGCTCTTCAGCTCGTAGAAAATTAGGCTTCCTAAAACACAAATTAAGAAGATCAATCAAGCGCACTAAAAACAAGGCGTACAAAGCCGTAGTAAGACCTTTTCTCGAGTACGCAAGTATTGTCTGTGACCCTCGCACAACAGCTGATAAAGAAAATATATTTAAACAATTCTAAGATAAGTGGCGTGTTTTATATATACCGCTATAAACGCCTGGACTCCACGTCTGCTGAGTTCCAGGAAGCGAAGCTGGAATGCTTAAAAGAACGCAGCAGAATTGCTACAATTACGTTTCTTAGCAGTTTATATATTTTGAAATTATGGGCATTGACCCCCCTAAATACATGACTAAAGAATCACTTGAAAAAATATCGTTACAGGCATCAACACTTTATTGAACTTATTTTTGCTCGCACGAATGTTTATAAGTGTTTATTTTTCCCTGATAAAATCATGGATTGGAATGCATTGCCGCATGATTCTCTCCTCCTTGCCCCTGATGAATGATTTGGACCGTCAGAATGCATTGTCTGTGGTGTGTTACGTTATTAACGTTGCGCTTCGCTTTCTTTTTCGCTTTTTGTTATGCGTGCAATATCTCGTTCAGTTTTGTATGAGTATGCATCGTCCAATTTTAGTGCTATTCAGTCAATACGCGTGCTTTTTTTCAAGGTCGAATATTTTTGTACTTTTTGTATTCTGCGTCTCCTGCTAGCACCGTATTCTATCCGCAGTATGTGATAAATAAAAAAAATAAAAAATAATTAACCGCCGGCTAGCCCCGTTATTCATCCCATTAATTGAAGTGGGCATCACAAACAGCGAAAAGTTGTTGCACAAGGGCAGTGATAACAAGGCGGCTGTGACATTAACAAAACCTTGCTTTGGAAATGAGTTTATGACTTCAATCATGGCACGAAAAGCACTTGTGGCAATTACGACGGAAACGGGGAGAAATTTTCTGCCCGACAGCAACATTAAGCTCTTTTGCAATGGTGACGCGCGAGGGTGGCGCCATCTCGTGACGTATGTTAAAGCGACGCGCGCTCCATGTGCGACAGTGCGCGAGTGCGAAATTTCTTGGTGTGGTGAGGAGGTAATGTGGCGAGAAGGGTCAGCGCGACGGAAAGGATTGACTGCTCCATAATTTCGACTTTGCCAAAATTGATGAAAAAGAACAGTGCAATAATGTGACAAGAAAGAGATACATATCTGACGCTGACTGCACATCTATATCGCGCGGGTCGCAATATATCCACGGAAGGAACGTCGCCACAGGCAAGGGAAGCCGAGAAACAACTACGAAAACAGTGGTAGAGGAGACGGACGGTTAGACAACCCGTGATGTCCACACGACGGCGCCTTACCTTGAAAAGGTAAATATAACGGAAACGTTTCGGGAACTGGCCGCGCCGTTCGTGATTGCAACGACCGCCTAGAGGGTTGAAGGGTGCGACGGGGACTTAAAGGACCCTGAAACATTTTTGAATATTGCATGGGAAACGTTGAAAATATGTTAATGAGGCTCCTGCGAACGTGCGAGCCAAATAATATTGCACTGCATGCAGCAGGAAATTTATAATCTCGTGTCGAAAGCAGTGAAAAACTCACTCGCTCTAGCTTCCGCAATGTCTTCATGCCGCGTCATCGCAAACAGCTGGACCCACAACCGCTATTGGCTGATTTCTTAATCGCGAGAACATTTTAGTAATACAATCATTGATCATTTGAGTTAAATAAATAATAAAAAGTGTGCACGTCTGTGATCTCAAAATGAGAGAACAACTATTTCATTTTTTTACACTACCCGTCTAAACACGACAGCTGCGCGTTGCTGCGTATGGTGGGTGTGGCCTCCGAGATTAAAAGTGCGGCGTAGGTACCGCGGCCGCCGCGGTGGGCCACGACGAGTGGTCTTGCGTTCAATCTTTGGGCGGGCCAGTGAGGCATTAGATTTACTGTAAGGGAGCCCGTACATTAACTATACGGGGCATTGCCCCCTTGCACACCGTTGTCGTCTTCTCCGCCTAACTTCCAGCGTGCTAGTGAAAATGAAAGGAGACAGAAAGTCGCTGATCGACCAGGTAACTTCGTGTAACTTCGCATGCATGTGCTCGAATAATTGGGCTAGAAAAAAATATTTGAGAGAGGAGATTTGTGAGGTAACGTAATTGAAGAGTGATGTCATTCTGTGATTAGTTAAAGTGTTTGGGGGGGTACATTTAACACAGTTATTGACATCATGTACCAACTAGTGCAACAGAAAATTCACCTAATGTGGACGGCCCTCTCTAAAAGACAAAGTCACAGGGGTCGAGACGCGTGCGGATTCTTCTCTGCCACAATGAGCTTTTCATGCAAAAGTGCACTAGGATTATTCTCAACCTCTGGGCTAGCTAGACCGTCATGTGCGGTGTTGTACTTCGCGTGTGACGTGATGTGCCGTGGTGTGCCCTTCCTCGATCTTCTCTCGTCCCATCTTCTCACTCCTCTTCAAACGGGTTGGTTTGGTGCCTCTTTCAGGAGGCTTTTGCTATAGCCAGGGCAGCGCTTCTGTGTCCCTGCGGGGTATTTATCTATATTTGCATGGTTATTAAAAAGAATAATGAATTGAAATGGACAGTTTGACAATATGGATATATATTTTCTTCCTGCAGGCGTTATGTACTCCGCGCACTACATATTTCTTGAAGATATCGAAGCCCTCTGGCTAAACAGAAGGGCCTCAAGCTACGACGAATGTAGAAATAGGATGATAATTATGGTGCTGTTAAAAAAAAAGAAGATACGTTTTACGGGTTTGTGCACATTCTTGCTATTTGTTTGCTATTTCCTACGCCTTTCTTTCGCCGCATCTCCCGTTTTTTTTTAAATATTAAGAATAATACACGTTATCTCCCAATACTTCGCTTGGGACATGTTTCGAAATTCAATCACCACCGCTTTCAGCCAACCCAACAGATGTCAGATTTCCTGCTGTGTTGTACCACATTATCATCGATTCCTCTCCATTTTTTTGTGTTAAATTGCAAATTTGAGCCGTATGTTTGCACACTGACGAGTTACTTTGCACTTTTATTACCTCCCTTACTCAATGCCCTGTCAAGGGGCCTATAAGGTATCTTCCATAAATGGTGTTGTTCCACTATGGTGTTGGGCTGCTGAGCACGAGATCGCGGGATCGAATCCCGGCCACGGCGGCCGCATTTCGATGGGGGCGAAATGCGAAAACACCCGTGTGCTTAGATTTAGGTGCACGTTAAAGAACCCCAGGTGGTCAAAATTTCCGGAGTCCTCCACTACGGCGTGCCTCATAATCAGAAAGTGGTTTTGGCACGTAAAACCCCAAATATTATTATTAAATAAATAAATATAATTAATTAATTAATTAATAATTAATTAATTAATTTGTGTTAAATGCGGATACAGCGGGAAGACAGGCCACCGAAAGGCCAGCATTCGAACAATAAAATGTGCAGGTCAGCGACTAAGGATGGTAGGAAAAAGGAAAATGAAGAAAGGGGGTGGTAGGCGGAAAGCAATGCATACAGCGGAAGAATAGAGCACGACATACCTCAGTCCTAACCTGCTATTCAGTATATGTATGTATATATGTAATGCATAGCCAGATCATGGTGCATCGGCGGCATGCGGGCCTATATACAGTCGCAATGAGCTTTACCAGAACAATCTCTATCTGTCAAGTTACGGCATGCAAAACGAAACACAAAAGGACCTTTAACACAGAGCAAAGAACAAACCACATAAAAATGTTTAAGTTCACATCCATAAACGCATCCGAAGTCTGAGTGCATTCGGAGTGCAAGACGGAGTGCATTCACTATTGATCGTCTTTCAAAGAGTCTGCGTCAAGCCATTATCTATCACAAAGCCAAGATGAGCTGTGACGGTGTCTTTGTCTGGGCATGACCATGCAGGGACAAGCCTCACACACAACCCTCAGGAGTCCACGAACCTAACGTTAAACGATTACTTTAGGAGCTAATGGTGTTTCCTAAAACACCTACCGAACTGACATTTCACTTGCGGTATTTGTCCTAACAAGTATCACAAGCCGTCCCACGAAGCCACAATTATTACTCAGAGGTCATCAAAGCAGATATTTCACCCCGAATTCGCGCAGTAGTGCAGCGAAGGATACTCGGCTGTTACGGTGTTGAAGCTTTCTGCATATAGTCTGTATGAAATCGCAGAGTTCCTAGAATATTTCAGGCCATTCTATATATAAACCAACGTAACGTATATTCCATGCATTTCTTATAATACTACACCTGCCGATAATGGGCTATATTTACCTCTCCCTGCTAGCATGCCGGCTCTTAAAAGTTTAAATGTTTCATGCTGTCAAGCATAGACACAGGCAAACGAAACTGCAGATTAGCATTCTAGACTGCCATTCAAACGAATATTAATAGAAACAAAATTTTTACACCCGAGCGAGGCAGCAAAATTGGAACAGAAACGTGCACGTGATTGAGGGCCCAATCATGTATGTAAGCACAATGAAAGGTCCCTCTTAATTATGCAAAAGTTTGCGAATCATGCTTTGCAACTGATATCGAGAAAACATTGCGCTGACATGGTTATACACGGCACCAGAAATACCATGAAGGAATATTCGGTGAAAGAATGAAATTACACGAAATACATCCGTATTTCAATATTTTCACACGTGTTACTTGACCGATGGGTCGATACCTCACCGTGGGTTAGCGCACAACCCGATTCCATTAAGAAATTCCTAAACAAATACCAATGAAAAACAGTAAGTTTCATTTATCTGGTGAATCCTATTTCTGGAATGCCAGAAGGGCCAGTCATCCAATGAGGTGCTCAGTGAATTTGGAAAGATGCGAAAAATGAAGGAAGACCGGCTGCGCGACTTTGAAGATTCTGCACAATGCCTCCACGGGACGTCATGCATTTCTGCCGCGCCTGGTTGCGACTAGTTAAATATGTACTGTTAAACAAAAAAAATTGTAATGCTTCTTTTGGAAGGAAGGACTAGGCAAAGGATTTTCAGAATTTCATCTGGACTAAAACGGCACAATTCAGGTGGAAATACTGTGGAATCAGTGACGTCGCAATGGACATGCCCTCGCTTCAGTTTTGCTGCGAAGTTGAAGAATGCAGTTTCGGCTTCATTTTCTTCGCTAGTAACCAAACGTTCTTTTGCCTACTAAAGGAGAAAATGAGACCTTTTCTTTTTTTGCTGTTTCTATCATATCAATTATTTAGTCATTTTTATCGCTCCTAACACCTTAGCTTTATAGGCCACTTAGAAGAAAAATTGACTAACAGAAATTCCATCCTTGAAACCACTCCACTTGATGTAGTCTAACGGTAATCTAAATGTAATCTACTGTAAGCTAAATATAAATCTTATCTAAATCTAATCTGAATATAGTTTAAACGAAACTATGGACTCGGAATCACACTATACAAGTTTTGGAGTCATGAAGTGATGGTTTTTAGTCTTCCTTTAGACAGACCAGAAAAATTAAATCGTTTCGTGCAATGTCCCCCAAAATGGTACATTCCGAATGAATGCACTCAAAATGGCGATCATTCGTGTTTTCTGCACTGGTGTGCGTTTTAATGCCGCAGCGCGCATTCTCGTCGTGATGCGAATCAATCGATTGTTTATTCACGGACATCAACAAAAAAAGAAATCAAAGATCGTTATTATGGGACAAGAGGAAAGGGTGTGGCTGAATGTACTGTTAACGGCCTCCCTACTTTGCGGGAGCCTGCAGCTATCGGGCGGTAGGTCCCGGCAAATTAGGATAGGATGGTACGCTACAAAATAAAAAAAAAACATTATTAAAACATGTCTGTGAGGAAATCAGGCAGGTGCAGATGAGATGAGCATGGCTCTGCGTCGTGCTCTTGGCCGAAATATGCACAAACTTTCGCGTTTTGTGATATGACAAACTTAAAACTGCTCTTGATAAGCTCTCAAGACAACACTTTTTGAGACATAACATAATGGGCAACTATACAGTGAAAGCTCGTTAACTCGAACTTCAATAATTCGAATTTATGGATAATTCGAACTGTACGATTTGGTCCGGCCAAGCTCCACAGAAGTCTATGTATAAAAAAGTCCGTTAATTCGAACGCCAGAAGGTTCCCTCACGGATAATTCGAACTACGCTCGCCTGGCACACGGCCAGAGAAACGCGCCTACTGCCTACACACAAGGCTGTATTCCTCCGAAACGGAGAGAACGACGAGAGAAGGCAAAATCGGAAAAAAATCTAACCGACGCGGGGTCAGCCAGAAGGCAGCGGCGGCTGCCGCCTCCCCGTTCTACGTAACCTCCGAGATTTCTTGGCCGTTGCGAATCTCGGAGGCTTTGCAAATCTTGTACAGCTGCTAATGTTGTGCGGAGATGGCACTGCAAGCTCCAAAACACAGCGAATCAAGTACGTCGCAGCTGCGCTTGCAATCAAGAACCAACGAATCGGGGCTTTCGCCACCTTCACATGTTCAGCGTCTTTGTCTCGGCAGTCTTCATCGGTTGTGCACCTCTGTTTTCAGCGTAGGAGGTATCGGCCGTCGCGATTCATTGTGATGGTGTTAAGCCTCGGCTAACGTTCGTTTCGGTGGACATCGGTGGTGTGGCACAGACGGACCCAGAGCTTCGACTTGAAGATGGCGTGTGCCGCGGGCACACGCCATCATTTTCTGACACGCCAAATTTCTGACATGCCCTACTGCTTCCAAATCGCAGTGTACTGTTGCCCTCCTTCACTTTCGTTAGTTCGAACTTTCGTTAATTCGAACTGAAGCGGCTTCCCCTTGCGGTTCGAATTAACGAGCTTTTACTGTATATAGTTTCTTTCAGCTCGCTTTCTGTAGCCCGTGAAGATGAATCCTGTCCTGTCTCGCAATGTACTCGTACAATTCGTACATTATGGCGGTGTACTGCATAGAAAAAATATTTGCCTTATCAATCAATCAATCAATCAATCAATCAATCAATCAATCAATCAATTAATCAATCTTTATTACAGATGCCACAACATTCATATATATATACATACAAGGTAACATGTAGCTGGAGGTCCCAAGGTAACCAACTGCAGGCTGGCCTGCTATGTTAATACAGCCTATAGGGTGTTTATCCTCATGTACTTCCTCATACGCTAAAGTATTGCTCATCCACGACAAAGTCGCCTCAAAGCTAATGTCATGGAATAGTGCCAAAGAAATCCATTCCTGAGTTTCGTAACCAGCATATGTTGTCCGTATACCTGCCCGAGGCGCGTGCATGTCGTTGCAGCATGTATATTGTCAACGGCGTTGTGCACCAAGTCGTTCGCACGGTTTCTTTCCGTACCCTCGTCAGCACTGGTTGCATGTCGCTTCTAATGCGCCACCCGTTAAGCTTTTCATGTTGATAATGCGGCATCGTTTGAAGTATGAACGTGGACATAAAACAAAATTGTGCAACGCAATTTCGATCCGTTTAGTGTTCTCTTCCAAGTGAATGGCCATATCGAGAGCATTTTCAACACGTGGCACTTTCAATGGTTATGTTGCGACAATGTGAACAAATCAGCATCGTGCAGGGTCAGAAATTTTCGAAGCATAGCGTTGTGTCGCAGTATATTGATATTTTGTAGCTCAATTACGGTTACCTTTCTTATTATTATTATTATTATTATTATTATTATTATTATTATTATTATTATTATTATTATTATTATTATTATTATTATTATTATTAACAGGGACATATTTTACGCGGAAGATGTAGCTGAACGAGTCCCATGGAGCGATAGAAAGGGAACTGACAGAACACGAGCGCTGATGGCTAACCTATACATTTATTATGTAGAAGCGTTTGAACCTGTATTTCCCAGCTTCTACTTGAAAGCAAGAGTACGAATCCTACAGGAACAAATGAAAGCTGTACTAGTTTAATTTCTGCGTTCGAAACTTGCGAGTAAACGTCACGCGGTGATGTTTCCCGTAATTTACAGGATATGCCTTGCAAGGAAAGTAACGCGTGAAATCGTGAATAGGCTACTGCGGATTCATAAATTATGTACGGGATATTATGGGAAGGACTTCCGACGCCTAAGCTGGGATCCCGGACTCCGGTCACATCCGAAAGTGGCTGTCTAGCGTAATAATGAAAATTATTGTCTTAACGTTCATGATTGTCAAGATACCAGTCAGTGACGTCTAGCCCTTAAACTAACGAGAAGTTTTGTGAAGACAGCAACCGGTTAGCAGGATTAAAGTTGTTTTCATTCGTTTCTTGAATTATATACGAAGCCTTCTGCGAGAGTTGGAGCGCAAAACCTTGCAGAACCTTGAGGAGGAAAATATACTTGTAGAGCTTTTTCTAATTTAAAACAATTATTGCGTTGGAGGTGCTGATTCCGAAAGCGTATATTGGTTTCAATCCGATGCGTTGGTCGCGGTTGCATTTTGATGCGGACGGTATCGCAAAATTATCGTATAATGCGCTTTGGCTGCACGTATATGAACTCCTGGAGGGGTACTCTATAAAAGTCCACCTAGTGGTCTGTCCATTTCGGTCACTGCTGATTGGATGCCGCTCTCCGCGAGACGAGGAGACGAGTGGCCGTAGCCAATCAGCGGCGACCGAAGTGGACAGTCCACTAGGTGGTCTCTTACAGAATATACCCGCTGGTGGTCATGATTAGACCATGACCCTTCAAGACATTTCTCATAACTAGGGTTCTGGGGTTTATTTCTGGGCGAATTCAGAGGGTGGTTTTCTTCGGATGTTTTACTTTCTTAAAGACATTCGGAGTTTTCTGCTGCGTTTCAATTTAACATACTGTTACATGCCCCAGAATTGGAGTTTTTCGGGTTTTATTTATTTCTTGTAAAATGCAAGCAACCATTCTCTAATACAAGCGCACACTGTCAATCCTAAAAAAAAAAAAATCTTTCTGGAGCAACTGGTACCCGAATCATTGTCGTCGGTTACAGCTTGTAATAATATAGGCAAACTTTCGAATGTTTCCATTCGGAACGGGGCCACGCTTCTTGTTGTTCGCGATAAGAAACATATAAAATGTCCTCTTGACATTCGCACTAATAATTGGGAGGGTTGGGGGATACAGTGCAAAAGGTGAAAGAAGAGTCCAGTTGTGGCATGCATGCGTCAGAATGCCATCGGCTTAGAAAATTCATTAACATCACATGCCTTATACCGACAAAAGTATTCTGCAAGTCGGGCTATATCATTGTTACATGCTACATCTATGGCAAACAATGGCATGTAAGTCTAGAGTTTCCGGTGCAAATTGGTCTTTACGTTGGGGTTAACAATTCGAACGAATTCGAGTTGAACGAATCGTCGTTCTACTGCAGATCACTGGCTATCTTCCTTTCGAAAGTATGGTTCCGCTTCTCAACAACTATTATACAAACTAACTGCGTCAGATCGCTTTTCCTTCTCGACAATGTGAAACATGGAATCGACTTCCTCACCGTAGCTCGTCAGCGTCTCATCGCTCCACTGAGCAATGAGAGAATTTCGACGCGTAGCAAACACAGCGTAGAGTTGGTGTACCGAAGTCAATTCAGCCTTAAAGTTCTTGATCATGGAAAGCAAGTGGCTAGATGTTTTTTTTTTTTTAAAGGAATCTCAGCTTGATGAGCAGCCCGTGCGTGCAGGCCGTTGTTTGCACGGCCATTTTCAGCTTTTCACATTTTGCACCTTCGACATCGTCGCACCTCAAATAGGCAATAATAACGCGCCATTTTTAAGGATGTCCTCGAGCACTTCATTAAACGACAACACCTTGATGGGTTGATGGTTGACAAGTGTATGTACTTTGGCTCAAGGCTCATACCCGTGCTGAGGGAAGCTTGAGACGCAGATCCCTGAGGCTCTTTAGAAGGGCTCGAAAAGGCCCTCCGAAGTCTATTCCTTGGCCTAATCGGCTGGAATTTTTCGTATTCTGTCCATAGCCTGTACTCCAGTGAATGTCTGAACGAGTCTGCATAACACACAAGCCTACAAGAGCCGCCACTCGAAGCGCGAGCCGCTAGCGGCGCTGCATGGCGGCTACCGTAAACTCCCTACAGGTAAAGGCAGTCGGATAAATACCAGTGAAAAGTGGTTCGATGGTTGGTAGCGCAATGGTATTGATCACAAATACAATCAATAAACGTAAAAAAGAAAGAAATTGCCACAGGCTGTAAGCACAGCAAGCTCTACTTTGCTTTCAATCCATCGCCTCAATTCCGAGCGAATCTTCACTTTAAATAGCTACAAAATTTGACATAATAATATAAAAAGTGAGCTTGGTGGCTCAATTTTTACCCCGTTACACCCAGTTACAAAGGAGACGTTCCTAGTATTCATACAGCAAAGTTTTGCGTGTGTTCAGCGTGTTTTGACCAAAAGCAAAGCGTGTGTATCGCTGCTGAATTGTAAAGTGCAGCGTAATGGATCTGGGGGGAGCTCTGTGTATTCCCCCACTATCCAATTGTGCTAACCAACATTTCCTTAAGAAGGAAGCTTGTTTCGATTATGTTTACGGATATTCCCTATTACGTTTATGGTTTATCGCGCTTTGGCGTGTGGCTTTTTCTGAAGATGTCAAGCATTGCGGCGTTTCCGGCGAAATGCAATGCGAAGTCCGAGGAACAAAAGCCATGTTCGAGTATTTACGTCTACTTGCCCTCTAATTCGGGGTATTTAGAATATATCCGAATTCGAAAAAATTTTACCGGCGAACGCTTTTCGGAGTTTTTCGGATTCGTCCGGAAATGCAGAACGATACTTGTAACCCACTGGGCAATTTGCGGACCCTAAAACCTATCATTTAATTTCATATTATAGCACTGCTGTTGCATTTTAGGTACCCCATAAAAGTTTCACCAAATTTTACTTATTGTGCAGCCACAGCCTCATGCATTTGGATGGTCATCAACGCTGTGCTGTAACCTTACGTTAGGCTAGCCCTGCTTCCTTGCCCCTCGGACTAAAGTTCTATTAGATGAGTCTGTAAGTGGGGCTAGCGCAAACGAGAATCGAAGAAGAGAGAAAGAAGGAAACGAGGCAAGCGCTTGTGTTCATCCCTTAGTTATCTTGGGTTGTATTCGCGTTCACGCTACACCCAGATATAAATTCGTACCTACTAGCCCGTTCGTGTTGCTTGATATGGTATATGAGATTCCACCGCTCACCTAATCCCTTTCGTATGGAGATGGTGAGCTCTGAGGCCGCCGACCCATTGCTGTGGAAGATGGTGGTGCTTGGTCAGCAGCCGATTCTTTGTAGCCAAGAACGCAGGACTACTCGAACTTTTCGTCATACAGAAAATTTCTGTTTATGCAAGTGACAAGCGCCATTCAGAAAACATAATGTTTACAGCGGATGGAAGGTGCTAGCTGCCGGTCTAACTAACTTAAAGCTTAACTCGGCGTGATCCTGCATTGTACGCAAGGGTGGAGCCCGTTCTTGTCGCGTCGCCTTACTGTCTCATCCAGAGCCAATAAGTAGCCCGCCAACAAGCCTTACGTTGACCCACCGTGGATGCTTGGTGCCTTTGGTGTTGCGCTGCTGAGGAAGAGGCCGCAGGATCGAATTCCGCACACAGCGGCCTCATTTCAATGGAGGCTAAATGCAGCGACACCCGTGTACCTAAATTTAGGTGCATGTTAAAGAACCTCAGGTGATCAGCTTTAATCTGAAGTGCCCCACTACGGTGTGCCTCATAATTAGACCGTAATTTTTGTACGTAAAACCCCATAGTTTAGTTGTTTTTTTCGACGCTTTAGGGAGCAGTCGGAATGAACCAGACTTGACGGAACCACGGGCTAAGCGTTTATCCACTAATGCGTATAGCTTCTGAAAATTGTGCTTACAGGCGCGAAGGAGATTTTTGTCACGAGTGTATGGCCCTTCGGACTTCATGCTCCTCTTCTTCGGGTCTAATTCGAGGTCATGAAATTACTTCTTCTCATTGTAGTTTATACTACATGCTACAGTGTCTCGCGATCTTAAGCATCTTTCTAATGCTATCGTTTTGAAGCTTATAGACCGTCACTACTTTATGAATTCATATTGAAATTCTTATTTTAATCCTTTCGAACTCACTTGTATACTGAATTTCTTCTCGGAGAACGTTTTTGGCTTCACGACTACGTGCCGGTCTTACACGACATTGTATACGGAAAACTTGCAGCATTCATGGCTTGTTTTGCCCCCAATCAACAGAGGTCGCTTCTCTTGCATGCCTTTCCTTTCTTTAATGATGCGCGACCGGTACGAACTGTGTGCTCGCGAACGGTGTGCGCGTTATCAGCGTGACATATCACTCTTGACAGCAAAGGTGCGAGCAACAATTCTTCAATAGAGGAAGTGCAAGCGAGTCTGAGGATAATTATTGCTTGGGTACGAGATATGGCCTAAGGGATATAACTTTCTTTAGTTTGTCGTGCGTCGATGGCTAGGCCTTTCGAGCCATCTGTTTGTTTGGTTGGTTGGTTCTTCTTTCTTTCTCCCTTTCATCCTTTCTTTCATTTTTTTTTCACAACTAAAAAGTCCTTTTATTTTTTCTGTCTATTAATCTGCCTCAGTTCTTTTAGTTACATATCTTTCCATGTGTCTCTTTTTCACACGCCACCATAGAAACCACCCGCTCTATTAGTGACACTCTTTTGATCCTTGCATCGTCCAGTTTGAGGCTATGTGCCTTCTTGTTCTACAGGGACGTAACCAGTTCTGCATCGGCTCATTCTGAAGCCTGTCATACGAACCGTTCTTTTCTTTGTCTTGTTTGATGTATTCTGTGCAAAAGGCAATGCTGCCCGAAAGCAAGATGTAATGTATGCACACTGCTCTACGAGAGTATTCTGTAGACGAAAAATGTCACTATAGGGGACGCCATTTTGGGGCCGCGACATCACTAAACATTAACAATCAAGCCTGACTTTCTTGTGTTTTTTTTTGCTTTTCTTTATTTTTTAAATTTTGTTTATTTTAGACACATGTGCTAAACAGTCCTTGACCATAAAACCACTTTCGTGCGCTGAGCTTGCTAAATATTAAAGGGAAAAGCAACACTTGCGATATACCTTCAATGCACCATATACTTTCGGTATGCCAAGATCATGAAAAAACTGAATATTTGCGCATCGGAGCACATTTCACGAAACTGAAGGGTATACCGCAGTGGATCGTATATTGAGGAGCAAACAGCGCATCTGAGTCCGAAAAATATGCTTCTAGAATACCCGAACATCAAGCTTATTGTATATATTCTTTTTCGCGTATTCCAAGAGCGTAACACTAAAGTCTAGCCATGATATAGCGCATGCGTGCATGCGTGCAATTACCGCAAAGGATGTCTCCGCTGCCGCTGACGGCACTCCCTCCTGTTTACACAGATTTATGGGCTCATCCCACAACTCTAGCGTCAAAGCCATCTCTCCGCGTGTCTCTCAACTGCTTACTCAGGAAGTTCCGATATGCGCCAACCCCAATCACGCTGCCGAAACAAGACCTGCTCGTCTCGTAGCCTCCTGTCTGCGTACTCGTCATTGAAAACCTGCGTAAATGGCAGCCAGTGCACGGCGACTCCTCCCCGCTTCTCTCCTCCTTCCATGTGAGCGCCTCAGATGCGCTGTCACCGCCACCCTTCGAACTTGCTTCGAGCCTAGTCGGCTCGCGAGGTGGGTGGGGAGGGAGGGGGTGGGCGGACGGACGCCGAGTCGAGGGTGTGTTTCGGGCTCTCGGGGTTGGCGCTCGCGTCGCAGATATGCCCCGCATCGGAAAGCATCGCCTCGGAGAAAAAAGAAAAGCATAAAATAAAAACGAGAAGGGGGTATAGTACGCGCTTCGCCCCACCAGTGTGGATGCATGCGTGCGGAGCAGCGGAGGGGGTGGCGGCTGTCATCTTTGTCACGAGATTGGGGTCTGTGACGCGAACGTGCCGGCTCTTTGACGCCGGCCCGCGTGTTCTTGTGATTGTCCGTTTCTTGTACTTTCTTTCTTTATCTTCCCCGTTTCCCTTCCGCAGCCTCGTGCGCGCCTTTTCTTTTCTCCGCCTCCCAGCGGGAATATGGAATTTCAGGGAAGAAGGCGCGAGCAGCGGTGCCGACGCGACGCGTATACAGTACGCATATAGGCAACGCTTCGGAGCTGTAGTCTTTTTGCTTGCATCGGGCTCAAGGATCCCCCCCTACTACGTGCGGTAGACTGTCGGGCGTCTGCCCCGCGCATCTTGCCCCCGACTCGACTGCTTTACTTTCTCCCTTCCTTTCCATCTCCATTCGCGGGGTTGTGTCGGGGTGCGCGCTCGCGGGATCGGAGGGGTGGACGGGATCTTCCGCTGTGACGGTGCCGTGACACCGGGCCTGCCTTGGCTGGCTGCGTCCTCAGTCGCCGGATTCTGCTTCCAACGCCGCCGCTGGGTTCACCCGCGTCTCTCACATCGCGGCGCCCCCCTTCCCGTAAAGCGGCAGGCGAACTGCTTGAGACGAGAAACAAAGCAATAACGCAAAAGTATATAGTGTAGCGAGTCGCGGTGCGGCGGCGGAACTTTCAAAGAAGCGAGCCTGCAGCGGGAGGTGGGGGAAGGGGGGGGGGGAACGGTTCGGGCCACGTCGGCCGATGTCGATGCCCCCGGCGTGGCTTTTGACGTTCGTCATCCGGAGCTCTCGGCGTCTCACTGTCGTCGGTTGCTATCTTTGAACGCGAGCACAAGTGAAACACGCGGGCCGCTGTTACCGGCCCCGCTTCGCGTCACCACCGATGTCGTCTGCTTCTGCGTTGGGGGGAAGGCCCGACGAGAAGAATCTCTGCTGGGGCTTCGAGAACCCTGCGCGACGCTGTTTCTTTGTCTCGTCTTATTTTTGGGCTTTTCTTTTTCTTTCGCAAGCAAAACAAAGCAGCGGCAGCCGAGTGCGAGTAGCTAGCTGCTCGACGCGTCGCGTCGAGTAGCGATCGTGTTTGTGTCACGATGAATTTGTGACTCTTAGCGGAGACCTTTGGCTCCTTCGAAGGCGTCGCAAGCCATAGCCTATGTTCTACCGGGAGACGTTCGCAGACGTCCTCTCCCGACTCCCGCTCTTCGCGGTTCTTATGTGACGTCTGCCTGTCCTGCCAGATGCTTATTGCGCGTGGCTTCAAAAAACTAAGTGCCAGCTCTTGACACGTTGCTTTTATGTCTTGGTTCACGCAGTTTTCGCCTAGGGTGACGCCCATCTCAGTTGTCAGCGGTAATCCTACACGAGCTGAATGTTGTAGCTCGAAAAACATTATTTATTGTCACATAACACGCAGTTTCACCAGACCGCCACAAATACAGAGGAATCGCCCGTTATATTGTCGTAACAGCGGGTACAAATTAGACAAAAATAACGCAGCCTATCACAGGTAGACTATTCAGTTAAGTAGTTATGAACTGTTATATTATTTCAATTTTATTTTTAGGCCATTCACCTCTCCTAAACGAACTCGTCGATCAGGGGTGCAAGAATGTGCCTACCTATGCTCATTCATGTTAAATAATAAATGAAGTGATCGATATATGTTGTTCTTGTTTTTTTTTTCGTTCTGTATTAGGCGGCATTCAATGGAAAGTGTTGCTATTTCATACGCGCCACCCACGAATACCAGCACGCAAGCTTATGTCTACATCTCGACACACGAACACAGAAAGTCAGAGGAAAGCGAAAGCATTGCCCGATAACAAAGTTCAGCAAATAGATATCCGTCGGTAGCGGAGGGAGACCGCACGAAGAAGCGAGCGCGCGGGAAAAAACGTGCGAATGGGTGTCGCCATCTGATATCGATCGGGCTTACTACTCCGGGCGAAAAACGAAGGGCGCGCAGCTCGCATTCCGAATGCGGGCCCAATGGCTGGTGTCCCAGCGTGCTGCATTTTGGTTTTGGTTCTCCCTTAAGTCCGTTAGCATGCTGTTTGTGTTGGAGTGCTTTCTTGTGGGAGTGGGAGCCGCAATAGCTGCGTTTACACGAACTCTACGCGAGAGGGTTGAGTCACGAGTCGAGCTAACGCGGAAATAAACTCAATATTGAACACCTTGGCAGCTGCGAGATTTAAGCGCGCCGCATGTGAATACAAACCAAATTGGATTGCTTTTCCTTTCCTTTTATTTTTATTTCTTATTTACCGAAGCCTATCATTCCTGCCTATGTTAAGTACTACTTAACAGAAATGCCCTGAGTGAAGAGTAAATAAATAAATTATTAAATACGTAAGTAAATAAATAAATGGTCTAAAGGGCAACTCTTAGGGCACTGCTTTAGTGTTGGCATATTATTCTTGGTTGAAACCCGTTGGAGGGCTAGTTGGCTGAATCCATGAATCCAAGCGCTCTCTATGTGTATTTGTTTCTTTCTACGTCCTCGTTCAGTCGCGCTTATACTCTCTATCATGGGTATATTATTCATAACAGCTGACTCAATGAACTACGCATTTCGAAGTTCCTAATATTTTAGTTCCCACATGTGTGGCTGCTTCATTGTATCGGCGTCCTCTCTACACAGCCCCTTCCACTCTCCCACTCCTTGGCTTTATTTGGATGATTAGTGCACAGGCTGCGCCGTCAATGAAGATCCTTTTGGTTGGTTTCGTCACTGGGCCGACATTTGTGCCGTTAGACAAGAGTTACAGTATTACGTCTTCGGAAGCTACCAGGAAAGAAACCACGTGTATAGACACATGTAAAACGTTCAACAGACGAAGCACTGTGCTTTCAGGCTATTCGGTGTGCCCGCTGTGCATACTGATCACTGTAGCTACCTTATCATCAGCTAACTCATCATGGCACGTATCTTCTTGACATGGTAGTGACAGATTGAGGGGGAAGTACCAATCAAGACGTCTCACGTTACATCATCGACGGCTGCAGAACTCGCAGCTATTCGTGCTGCTCTGGAGTTTACAGGTCCCAATTCACCACATTCCTGGTCCATCTTTTGTGATTCAAAGGGAGCTCTCCAGTGTCTGCTGTCCCCTTTCAACCACGGACCAAATGTACAATTAGTCGCAGACATCCGACTACTCCACCATTACGCAATCGACAAGGGACACATCATCTACCAGTGGATACCGGGTCACTGCGGAATTACGGGAAATGACAGTGCGGATGACGCTGCCCGGTCGGCCCATGATGGTGCCCAGATTGTGCCCATACCACTGTCAAGAACAGATGCAGCCACAAGTCTTCGCTACGTCGCATGCGAGCTTACGCTAACTCTGTGGAACACCAGCGAATTCACGAACACACGTCTTCACAGATTGGATCCAAGTTTGCAACTTCGTCTTCCACCAGGGTTGCCCCGAGCGGAAGCAACACTTCTGTGCCGCCTATGGCTCGGCGTGGCATTCACAAACTCCTATTCCTTCCGCATCGGAATGGCCGACAGCCCTGCTTGCGACACCTGCGGCTGCGAAGAGACGATCGCGCACCTCCTCTGTGCCAGTCCACGTTACAATGTGCAAAGAAAAGTGCTCGTGACAGTGCTCGAAAAACTGGACAATCGCCCCTTCACAGAAGAGAAAGTTCTAGGACACTGGTCCAGACGGGTTTCGGCACTCAAGGCCTTAAAGGCTTTGCTCAAGTTCTTAAGGACATGTGAATTGTGCGAACGCCTTTGACTATTGTTGCGCGTAACATCGCGTTACTGTGTGCATTTCTTTTCTTTTTCTTTTTTTTCTTCTCTCTTCCTTCTCCCTTTATTCCCTTTACCCCTTTCCCCAGCACAGGGTAGCCAGCCGGTATTTACACTGGCTAACCTCCCTGTCTTTCCTTCCCTTTTGTCTCTCTCTCTCTTCTTGACATGGTATTTTCGATTTTTCTTCCTGTGCCCTAAATGGAGGTCCGAGACTTCTGAACACTAGAAAAATACTTGCAGGCCTAGAAGCAGTTTTTTTACTAAAATCGCCATTTGGCAAAAAAAAAAAAGGACCCACGAGTGGTAAATATCATGTCCGCATTCCTATACATATGTCTAGGTTAGCTAAGAAAGGAAATGTGATCGTTGGTCACCGAAATGCTGCTGTGCTGCGATCCCTTCCCGATTATGCGGAAAATTCGTTACTCTAAATTTGTGTCCCGATCACAAAACATTAAATAAAAGAACAAGACAGAGCAAAATATGGTGGTGACAATCCATGCGTCCAATAACTTCAAGAGGCTCACTGTTTTTTTTTATATATATATTCGTAGCCGCGACATTCTGCTGCCAAGCGGCAAACACAATCTCTAAACTTCTTTCACCCTTTTTGTTTCTCTACTGCCCTTCATTCGCAGTAATGTTTCCGAGTGTTGTGTGTTTGCTTCACAGCATATCTTAGGATGGATAATCAACCTCTCTTGTTGGAAAAGTACGTAGTCGTTTGTTCTTTAGATGGCCGTTTCGACTTAGGCGTTTAATGCAATAGCATTACAGGCAGACTTCACCCACTTTGAGGTGTCAAGTTCTTGTGACCAAATATACGAGCTGACCCGAAGGCAGTGCATCAATTGCGTGCAGTATACATAACACACCGTATGAAAGCGCGAGCAGTCACGAGAGAAGAGCGCGATAGACTTGCACGCGCCGCAGGTGTCAGACGTATTAAAGAACCAGTTTAGCAGGAGAGAAGCTTGCTTGTCATCGTGTCCTAATGGTTGGAGCATTGGGCTGCTGTGCTAAAAAAAAAAAAACAGAGGTTGGATCCCATCATCGGTAACACACATACTTATAGCATCGTAGGCGTACTTCATCCACTTAGGATGTATCTAACGGAAAGCTCGAGGTGTGTCATAGTGCGTCATAGTGTGCATGAAATTGCACCTTTTGTAAGGGCAACAGGTATTAGAAAAGAAACATCACTTCTATAAATTAGTGTACAAGACCCTGCCCGTGAAGCACGATAACTTTTTTTTTTAGTCAGGGAAGGTATTACAAGTAATCAGACTTGTGCCACTAAAATAGAGTTTGTTCGTTTTTATAATCATCGTGATTTAATCGTCTCTTACAGTCTATCCAATGAAAGACGATGCAGCCACTGCATTTTTCCAGAAGGTTATCTTCACTGGTAGCACGTCGTCCACGCACAAACCTCTGAAAACCCATGTGGTGTTTTCTAAACTCTGAGAATCATTACTGTATAACGAATTCTTCGGACAATGCTTCGCGTCCTAATAGTTGATTAGCATAAACGTGGCTGGCGGCTGATGTCATGACAAGAATGTGATTTGAAGTTTTGTGAGTCGATGCCGTACTAGTACTTTCTTGCATTTTCCACATGTATAGCCCGGAATTCTTCCAAAAGCCTTTTTCTAATTCGCGAGTGCGCTTATCTGTACTGCAAATCTGCCCAACCAATGGCCAGTCATTGTTCAGGTGAAGACAAAGTGCTATAGCTGCACATGCTTGCGCATGATGTCATCACGAAAGTGACGTCTGCATTTTTATATCATAATGCAAGCAAACTTCCCTTGCGTAGGCTGTTTGCAAAAGTGACTAAGCCACCCTTGACTGGGCAAACTGAATCACAGGAAAGCTAGCTTTGAAATATAAAACAAAAGCTTTAGGGTCTAGAACAAAATTTTAAGAATTGAATTCTAGAATCTTTCGTCCCTATAACTTCAATCACATAATCAGAATACTTTTTTTCTCTCTTTTTTTGCGGGAATAATACAAAATTAACGGATCTGGATTTAGACTTTCATAGTGGCCAATCATATTAAACAGCGTCAAAAAAACACGGACAAGGAAGAGCACGGGACCAGCGCTGACTGTCAACATTTTTATTGAAGCCCGCACAAATATATATTATTCGCAACGGGCTGACAGAGAGAAAGCAAAGAAGGGAAGGCAAGTCATCGTCAGACAACTGCTGCGCATGCATCACAAACGTAAAACAATACAAATGTAAAATACACAATATGGACGCAATCCAAACTGATTAACTCCTAAGAAACTTAGTTCCTTATCGCAAAAGCTATAGAAGGGGCGCCTACGTAAGTGCAACTGACACATTCAAAAAGGCTCGAAGCCCTGGCCATCTGATCGCTGTACTTTCTCAACATACGCATGTCTTCTAGGTGAGGTGAACAGCCACACTTTGCACAATGAACAGGCAGATTACTACCAGTTTTAACCTTGACACTGCGCACATGCTCACGCAAACGTTCATTAAGACAGCGTCCCGTTTGCCCTATGCAAGGGCAGCCGCAAAAGGTGGGAATGACATAGACTACATTGGTTTTGCTATCAACAGACTTGGAGACAGGTCGCTTACTACGCAGTCCACACGCTTGTCACCTCTCGTTGACTCTTTTTGCACAACCTTCCCAACTTGTTGGTGCGGTAAACACCACCTTAACACCGGCGCGGCCCGCGGCTTTCTTGATGCTGGGGAGCACACAATGTATGTACGGAATCGCGAAAGTTTTGTTTATGTCCTTTACCAATTCGCCCGGTTTTTATTGGCGAACGAACCTCTTACTACAAAACTTCCCTCAAGGATGACAGCAGTTGTGCTGGATAGCCACGTGCCTTAAGCCGATGGACTTGGTTGGTGAAGCGGGGGCAAGTAGGCGCAACAGTCAACGACAGTACTTCTGAGAGCCCCTAGGGCTCTGGAGCGCTCCACCACTTTTGATTGATTGGATGTGCAGGGGAGATGGTGTTACTTGGAACGTGGGGCATACATCCAGCACGTGTATCTCTCCTCGAGGTGCAGTGCAAGGTTTTGGCCTCTTTCAGGCAATTCCCTTGTAAACGTCAACCCTCAAAAAAAGATCTTGAATTTTTCAAAGTGACCACAACTGAAAGTGAGCGCAACTGCTTGTTCAGCTGCTGTGTAGCGGTACCCGGGTAATTTTCAGGAATATAAGTAATTAGAATGCCCGCGTCAGCTGTCATGTTATATTATTTAGTGGCGGTTTTCTTGTACAGATTAAACTATATGGATAAAATTATTGAACTATCCGAGAAACCAGCAACTCTGTATATGTATAGAGTATCAACCTTGAACGTTGGTGTTAGCTTGCAACAACGCAGGACGTGGGAACAAAATTTTCCCTCACAGTACTATAACCACGTGGTTCTCTCCTGCTATATTTCGAGGCTTACGTTTACTTGAACAACGCTTCCCTCGTTCTTTTTCCGTGTTTTCTTTCTCAGTCGACACACTGATAGGCGCGTCAGCATCTCTATGTCGTTTCAAATGCATTATGCTCTCCACTTCGAAAAGTGCCACATCGACTGCCGCATTCCCACGATTTCGCAGCGAAGCCAGCAGTAACCCACAGAAAAAGCTGCAGGTCCGTCGTTGTTCCATCTTTCCCAGAAGAGTGCCGCGCTATTTAAAGAAAAACCCGTTTCCTTCGAAGAACCACTCTTCCACTTAAAAGACTCCGAGCAAAATTTTATCCACGGCCATCCTGGAAAGAGACAACAAGCAACGCAAACAAAAAGCGAAACGGAGTGAGCACACAGACCACGAGAGGAGCGAAGAAGCAGCGGCGAGCACTTTTCTGCTTAAAATTCGCGCCCCTGGCGACAGCCGTCACCCAGCCGAATCCGATGCAACCCCCTCCCCCTTTCCCTTCATCCGAGTTGTCGAAGAAACGTTGTCCACTCACTGTCAAACAGCGCACAACGAGCGTTGGACCATCCGGAAGCTGGTATTTGTTCTTGCCTTCTACATCGAGGCAAGCCCATTGCACGAACACCCAGAGTCTGACAGAGAGAGAGACAGAAAACGTGAAAGCAGAGAGATGAACAGAAAGATAAAGAAAGCGAAAACAGACGAGCAGGGAGAGGAGCTCCCGATTTGGAAGGGCCGACGGACGCCTGGTGTCATTTCTTGACGGGACGCAGAGACAAGAATCACGGGTCCATTCCATGGTGAGAGAGAGAGAGAGAGCGAGACGTGTCTGAGTGCGAGACACAACGAAGCTGTCTGCTGAATTACAATCGCTAGCGAGAAACTCGCCCGAGACGGACGAATCGCAAGCAGGCAGCTGCGGCTCTGCAGGAGGAAAGCGAAAGGCGCGTATATGAAACACGAGGACCAAACGGCGACATCGAAGCGGACTGACACTGCTTTCTGGGTGTCTCCTCTTATCTCCGGTTTCATGCTTCCACTTACTGGACTGTGTGACAAAGCGAAATGTGTTTTCTTTTTTTTTCCTCTGGCGTTTCTTTCTAGACAGTTCTGGTGAATGTCGTAGAGTATCAAAGCTATAACCCATGCGCTGCTGCAAATTCACTATGTATAGAAGGAGAAGCCGACTACTTGAACAAAGTGATAAAATTATGAATGAAAAAGCAGCGTCTTCTAAAACAGAACATTATCAATTAAGAGTTGTTTCAATGGCATGATTAACAAGGTTACGAGGACCTAGTCACCATATTATTTTTACTAACAAGGAGTGACCGCGGTGTGGTACGAATTCGAAATACAACGCGGTGTGCAAAATGAGGCAGAACGATAAGTCAACAAGGCCCACTATTCAGACCAATACTCGGTTTGGGTTGTTGTCCGTTGCTTGACAGGTTAAAAGCGCACCATTTTCCTGGGGTACTGCTTTTCTGAGTCCTTTTCACACAATCGAAAGTTATCCCATTGCAATGAGAATTCACAATAGCGCTCGTCTGTCGTAGTCTTGTTTATTGCTTGTCGCTGGGCGCCCACGGGCAATGCAGCAGAAACATTGCCAGGGCATAATAAATACGCAGAGATTGGTCCTTGAAGATTACATGAAGATATGAGGTCTATGAAAAGTTCAAGTATTATAAATTTACGTCAGTTGATCTAGACGCATTTACCTTGTCTTTACACCAGACACCGTTTTTTGCCTTGGCGGAGATTCTACAATAGCTTATCAAACTGCTGCATGGTCAGTAAAGGTAGTGATGATGGTTCATGCTTGCACTTCGCTAGGCAAGCTAATTGCATTGACCGTACACGTGAATATCGAAGGCCAGCAACACGAGATCATGTTTCTGACCTTAACGTGGACCATAACTACTGTGTTTTTTTCTTTGTCCGTGGATAATGGAAAAATGTACACGGTGGCATGTGTGGTGCGCTGATGTGATGTACTAATATACTGCTAAAGCACTGCCGAGTTTTCTTTGCCGCGGCTGTGTTTTCCACACGTCTCATGCAAAAGTGCGTGCGCATCTGGAGAAATTTATGCCACATGTTGTATATATTTCGAACTTAGAATGTAGACATGCCTGATTTTTATAACCAACAGCCTGGATGTGGACGTCGTGGCGCTTCTCAAACGCCGTCTCTGTGTGCTTGCGTCACTGAAGAACTTCCGTTGACGTTGGCTTCCCCACAGCAAGGGAGCTTATGCGGAGAAACCCGCTTTACCGAATTATCTCGGTTTACAGATGGCCTTTACGCTGGTAGCGTTTTGCGATCGTGCATGCGCGTCTGTGTGTGCGCGTGCGTGTGTGTGTATGCAAGGTATTTAGTGCTGGACCAATTACACTATGCTATATGTGCGGCGTGCACTGAGCGCTGGCGATTGCAGTAGCTACGTATAAATAAATGTCCCAGTGAAGCATCGCCGCAAATGTTTTAACGCATAGCGTCCATATAGATAGCAACAAGGTGCTAGGAAGGCGAAATGCATAAATTTGTCAGAAGTGGGTGGAAATTCGAAGCACTAGTGTCGCGCTTATATATGTGAAGGCAGTTAGCATTCCATGGCGGAGTAGCGCGAGAAGTGAAGCGCGACGATATAGCGTAAGAGAGCGTTGGAAAGTATGCATGACAGTTGCTTGCAATAATTCATTTGCAGTATTCCGTAATAGACAATAACTTCTTGTCACACACACACACACACAAACACACACACACACACACACACACACACACACACACACACACGCGCGCGCGCACACGCACACGCACATGCACACGCGCGCGCACACACACACACACACAAACACACACACACACACACACAAACACACACACACACGCGCGCGCGCGCGCGCTCAACACTCAACTCAAACACTCAACTAGCGTCGAACCACGAGAAACTTAAGGTCAGATCACACGTATGCTTGCGAGCGCGAGCCCACTCCTGGCCGCTCCTGGCTAGACGCCTTGGTAGGCTTCGCTTTGTATTGAGCTATTACGCGAAACGCGGCATTTGGATGAGGCTATTATCCGTCGCTCAAGTTGGTGCAGTACAAAGCCGGTTCGCACCACGTAGCATGGCCAGACTGGAGCCCATGAGCGCGAGTGCGTACTCCAGCCCTGTCATGCACCTAGTCAGCCGCTAAAGTTGCATGTAGCTGCATCTGCAACGTGGCGTAGATACTGCGGCCGCCGCGCGGTGTCGCGACGAGCCCGCTCAATGAGCTCCCTGCGGCTCGCTGGGGACAACCTCGTGGTCTGGTTGGTACCTGTGGGTAACGTGACTCAAGGCCTGGGTGTTAACGTCTGATGAATAGGTCGTCTGCTTCCCGATTTGCGCATGCTTGAAGTGTGTCGCAATCATGGCCGAAGCTCGTTACGTTAGGGACCTTTTCAACGCGAGTTCGCAGTGCCGCATCCATCGCTTATAGCCGATGTGTGCGCTGTCGAAGTACTCACACGATCGAGCATGAAGATGAAGTTTATCCGACCATCGGAAATGGCATGATTGCCATAGAGATAAGTGCAAAAGGAAATGTGCTACTCATGTCACTGGGTGCGAGAAAAGTCGCGTGTAGCTATCTAGTAGACTCTATCACACCAAAGGAATGCGTAGGCTGAGGGATAACCTCTGAGCTTGGTGCATCGTAGGCGCCAACATCGGAAGTTGTGGCGCCTATGTGAACATGCAAAATCAAATTTAAACTGCACACCCGGTGACGCTTCAGTAGGCGGAGCGTGGCAGGTACCACACAGTAAGTGGCCGGCTAAAGTGCACAAGTATTTGTACCTGAAAGGCGTAAACACAGAGTGGAGTAAAAGGCCAAGAATGTTGGCAACCAAGTGCAGGGTAATTTAATGTGTAATAAACAACCAAGAGTCAACAAAAAGAAAGTGAGAGAAAGAGAGACAGTGAATTGGATGCAAAGAATGGCAACAAAAAAGGTCATGGCTATTTACAAGAATTGGAAGAAGGAAATTACAAGGGAGAATCTGTAGGATAACACGAAGGGCAGTGCCTTGCTATTTGAGGTTCGAGCTTGTTGCCTAAGGACAAATATATACTAGAGCAAATATTCGCGCCACGTTAAGGCATCTGTATGCTGCAACGAAAATCTGGAGACCACTCAGCACAACCTAATGGTATGTGAAGCGATTCGCTCAGTGAAACCAGTAGGTAACGTACGCTTTCCAGAAGCGCTTGGATTTAAAGTGGATGGGAGCATTACCCGGCCAGCAGTCGAGATATGCAAGAGACGTTTAGACTATTGATGAAAAAAAAGCATGGAAGCGATGGATACGACCGGATCCGTGCAGGCATAGGTAGCGGAACAATGTACATAAAGGTTCTGAAGAAGCGCAAGAAGATTAAGGAGACGAGTACGAAAGTGCTAGAAGGAAAAGCATGTATAGCATACCTGATTAACTCGAGAAGGCTTGGTGACTGTTCGTCACCGCCTCATTTCAAAGGGGATGCCGATAAATCCTCATCATAAACATCATTACCCGCTCCGCCGTAGCCTTTGCAGTGCAAGGCACTGAAGAAGGCCCGGGAGCACCGTGAAGAGATCAAAGGCAATATTTGATTGCCAATAACTCCGCTTCTGCTGAACGCGTTGAAATATTGTTTGCTGCAAAGAATTTCTGAAATAGCGTGTTTTAACGTCAAATGCACTTCTCGACTTCGATAAAAAATGGTTCATGATCCTTTTGATACTGTAGGTATTTTTCCGGGAATATTTATTTCGGGACATTAGTGGATGCTAATGCAAGAGATGATCCTTCCCGAACGCCACAGAACCCATTTCGCGGCTGGTGCAGTCTACGTCATGACTATTTTACATCTGTGGAGGAGCGCTGTGGTCTGATGTGCTTCAGTGGCTTCTGCCAGAGGCACTGTCGGTTACATGTAGAGATGGAATGCTTCCGTGTCTGCTCAGTTTGCGCTGCAAAGGAAACCGGCCACCGTATTCCATGCGTCTCGTTGTGCTTATAGTATCTTAAGTTCATCAGTGACCCGATTAAACACCAAGGCGGTGACTGTGTTCCCAAGGTATCAGGGTTATGCCGTGAACCAAAATCTGGCCTTCAAAATGACCTATGATTTCGTGAGAGCGCCGTAGACATCTATATAAGCAGTCAAATGCGACGCGATACTAGCCATAAATTCTTCGTTGACCTGCTTTATCCATGGCAATAGAACACCCCACTTCGCTACAGGCTAAACAGATTAGACCAACGGTAGTATTTACGTTTCTGCGTAGATAATAGAAACATCCCATTGCATGTGCTGCGACCTGGTTTAACGCAGGATAATTCAAGTTTGCACAAAAAAAAAAAGAAAGAACAGAATGAGTGCCGAAATAGTTGTTTCACAATTGGTCAGTAAACCGGATACTAAGCTGGTGGCGCTGTCATCGTCACGTTTTTTTGCTTTGCCTTCGTGGTTACATTTGTGCAGTTCTGTTGACTACGTAACTGCTTTTGGGAATAGAAGCGCGAGCTCAGCGTCTTAAACAAGCGCCAAGCTCTGTTCCCTCTGGGAACGTGTACGTTAGCTGTGTCAATCGCCATACAACCTGACTAGGGCTGCCGCTTACAGTCGGGCGTGCCCTATTCTTCGCAGCAGAGGACGACATCGTTGCGGGGCTATGAACACACATGTCGGCTGCTTTCCCTCACTTTGACGTGTATTCTCAGAAGCCAAACACTCTCGAATTGGCAGCGCCTCCGGCAGAGGAGGCTGGTTCACGCCAGAGCCGATTGTGCTCGCGTTCTGTACACTCACGTCGGGATGTGCACAAGCTGTGAGGCAGTAACTTTTGATATTCTTCATGATAACCTTTTTTATCATCATCATCAACAACAATAACAACCTATTTTATGTACGCTGCAAGACGCTAGCGATTTCAATTTACCCTCGTCTTGCGTCAGCATTGTTTGTAATGTTGCTTGCAACTTTCCCTAATCTTGTTCAAACGATGTTATTTTTGCCCTGGGCAAAAGAATTATCGTTTATGATTTAGACTAGCCCAGCTGCATTTGTACCTCTTAATATCAATTACAAAGTAAATTATAGACGCTCCTTTTCTTTATAATCTGTAGCTCTTTCTTCATGTCTCCTAATAGCGCACTTACCATTATTCGTTCTATAGCTCGTAAGGTGCTTTTACTTGCTGCTGAACCTCCTTTGTTGTCCGCAGAATTTCAGCCCAATAAGTCAGCACTGGTAGAATGCACTGAATCTATACATTTGTTTTCAAGAATAATGCTAAACTGCCAGTCTAACGTTTGAATATTTGCCGTAGATGCTCCAAGCCATCTTCTTCTTTCTTTTCTGGAGGTTTCTCTTTAATTATTCGGATCCCCTATAACTAATTGACTCAAATAAGCGTATTCGTGCTATTCAGTTATATCTGTCTTGATTTCATCATCATCATCATCATCAACAACAACAACAACATCAACATCATCATCATCATATTATCAGCCTGGTTACGCCCACTGCAGGGCAAAGGCCTCTTCCAAACTTCTCCAACAACTTCTCCAACAACTTCTCCAACAACCCCGGTCATGTACTTATCTTAAATGATTTATAATACCATAAATAGTGGAATGTTCTATATAAGAAGAAATGGCTCCTAATGAAGGAAGACTATATTCACCCTCTAGCGTCTAGAAATTGTCGCGATTTCCTAAGAATGATAACAGCGCTCAAAACTTTTGTAGTGTCCTCGAGCTTGTTGACCATACAATTAAGTTCTTCAAAAATCACCGCCATTCATTTCTCCGCTGAGAGAGTTTGAAGAAGTTGGGAGCGCAGTTTGTGGGTGAGCATAATGGGTGTGGCCAAGCTTTTCCCGGTACTTTTTCTCACTTCCATTTATTACTACTGACTTGAATTTCCGTAGTTCATATAACAAATGCAAGAATTCTTCAGCTTCAAAACTTGTTCCATTTCTGTTTTTATTTTTATTTTCTGGAGACGCCTTTGTAGCTGCTCTGAAGTATAACATGACATCGATAGCTTACATAACGCAGATGAGAATCAGATAAATAGTAATAATGTTATTAACATAAATGGGAAGAACTACTGTCTCTATGAGTTACCTTACGGAAATCCGCAGGCAACTGGCACTCCTTAATAAAAAATAATTTATACTGCAGAATATTGACATAGTATATAGTAGGCATATTTATAGACTTCACGAAGGAGTTTGATTCTCTTAATAGAAATCTGTTCATCCAGAAATCAAACTTCTGCAGCATTCATGGCGCAGCTCGTCAACTTCTCCAATCATACCTTAGCCACCACCTACAATATGTTTCTATTGATAACATCACATCTTAAATTAAATGCACTTCGGCTGGAGTGCCGAACCATACCTTTTCAATATACACATAAGTTATGTAGTTAATGTGGACATAAATGTTAAAGATATTGTTTGTGCCGACGACACGAGCCTGTTTATAGTCGGCGATGTGTGTCAAAGGGTATTCCAGCGCGTAAACCAGGTACTGCTGAAGCTTACGGAATGGCCATCGTGTAATGCGTTAGTAAATAATGTTTCCAAAACGCGTTCGGTTGTATTTCGGGCAAAACGGAAGCACTTTGTGCGACGTAGTCCACTCCTAGTAAACAGAAGTCCTGCTGAAGCTGTTGATAATTTCAAAACTCTTGGTGTTGTATTTACTGAGCATATGTCATGGGACTGACATACTGATTATGTGGCTAACAAGGCAGATCGTGCATTAGTACTTATCTACCATCACCGTTATTTATTGTCAACAAAGAATACGCTTCTTGTTCATCACTCTTTATTTATGTATTACATTGAATACTGCTTCTTTGTGTGGGGAACCACCACTTCTACAAACATTTTGAAACTCAAAAAGACCTCAGCACAAAAGAATAAGGGTAATTACTAATACTGCTCTCGATCATCCGGCTCGGCAGTTACTTAAGAAGCATGGCCTAATTAGTTTGAACCAACTCTATAATTTTAAGCTATGTTGTGCGCCACGAAATGAAATGGAAAATGTTCATTACTTACGCTCTCTGGGTAACTTAGACGCGAACATACATACATATAACACTAGACGATGTGAATGTTGGGAAGTGCGTCCCAGCAGAACTAATTATGAAGAAGACTGTTGCATCATCCAGAATGTATGTTGCATCATCCCTTGAAGATTAAATAATTTTTATGAGCAAAACTTAAATATATAGCATTTCACACTCCATCAACTTAAGTAGTATTCTATGTAGCGCTGATGTTATGCTACATTCTATTTTCTTTGTTTGCTCTTTGTGTGTGCATAATTTCTAATCCTGAGATAAACCGACTGCTTTTGTTATAAGTGTACCATGGAATGAATCATGCAAACTAGATATTTAATGTAACTGTTTTTGTACTTCTCTTCAATGTGATCACAGCTTGCACATTTGTCCATTTAAATGAATTGTATGTAGTTCACCACATGATGTATCATTCAATAGGCCGGTGACCCATGACCAAGACACAGGGAGTGATTGCTTCGCCAGGCTGCCTAAAAGCAGCCTTTTCTCTCACTCCTCATGTTCTGTATTGCACATCAAATAAAATTCTACTTCAACATCTGTTTCCTGCCTTGTACCTACCTGGCAACTTTCATACATCGCAAAATACCGCGCATATATAGCATGAGGTGTTTTTCCAGATTCGGCACACCAGATTCGCTTCTTCTCAGTCTAGAGTCAAGTGCTTTTTGTCAGGAATACATTTCTGTTTGTTGCTATTTAGATGCCCCGAAATTGTCACTTGTGTATTTATTATGGGTTTAAAATGGGTTGGGGCGCATACGGAAGACACTACCAAGACATAACTGGCAGCTAACCGATATATTTGGAAGGAAAAGTGTACACTCAGTGAATTCTACTGGTGCTAACACATGGGGCAGGAAATTGGAGGTTAGCATAGAAGCTTAAGAAGAAGTTAAGGACCGTGCAACGAGCGATAGAACAAAAAGCGATACGCATAGCGTCAAGATGGCGTCTAGCCTATACGGTCTAGCCGATATTTTATTGAAATTAAGAAGAAAAATGAAGATGGATTGACCATGTAATGTGCAGGACATATAACCGGTGGTCTATTACAGTTGCAGAATGGGTGTCGAGAGAAGGGACGTGCAGTTGAGGACGGCATAGGACTAGGTGGCCCAATTCAGAAAATTCCCAGACTGATAACTTGCATAAGGTCAGCTGGCGCAAGACAGGGGTAATTGCAGATCGCTGGGAGAGGCCTTCTTCCTGCACTGGACATAAGTAGGCTGATGATGGTGGTAGTTATTATAGTAGTATTCTTATTCAGTGCGGATATAGGTAGTTTTGGATGGATGTGAAAAGGCACAGAATGCCTAAATAGTAAAAAAGTTCCACGGTAAGGACTCTCTCATAGCCCGCGTGCCTGCTTTATAGCAGTTTAAAAACAGTTAATACCTACATTAAATAGGTGGCGCTTAATGATGGTCTCCTCCTCCCCACTCACCCCCCCTCCACCAGACGCATACACTCACACACCGGGCACCATACCGCGTGACTCAAGCACTTCGAGACATTTTCCGCAGAAAGCATCGTAGTCAGATTACTCATGTCCTTGTGCGTGTATGTTTATTAACTCAAGGAAGGACTTCAATGCTGGATTTCCTTTGCTGGTACGGCTATAAGGTGGGAACCTTCAGCATTACAAGAGCAGTAGTCACGGAGCGCGTACTCTTTACTACAGCCGCGTTGACGAGCATGCAGACTGTTGGAGAAGACGGGCTCTGGCTTACGCAACATTTTGTTCATTCGTTTCGGAGAACAAAGTGTAAACAAGAATATTCTTGCATATCTTTTGACTAACCTTTTTATTATAGCATTCATTTTGATATGCTACATTTCGGAGGGCAACAAGTCCTTATCGAGGCATCAGTTGGGACAGTAAATAACATCGGATTCTTTTTTTCTCTTCCTTTCTTCGTTTTCTTTCTTTTATTCTCTTTCTTTTTCGTTTATTTTCTTTCTTTGTTCTTTGTTTCTTGTTGTTGTTGTTGTAGCCACGACTACACGCATCTATACATATACTCGATGTATATTGGATTTAAAGTATTTTTACCTATCATTTATACCGCAGGTACCGTTGCATAGTTCTGCAGAGAAGAACCTCATAAAGCGTTAAAAAGTGTCCCCCGTCCACCCCAGCCGTTGTATCCGGGACATCTGTACGTGAGGAGACCGTACCGCACAAATTTCCTGCACAGAGTTGCATGCACAAACGGTCATGCTTCGGGACAGCCATGTAACCGTGAATATAGTCCACACACTGAAGTCGCGAATCCCCAGTCCTGCGGACTATCAGCTCTCGTATCACTGCGATGGCTTTAAAAAAAGGGGGCTGTGTGGGCGAGCGGATGTGGATCTCCTTCTGTTCCGAGGCCTTGATTAATGCGCGGAGGAAACGCGCTACGAACGGGCGTATGTGCACGCTCTGTGGAGCGCGCTATGAAAAGGGGTGGTGTGCAATAGCGCCGCAAGGCGTCGCTCGTGACGTGTAGCGTTCCGCGCCGCACCTGAGGGAGGAACTCCGGCGACGGGCACGCGTCACCCCCTCGGCTTTCTTTCAGCGTCGCTAGGCCGGCGCAACGGCGTGGAAATGAGAGAACGGGACCCGCCGCGAACTCTGTTAAGCCTAATGCACCCGTAATGCACAGTGGCTTCCGCTAAGAAAGCAGCGCCTGTTCCCCGTTCCCTTTCGACCCATCTTCCCTATATATGTAGGGGAATGCGCGAAATCTCGCTTCCTCCCACTTCCTCGTAATCTGTTTGAAGGTACTTTTTTGGCTTTTTTATCGTTTTTTTCGTACTCCCACTGAGACGTATACAGCTGCAGATGCCATGTCTTTCCTGCGCGCACTGCTTCTTCGGCGAACCTGTCTGACAGCGCTTTCGCTCGGTGGTACACGGTGCACTGAAAGAAAGGGTGAAGGGGAAAAGGAGGAGGAGGAGGGATAGCGGAGAGTGGGGAATCCTTTTGTTTCTGGTCGACGTGGCTCATACACGCGCTCACCCCGCCGCCTGCACGGCGGGTTTCCGATGCTCATCTGCTCGGGAAGACAAAGTCGCGTCCTCGCTTTTCACGCTCGCCTGTGCGCTGCCTTTCTCCTCTCTCTAACGGCTTCCTAACCTTGTAGCTTTTACGACGACGGGTCGTCTTTATTCTCAGCCGCCGCCGCCGCTTTGGCCGGGGACGTTGCGGCGCATACGGGAGTCGTCGTCACCCGGTGAGCGCGGTGAAATGGGGAAGGTGTCGCGCGAGTTATAGTATACACAACCTGCTCGCGCAGAGAGAGAGAAAGCCGGTCTGAGCGGAACAGATCGTCGTTTTTCACCCGCCATTCCGGGTGGAAAGCGTGAGACGAAAGGAAGAAAAATGCGAACATCGCGGGCTGCGCATTGTGAGGGGCGTTGTGGACGCTGCGCGTATTTATCAGCGCGACAAATATGTCTTACCTTTCAGAGAGCTTTTCGCACGCGTCAGCGAACATGTGTCGCGGAGATAAGGCGTCAAATGGACTGTATACAGTAGTTCAGTGGAGGCGTGACAGGTGTGAGGTGTTAGGCACCTGTTTTTCCGTCTGCGATTCCTGTCTGGGCATCCGTTACGTGGCGGCAAGCCTTGGCCTTTCGAATGCTGTAAGGTTCCTACACGTTCTTTTCACGAAGCACGTGTTAAGAACCGAGTCAAAGTGCGAAATGTGCTTTATTATGGTTCATAACCTCAGTGGACTCTCCGGCTTACTATATCATATTTAATTCCGTTTCTCCAGAACAGCGCAGGCAGCCCTTGATCTCCCTGTCTTATCCTCCAATTTTTTCTATTTTGCCCAGCCTGCTTAGTCTATTGTAGTTGTTATTATGTAAGCCAAAATCTAAAGCGACGACTGAATTTAGTGCGATTTTCGTTGCAATTATTTGTAGCGAATATAGAATATATGCAAGTATATCGCAAGCTAAAAACCTGCGTATGCTGTTCTAAGAGGCTTTCAATGATTCGTTTGCAGAGTACTTTGGGTAAGCGTGCTATGAACGAGCGCTGCAGTTCATTTTCTTTCCGAGAAGAAGTGGTTATTTCCCAGAAAGAACCAAATTCCGCTAGAACTGCTTCTTTGTCAATCGGTTTTGTGCAGCGACTCTGCGAAACAAACAAGGAAGCTGCAATAGCGATCAACAAAGGCATTCATTTTCGTGCTTATGAAGTCTCAAGTGTGAGCCGTCGAATTCCTCGCTTAGCACCTCCCAAAGTTTTCATTCCTGTATGCAGTGCCTGTCTACTCTTCTGCCCTGAGCTATTCGTTACAACGACCATGCCATTTTTTTTTTTCGGTGCACGTAGGGTACCGTGCTCACGTACCCACAGCTGCGCGCTACTGCGAGCCTCCCCATATACGAGATCCTGAGCGTGCTATTCGCGGTTGCCGCCTTTGTGCTGCGGCGGGCACGCTGGAGTTTGTGCACGGCCTGCGCATGAAAGGAAGTCGGCCGACAGCACTTCTTACCCGCGTTGACGGCAACGTTTCGCGGAGACCGGAAGCGGAACATGATCTACGGGAGGAGGACGGGGAAGGGGAAAGAAAGCGGAAGCGAGTCGCGGCGGCGGAAGTGGTCGGAAGAAAACGCCCGGGCGCCGCCGAACCAAGCTCGCGTTCCTCCTTCGCTCTCCGTCTCTCTCTCTATTTCCCCCCCTCTCTCTCTAGCTTTCTTTCTTTGCGTTATTGTATCGCCACAGAGCGGCGTGGAGGGTAGAGGCCCGGTAATGCCTCCCGGTTTCCGGTACGCCCCATCACGCCCAGATCACGACCGGTCGCTGCCGCGGCGCGGACGTACCAGGGCTTCCTTCTACAACTGGCCCTTCTCCTCCTTTCACTCGCTCTGCCCCCAGCGGCCTGAATCTCTCGCGGGGCAACTATGACGCCGCAACGCTATCTGTAGCAACGCTTGAGCCAATGGAAAAAAAACCCGTTGCTTTGGAGGTGAACTACAACTTTCGGGCTTAGTTCGTGCGGACGTTGCCACACACTTTAGTGACGAACAGGTTGACTTATTCTCCTTTCCCAACCGTAATAACTCGACCGGAGTTAAGAGTGAAAGGCCGCACCCGTTCTCTCAGCCCTCTTTTGTTGCACTGTGCCGTTATCGTAATAATTAAATAAGTCTTCACTCATAAAAGGAGGCAAGTCCCGTTTTGGTGTTTTTATCTGTAAAAAGAAAGAGAAAGAAAGAAAGATAATATCGCGTGTATACATACATGAGATGTGTTAATGTAGACGTCATTTCTCTTCGTCCCTCTGTACATGAAGTAATCACTTCATCCTTCAATAGCATGTAGCGTTAGCGTTAAGTACAACGTTGTTTTGAAAATTAAGGTGTGCCGGTTCTTCAGTTCAAGCATACAGTCAACGATTGCTTTCACAATGCGATCACGTAAGTACATCTGCAGAGTAAATTCGCTTTGAGGAAAGGGAAGCGCTCACAGGCTTCGTCGGTATAGACGACATAGAAGAAAATACGATAATTCATTCATCCGGCAGGTCGGACTGGTGCATACTTATTGCTTACTACGTGCATGGCAAGAGTGTGCATCGTGGCTCCCGAGAACATAGCAAAAAGGTCGGCGTAAAATTTAACAGGAGCAAGAAAGCTGACCAAAATATCTTCTCCACTCCCACGCGGAAGGAGCTCGACGCAAGTTAAGACTGACAGGTAAACAATAGAACCTCTTCGCGCTATCCACTCCTTCCTCCCTTTCCCCATCGGTTCTCCTATACGGCGTCTCCTTTGCGGCAGCGAGGCAGGGGAGGCGCGTCGAGATCGTTGCTGGGGCCAGCTCGGGGGGATAAGTGCGAAGAGCTGCAGACGTGTGAGAACCGCCTCGATAGAACCGTCGACGAGACAAGCTTGGAGGCAGGCCTCTCCCGTGGGTCCCGCCAGGAGATGGGCGCTTCGCGCGCTTTCCGCGGGCAGGACGGGGCCCCCCTACGGCTTGTCAGGTCGTCTTTTGGCCCGCGCTGTGCGTCTCCTCCGGAGGAGCTGCTCCAGCAGAGCGCTTCATTAGGTGATGTTGGCCCGGAGCCGTCGTCTTCGCCCCAAGGAAGTGTGACTAAGTGAGCGCGCGTTGAGTGACGCTGCCACGGAAGCGACTTGCCTCCATCCCGCCCTCCTCGCCTTTTTTTTTCCTCTTCCGCCAGAGTCGAGACTTGCCTTCATCCGAAGCATCAGTGTGTGTCCAAGTTCACTTGTTTGGGAGGCCCGACGCCATTAGCCTGATGTAAAAGTTTGCCCGGCTTTCGAAGAGGTGACAGAAAGGCGGGCTTGTGAATGGTGGTCTCGTCTCCAGACGTCTTGAGCTCCTTGAGGAAAAAGCTGGGAGGACGTTTCTCTGTGGATTAGTGTAATATATATATATATATATATATATATATATATATATATATATATATATATATATATATATATATATATATATATAATATGGCGCTGCTGTTGCGGCGTGTGAAGGTCGTTTTCTGTTGTACGTAAAGCTTCCTTGATCGAAGCCCCTGTGGGATATGTGCAGAGATGCTCTTGCCACTGTGTGACGGACGATTGTTAAAGCGCATCCAGCGAATTCCTTGCTTTGTTTTTTCATTTCTTGGCCAAGTGAACATGTTTGTAGGTATTATACATAATTAGATTGATTTGAATGTACAGTGTATGTATATTGCTGTATATGAATTGTTATAATCTTCCTGTAAAAAAAAAATTGTACTTCGCAACTTACCATGTCGAAACTGCGCCTGCGTGAATTCAGGGTGTCTAGGGCCTAGTCAGGTGACCACGTGTGTCACCGTTAGCCCTCTTCACCCGGACAACTGTATATTGTCTAAATTTCAATAAAGTCAAAGTCAAAGTAGTGTCGATTAAACCTTGGTATCGTATCAAAGAAGAATAATGGAGCCCGTTTAGGGCTATCTTAATCTTTGATTTACTTTAACTAGTGAACTTAAATCACACACATTTTGCGTCACTTAAGAAGCAGGGGAGGCATAATAATCTGTAATTTGTTCCCCACCTTCAAATAACCTCGTAGACATATGCTTATTCACTTCTTCTTGGTTCGTAAAAGTCGATATTTCTATTAATTTGGGTCGTGCTACGGTAATACTTTTACCGAAATATCTGTATGTTTCGGATATCGATGTTGCTATATCCTTTTAATATACACTGCTTTAATTGAGCACATATTATTTGTATATTTATTTATTTATTTATTTATTTATTTATTTATTTATTTATTTATTTATTTATTTATGTTTACTCTTGTGGCGACAACTAGCTCGCCAGCTGTATTAGTAGTTCTCACGAAAATGTTTCGCTGCAATCGTGCCTTCAACTGGCATTCCGTGCGTACATTTTTCAAGGAACAACCGCATAGAGTTCACTAATATGGGAGCACTGCAGGACGAAGGCCTCTCCCAGAAACCTCCACCTGCCCTTCTCGCGCGTCAGCTGACCCCTTCCTGCTCCTGAAAATTTCCTTAATTCCTTAACGCAATTGCACTGGCAGCCGCACTTGCGTACGGGTTTTCACATTTCTGCACAGCCTCGCGCACCGCCCGCGGCTATTCGGTTTTGTTATGTGCAAATAATAATAATAATAATAATAATAATAATAATAATAATAATAATAATAATAATAATAATGTCATCATCATCACATCCTGTTTCTGGTTCTCTGCGTTCATCGACTGCGTTTGCCTTCCCTTAGTGGCCATTCTGTAACACCATCAGTTATCTGCTCTAGGTGCTACATGACTGATTGTTCGGATTACCTAATAATAAGTGTCACATAGGTGACTCTTGCCGACTCCGGAGGCTCAATAGATCAGAACACGCAGCGAAAGGAAGACTCCCTGACCCAGCCACCGCTGGATTCCTGCACCAGCTCCGCATGGCGTCACAGTTCGAGATCGACTGACAATGGGTCGTAGTGAACCAAAGCCACCTGTTAAAAGCAAGTTCTCGCCTGCGCGTAAACTTTACGCCCGGCAACTGCCGCACGCGGTTAACGAGCGCGATGTCTCATCGGAGTTGCCCCCCCCCTCCTTTATCGAGAGCGTGCAGCGTATCCACATGGCGAGCTCTGATTATAAACGCGGGCGCGAGTCGGGAAGCCGCGGAGCGGGGCAAGCCAAACCAATTTGGCTGAAAGGACGCCGTCCGCTGCCGCCCCGATTGGCTGTCGCTCATCGGGCCGATCCTCTTCAGCTGTCATCGCCGCGGAGGGGCGCCGTCACACGCGGTGGCGCACCCCCGGCCGCCGTCCCCGGCCCTCGTGTACGGGGCGGACGAGACGGCGATTCCTGGACGCTCCACCCCGAGCCACTTTTCATAATAAGCGAGGAATAAGAGCGGCAGTTCCCGAAGAGGGGCCAACGCAAGCGCTGTCGGTATGCGACCACGTCACTGTCACTCGTTCTGCCGATGAATGAATGCTGTGATAACCGTGCAAAGCGCGCTGGGTCGACCAAAAGAAACAGAATATATCGACGGCGGCTCCGTCATCGCAGAGTGAACCTCTTCGGGTTTCTGTGTGACGAACCGTCCCAGAGCAGCGTGCCACAACCGTCATGCTCACACCACTCGAAATCGCAGTGACAAAGTTGCGCAAGCATGCGCATTGAAGACGCCGGAATCCGACATAAAAGTCTAGTGAAGAATGCTTGTAATAACTCTTCCTGTCCAGGGGAATGGTGTTTGAACTGTCGGATGCGCAACTATTTTAGCACCCACGGTTCTGTTTGTGTATACATGCAATAGGTTTTCATTTCGTTTCGGTACTGTGACATCGACTTGTTCACCGCATGATACATTCCCGATCAATACGATCGCGTACTCAAGACGTATATATTGCTACGTACCGGTAAATAATCATATTTAGTAGAAATTATAGTGATGGGGGCGATATTCGAAAACATCCGTGTACATAATTTAGGTACGCGTTAAAGAACCTCAGGTAGTCTAGGTTATTCCGGAGTCCCCCACTATGGCGTGCCTCATAATCAGATCGTGGTTTTGGCACGTAAAACCCCATAATTTAATTTTTTTAGAACTTACATAGGTGGTCTAGCTGGTGCATAATGTCTTAGAGCGAAGCAAACTCGAAGCATGGTATATAGCTTAGCGCAAGGCAAACAAAGAAGCGCTGCTACGGCAAGACTTTGTTCGTGTGGTCGTTTGTGTCGCGTTGAAGCAGCTTTAAGCCTATTTAGTACATAGGATATAGTACAAAATGTGCATAGATATAACATATAAACTGATAAACTATATTTGTTCTGAATGACGTCATGTATGCATGTGCTCGTACATATGAAATATGCCCGGTTCACACGCTGAATTTAAGAAAGCACAGAAATCCGACCGGTCATTACGTGGCAGTCTGCTAATGACCACTTCATAATCTTCCCACTTGCCGCTATTCAGTGCTCAGTAAAAAATAAACATACCCGTATTTGACATCCCGAATCTGCACATCAGGGACGCCATGGTTGAGGGCTGCGGAATAATTTTGCCGGCCCGGTGTTCTTCAGCGTGCATGCGATTCACGGTACGCGAACGTTCTTGCATTCCACTCGCATCGCAATGCAGCTGCCGCGACCGGAATTGCACCAGCGACCTCGCGCTCGGGGGCGGAACACCATATATCCACTGAGCTGCCGCTGCGGGGTAAGTGCTCAATAATAAGCTTATCCTGTTGTCGGTGCCGCGAGGCAGTCAGTACTAGATGAATGGGAAGTTCGAATCAGTGATCCTTGGGCAACGGAATTGTCAACATGCCGTGGCATGCTACAAAGCTCACCTGTAGGCCCCCAGCACAATCTTCAACTCTTGCTGCACTGTTACAATCTCAACCGAGTGAAGTGGGTCTTCACCGCAAGAATCAGGAAACGACGACGCTGCCGGGCATCGTGATGACGAAAAATATAAAGTAGAAAAGTCTGTATTCCCTTCATCGGTAGATAGTTGTGACTCTCACCCGAGTCTCAAGCGGTTCTGTATAACACGAGGGCCAGCACGGCCTTAAAGATTCCCTGGCGGTTCAGCGGTTTCTCACGCCTTCTTCGAAAGCCTGTGGATGTATTTAGTGCTTTCACCGTCCATCCTTTTGTGTCAGCTTGTGGAGAGCGGGGTGGCGGGGGTGGGGTGGGGGGCGCCGTCTTGACCTCCAGTTTGCCTTCGCCTAGCCTTTTGTGTGCGCTCAGGGGGCAACGGACAGTGCCCTTGCGGTCTTGGGGTCGGCGATCTTCTGATCTTCGCTTTGTCTTGCTTTCGGCCATACTTTTCTGTCCGCTCGGGGGAAACGGTGTGACGCCATCTTGACCTTCGGTTAGTCTTTCTTCGTCCATCCTTTTGTGTCACCTCGGGTAATAAAAGAATTGACTCCGTTTCGGAGAAGAAGTCAGTTATGTTGAAAAGGTGACGCCCTCTTGAATGTCTCTCACACTCGACAGGTCGATGATAACGTCTACATGTCAAAGAAATAACAAGTAGTTCGCTTTGCTCTTCTGGCTTTCATTTCTGGTGCTGCAATCATACCTCCTGGACCATCTTTACATTTTGGAATGTGGCTAAAAAAATGATATGCACGATCGACAGCGTATTTGTGCTGCGTTGGTGAAAGAGGATTAAAACAAGCCGTGCGGACTATCTTAGAACGGCACCAAGCGTTTTCACACTTTCTCTATACTATATTGGCCCTAAATATTGGAAAGAGGGAAACGTACGTATGTATGTACCACCTCGGTCCTCCGTACGTGAAGCCGCGCCGGAACATTTTACCTTGTGACAACCAAGCGTTCCAAAGAACATGATACATGCATTTGCAAGTCGAGGAGCGTACACACTCTGGAACAGGCTACAGCCCCAGATTTTCAAGCTGTTGGTTTTGAACACATTGCAAAAGAACTGTTACTCGTATTGTCCCCGTATTCTCCCTGAGAATTTTTTTTTCATACGCACTTAGTTTCATGTGGTATGAGTAGCAGTTCATCAACAGAACTCATTCGATTTCAGCCAAGATTGACTTGGTCATGTACCGTATTCAGCCGGGCCAACGGAACACGGAACACTCCTATGATATCGCCAATATAGCAAAACGTCTCGGAATATACTTTAAGGGACACTCGAAATGTGAATAGGAACGTGTCAGTAATTCAAAAATGTATATAAATATGCAAAGCTTTTTTTTCACGATTCAGTTCATAGTGTTTTGTTGTTACGTAGCATCGGAATTGTAAGTCTTCCGGAGACCCTTTGTAATATGCGTAAGGCATAAGCTTGAACCTGCTGAGGTCCAAACGCTTCGTTTTTTGCACCCACTAGCAAAACATCTTCATAGTGCTTTATAGAAAACTAAAAGTCATGAACATCTGATAAGTAGGAGAAATTTTAGAAAACTATTACAATGGAAGTACAACGACAAAGAAAATCCACTGTCAAGTTACCTTGAAAACACAGTTGAAAATCGATTCTTCGTACATTTATGCCAACAAAAAGTTGCGGTACATCTACGATTATCATAGATGAGAAAACTAGAGGAGGTGAATCACCTTGTTTCATATGCGCTAACCAGGAAATGATCAAAGGCATCTCGATGAATAGTAACACCGCTAAAAATGCCTATTAGCAAGCCTGATACATATTGTCACGTAGTAGTGATGGCAAACGACACAGTAGCATGAGTAATCGAACGGTCCAGAGTGAGCGCTGGTGTCCGCGTGCCTTCCAGAAAGTTCTACACAATTCGCGTCGCACATGCAATCAGATTACGCAAGCTTCGGTGACAACAAGCAGCACATAGACCAATCGATAACATTCGAGAAACTTCCGACACATACGGGCGCGTCCCGCGAAGAGCGATAACATTTGTTCGATGGTGAAGAGCAGTCACCCGAAAAAAAGATAAACAAATACACATGTCAATATTGCTACGGAACAGCCGCCACAGTGTGGCTACACTGAGGAGGACGAAGACGACGTGTGTGCCGGCTTGATATACCGTCGTCATTTTGGCCTCCGTGAGCTTCCCTGTAAATAAACTAAAAACTCTGAGTTATACTTTATAGACCCATGTATAAACTTAACAATGCCGGGAAATCTAAGAGACAACAGAAAATTTGAAACATTGGTACATCGCCTGCGTCTTGGTACTGCATTCCTAAACACTTCCTGTACAGGATAAAACGTGTCTCTAGTCCACAGTGTTCTTGTGGCCATACAGACGAAGATGTGCATCATCTTCTCCTCGAGTGCACTAAATACAATCCACAAAGAAGGTACTGCAAGCAAATTTGTTGATATTAGACAGAAGACCTTTCACTCTAAAAAAAATACTTGGCCCATGGCCAACTGCGGGCCTTCAAAAAAGAGCGCTTCTTGCTCTGAAAAAGTTTTTAGAGGAGACCAACATTTTGGGAAAATATTAGGCATCAGATGATCCGAATGTGCTAAATGAGTAACATAAACGTTGTTCGTGACTCATAATTGGTTTATGAGGCGATCGGACCTTTTATGCAATATGTAAAATTCTGTTCTGTACTTGCAGTGCATTACATGTGTTGAGTGTTATGACTGTTCTAAATATCTGACTTTATATATGCGTACATGGACTGGACTTATGCACAGAACTTTGCGACTCATGTACTGTTGGACTGTATATTTTTTATTCATCCAGTGTTCTACCGAGTGCCATCTTTCGTGTCGCTATTCTCCCTCTTTACGCAAACTTGTTTCCTTTGCCAAGTGACAAGGAGTAGCCGGTGCCACCATAAAGGCGCCAACCTCTCCTAATATTCATCTCAATAATAAAAAAAAGTGTAGATATTATTCGGCTTCAGCTTCACGTAACACTAATTTGGTGGAGGTGGACTTTCCCCGTACCCGTCATGGAGCTTCGCAGCGGTCGCAACGGCGACAATACAACTTCGACTCCTGCTGGCGGCAGTTCATCTACGCAAGCGTCTCCTCCTGCAGCCCCGACCTACGTCGCCGTTTCCCCACCTAGGGATCCTGGTGTTTTCAACGTAGTCGGCCGTCCTAATGTTGACGACTGGCTCCGCTTATACGAACGTGTCAGCAGCAGTCACAGGTGGGATCGGACTATTATGCTTGCCAACGTACTTTTCTACCTCGACAGAGCTTCACTGGCGTGGTTCCAGACTCACGAAGAGGAGATCTCGAGCTGGGATCTCTTCAAAGACAAGCTACGCGACCTTTTTGGCAATCCGTTTGGTCGACAAGTCAATGCCAAGAAAGCCCTTGCCACACGTGCACAGACGTCGACCGAGCCGTGCGTGTCGTACATTCTCGACGTCTTGGCCCTTTGTGCCAAGGCTGACCCGAACATGACTGAGGACGATAAGGTTAATCACGTCCTCAAAGGCATTGCTGACGACGCCTTCAATTTACTGGTGTTTACGAACGTCACCAGCATCGATACCATCCTCAAGGAGTGCCACCCTCTCGAGCATGCTAAAAGCCGCCGGGTATCCCAGCACATCACGCGACTTCCCAACACGGCTGCTACGTCAACCTGTGACGACCTCTGCCAGCAGCCGTCGCGATGTGACAACTTGACGCGCATCATTCGTCGTAAGGTCGAAGCGGCACAACCGGCGGCCCCTTCATTCCCGTTACCTGATCATTCTCCGGTGACAATCTCCTTGATCCAGGCCGTCGTCCGTCAAGAGTTGCCCAACGTCGGCCTGCAATCAATTCGTTCCGTACGCTCGGAACCTTTGTCTCCACGCACGTCCCCACCGCGCTCTTCTTACTCCTCTTATGGACAGCGCAACCCCTCCGAATGGCGAACCGTGGACGACAAGCCGATCTGTTTTAACTGCCGACGCATTGGACATGTTGCTCGCCACTGCCGCAGCCGCTGCACTTCTCCGACGCGCTATTATCCTGCTTACCCCCCTCGCCCCTCTAGCGCATCCTTTTCCTTCGCCCCTTCTATGCCCGCTCCATCGTCTGACCCTGCGACACCTTTGACACGACCGGGCTACTCCCGCTCGCCTTTTCCCTCCCGCCGCCAATCTCGCTCGCCCCCGTCACGCCGTGCTCCTTCTCCGACCTACTCGCCGCACCCCCGACCGGAAAACTAGACAGTGCAGCTTCTGGAGGTGAAGCTGCATAGACGACATTGGCACGTAATCCTCACTTCACCTTACCCACGAACAAAAATCTTTTGGGCGTTCTCGTCGACAATGTTCGTGTGTGCGCGTTGATTGACACCGGGGCGCATGTGTCCATTATGAGTGCTGCTCTTCGCCGTCGGCTCAAGAAAGTTCTGACGCCTGCCCCAAACCGAGTTGTACAAGTCGCCGACGGAGGGACTATCGCTATTGTTGGAATGTGTTCTGCCCGACTCACCATTACTGAGAGACACACCGTCGTCCTCTTCGCCGTCATCGAGCATTGCCCTCACGAACTCATTCTCGGTCTGGATTTTCTTGCCAACCATTCTGCCCTCATTGACTGTTCGGTCGGCTCACTTCGCCTTGACTTGCCTCTTGCCGACCCTGTGGACCCGCCTCCAAGCCATCTGAGCTGCATGGCTTTTATTCGCCTACCGCCTCACTCTGTGACACACGTTGATTTGTTGTCCTCACCACCTGTACCTGACGGCAATTACGTGGCCACACTAATTCCGGCCGTTATGATAGGGACTTTTAGCGGTGCTACGGAAAATACGGTATACGGTACGGTAAGTGCGTAATACCGTACCGGTCGAGGACTGCGCATGCGCGAACTGTATGACTGCACGGTATGACTTTCCGTACGGCATACGAGGCGGTAAGGCTCGGCTAGCACCGTGTGTCGCAAGTTGAGCTGCACCAAGCCAAAACAGTGAGAAGCTGATGTCGGCCACAGCGTCCACCTCTCGCGTGCTTTTTTTTACCATGATAATACCAAGGCAAGAGGTTACTTTAAACCACCATCTGCGGGGCGACGAAGTGACAACAAGTAAACAGTGGCATAAAAAAAAAAACCAGGTAGGTGGCGCCATCTAGTGATGCAGAGTTTACTTAGAGGGGACACAGAGTGTTTATTGCAGTAACTAACTATATTCAACTTATCTGCTGGTGTAAATTGTCAGCAGCGGTGCAATTTACAAGAAACAAACCCTTTTTTATGTATTGATTAGATAAAAACACCTATGTAACAAAAGGTTTCACGTGTTGCAGGACGAAGTGTCACAAGATGTCGCCACCGGCCTTGTGACTGGTGTCTAAGTTTGCCGTAGCCGGGCCCTTTTGTAAAAAATGATGCGTGTATGAACAAGCTAAAGCTTTCTAGTATTCGTCAAAATGAATATTTCGCGCTCAGCGCATAGTTATTGTACTCTGTAAAGCCCCAATGTTAGCCGCTATCATCATTATCAGATTACCGTACGCATCGAGCGGCACACGCAGCTAAAACGTCTTCGGTCATTGCGGTAATTTAGTACGGAACAGTAATACCGTACCGTATACCGCGCTTACCGTACCGTAATAAGGCACTGCTAAAAGTCTCTGATTACACATGGTATTACCGTACCGCACACTGTGCTGAAAATTACTGGCAACCGCACCTGCCTTCCACTTGTCAATTTCGCGCTAACCACGCAAGTTCTGCCTCAGGGGATCTCCTTGGCTATAATTAGCGCTTTGCAGGGTGATGAGGTCGAGCCATTCACAGTGGAAGATCGTTACAACTCAGCCCATACCGTGACGTCATCGCACGGTACTGACGTCGACATTAAGAAGATGGTTTCCTCTGACCTTACACCTGCTCAAGCTGAAGCTCTTTGCCGCGTTCTTGAAGGCTATCGAGACATTTTTGACTTTGGCAATAGACCCTTAGGTCAAACGTCCGTCGTGACTCATCGCATAAATACTGGCGATGCGAACCCTATTCACGGACGTCCATATCGTGTTTCTGCGTCGGAACGAGCTGTTACCCAACAGGAAGTCAAAAAGATGTTTGCAAAGGACATTATCGAGCCTTCCTGTAGTCCCTGGGCATCCCCCGTCGTACTTGTCAAAAAGAAGGATGGAACGTGGCTCTTTTGTGTAGATTATCGCCACCTGAACAAAATCACACAAAAAAAGGACGTGTACCCTTTGCCACGTATTGATGATGCTCTAGGCTGCCTGTACGGTGCCACCTATTTTTCTTCTATCGACTTACGGTCCGGCTACTGGCAGATATCCGTCGATGACATGGACCGAGAGAAGACTGCATTTGTTAGCCCTGACGGCCTTTATCAGTTCAAGGTGATGCCTTTCGGTCTCTGTAACGCGCCGGCCACCTTCGAACGAATGATGGACTCTTTGCTTCAGGGGTTCAAGTGGTCCACCTGTTTGTGCTATCTGGACGACGTCATCGTTTATTCGCCCACATTCGACACGCATCTATACCGTCTTTCAGCGATTCTTGACGTGTTCCGCCGCGCCGGTCTCCAGTTGAACTCGTCAAAATGTCATTTCGCACGCTGCCAAATCACCATCCTTGGACACCTCGTAGACGCCAGAGGCGTGCGACCCGATCCGGACAAAATTCGCGCCGTTACAAATTTTCCTGTTCCGAAGTCTACCAAGGACGTTCGTAGTTTCGTAGGGCTGTGCTCTTATTTCCGACGCTTTGTGAAGGATTTTGCGACCATCGCACGTCCCTTTACCGACCTCTTGGAGAAAGACGCTCCTTTTTCTTGGAGACCTGACCATGCCGCATCTTTTTGCAGCTGACTACTCTCCTTACCACGCCTCCAATTCTGGCCCACTTTGACCCGTCTGCCTCAACGGAAGTTTAAACTGATGCCAGTGGTTGCGGCATAGGAGCAGTGTTAGAACAGCGCCAGCGTGGACATGATCGCGTTCTAGCCTATGCCAGCCGACTTCTATCACCCGCCGAGCGCAATTATTCAATAACAGAGCGCGAGTGCCTCGCTCTTGTGTGGGCTGTTGCGAAATTTCGTCCATACTTGTACGGACGCCCCTTCTGTGTCATCACTGATCACCACGCTCTCTCCTGGCTATCCTCGCTCAAGGACCCCACGGGACGACTCGCTTCGCTGGGCGTTACGCCTGCAAGAATATACCTTCTCCGTGGTATATAAAACAGTACGCTTGCACCAGGATGCCGATTTTTTGTCCCGCTACCCCGTCGACAAACCGGCTGATGCAGACGCCATCGCTTGCGTTTTCTCTGGGTCCCAGTTGCTTCAAATTGGCAACGAGCAACGGCGCGATCCTTCATTACGAGCCCTCATCGACCGCCTGGAGTCAACTCCTGGCGACGCCTCTCTCCGGATGTTTCTCCTTAAGGAGGGGGCATACCGCCGAAATTTTGATCCACACGGCCTTGACCTTCTGCTCGTCATTCCATCGCACCTGCGTTCGACTGTCCTCCAGCAACTTCACGATGCTCCCTTGACTGGACACTTGGGCGTCTCGCGCACATACGACCGTGTACGCCGTCGAATCTTTTGGCCGGGTCTCACCCGCTCCGTGCGGCGCTACGTTGCCGCTTGTGAGCCCTGTCAGCGCCGGAAGAAGCCCTCCACACCTCCAGCTGGATGTCTCCAGCCGATCGACATCCCACCCGAACCTTTTTTCCGTGTTGGTCTAGACCTTCTTGGACCATTTCCTCTCTCGGGCTCCGGAAATAAATGGGTCGCCATCACTACCGATTATGCTACGTGGTACGCAATCACCAGAGCCCTCCCGACAAGTTGCGCTACTGACGTTGCGGACTTTCTGCTCTATGACATCATTTTAGTGCTTGGTGGTCCACGCCAATTACTCACTGACCGTGGCCGCAGCTTTCTGTCTGCAGTCGTCGAGGACATCCTCCGCTCCTGCTCGACAAAGCACAAGTTCAGTACGTCCTACCACCCACAGACCAACGGCCTCACGGGGCGCCTCAACCGGACCATCACCGACATGCTTTCGAAGTACATTGCGATCGACCACCACGACTGGGATCTTCACTTACCATATGTGACCTTCGCGTATAATTCATCGCGTCACGACACCGCCGGCTATTCACCATTCTATCTTCTATATGGCCGAGAACCCGTGTTGCCCTTGGACACTTTGCTGCCCTCGGCCACACGTTCCGCCACTGAATACGCCCGCGACGCGATCACACACGCCGACCACGCGCGCCAGCTCACCCGCACCCGTCTCGAAGCATCACAGGTGCATCAGAGATGCCTCTATGATTGCCACCATCGTGACGTGCACTTTTCTCCGGGTTCTCTGGTGCTTCTCTGGTCACCCGTTCGACGTGTGGGCCTTTCCGAGAAGCTGCTGTTGCGCTACACTGGCCCTTACCGTGTGGTACGACAAGTGAGTCACGTATGAAATCATCCCCGCCGATCTCTCAGCGTCATCATCAGCTGCAAGTGACATCGTTCACGTGGTAAGACTAAAACCATACCACACACCTTTCGCCGCGGATGTGTAGATTAAGCACCGGGACGGTGCTCCTACAGCCGGGGGTGATGCCACGGAACAGCCGCCACAGTGTGGCTGCACTGAGGAGGACGAAGACGACGTGTGTGCCGGCTTGATATAGCGTCGCCATTTTGGCCTCCGTGAGCTTCCCTGTAAACAAATTGTAAATAGTATTCGGCTTCAGTTTCACGTAACAATATGCATCAAAGAGGTACAATGCTTATGCCTGCAAATAATTGAGCTACCAAGAGAGCACTTTTAAGGTTTCCCTGAATGCTCCCAAGAATTGCGTCATTTCATCACCTGCTCTACACTACACTTTTGCTTTAACTTCGAAAAAAAAAAAGACACGACCAATTTCAAGCATTTCTCACTAGAAGTTGTTTCTGTTTAATAAACATTTCTGCTAGGTTTCTTTAAATGAAATCCCATCTTGACTTCCAGGTTTCTTGTGTTAGTATGCAGTTTAGATTTTTACTTGTTTTCGCATGCATGACTACAAAAGATATAAATAATTTCTCTTCATTTGACACAATACAAAAAACTCCACTGAAACCAAAAGCTCAGCTCTTTTATTGTAAAGTTGATCAGGTTGTACTAGATAAGGGTTGCTTTCAGGCTTGCTTGTTCGCTTTCTTACAACATTAATTGAATGTTTATTTCTTGTATTCGATATTTCAAATGTGGAACACGAATTAAGAAAGCCTATAAGTAGATGAACTTTGCATGACGTGCATTTGTCCCGGGTACACGAGCCGGGCCAACAAACAGCAGCCGTACTTATCGTCCCTTACGCTCAGTACTGTCCACTCATCTAAAGAAAGAAAGAGAGAAGTCACGTGGGAAAGGCAGGGAGGTTAACCAGGCTGAGCCCGGTAGGCTACCCTGCGCACTCATCTAAAAATTCTCAAAGGCATAGATGGGCTTCTTGCGGACACTTTGTTGAGTTCGTTAGTGTTGTTTGTCGCGAACCGCACACTAGAATACAATACGGAAAACGTGACTGTACCACTGAACATATGAGCAACCCAAAAGCCTGCAATGCATGTGATTTTGCGTCGTTTCTGCAGCGTCTCTTCATGGACGATGTAACCAGACGACTCGAAGATTGGCGTGCTCGCTGGAAGAAGGATTTACTGAAAGGGTGAGTTTTTCTCTGCTTGTAAACTCTATCTGCTGCAGCACAGTCACATCATGAGCCACGAATCACGGCAGGGATAGCAATGCCAAAGCTATGGAAACCAGCACCTCGCATGCACCTCGCAGCAACTCTGACTCAAGGCCGAAAGAACTTTAATGCATTTGATCACTATTAAAGCAAGCGTAAAAGGTTCCAAATACAAGCGGACGAATAACGTTTCTTTTATTCAAGAAAAGTCATGCAGATCATCTACAAATTCAAAATGAGTAGTGGCTAATCTTGTAAATACGTGCAATACCAAGCTCGATACCAAGTTTACGCAAGACGAGCTAATTGGGTAATGCTAAAAAAGAAATTTTTTTACTTTGTGTGCGTAGATGTCATGTTGTAATTTTTGGACTACTGATACAAAGTCAGTTGCGGAAACTCGCACGCATGTGACTTTCTTGTGTACGATTGGTGAATGACTTCCTCTTTATGCTTATAACCTCTAGGGGCCATTAAGTAGTCATTCTGTACTCATTAGTTAGGCACAGTAGTCAACAAATGTGCCAGTTTTATACTGTCTAAAATTCAAACTTATGATAACAGCAGGGTCGTGATAAAGTTGCTTTTGTTTCCAAGGAGCTCTTCGTTTTGGGATAATTTTCCAGACTGATCTTCAATTTCATCACAATTCAAGCCTTTGGAGGTTTTTTATTAGCGGTCCTTCAGTGTTTTCTCATTCTTTTCGTGTGTTTCTTACTGTATTTTTTTCTTCTATCTTTAAGTCATTTTCTATGTGATTGTATATTGCAGCATGATCCACTGGCGAGTATGCCGAAAAGCCTCGTTTAATGCAGCACCCACTGCATTGAGCTGTTCGTTTGCTGTTTAGAGAAATACAAAAGTTTTGGATGCGGTTATAATCAGGTCAACATAATGCAGAGTATGGATATTGGTTTAAACATATTCTAATAGCCTTTAGTGTACAGAATAAATATGAAAAATACTTTATTCGCATTATGTTTAACGCAGTTATTTGTTTTGTTTGAGGGTCAATTTAAGAGCGGCGCCATTCGCATGACCCCCAATCAGTAGCGTAGCCTTAGCTGTTTATGGCCAGAATAAACGAACATTCACAAGATTTTTGTGATAGGCGCCTTTGAACTATGCAGTGAGAGCACAGATGAATCGCACTGGCTACAAAGATGATTAGGTTTCGTATTTTTCATAAATGTTTTTGACAAATAGGTTTGTTGGAACCCTTATTTTTCAAGTCACGGCAATGACTAGAGCAACTTGGCAAAAGTGTTCAAAAGGTAAAGGAACGTTTTTGGAACTCGTGTAGGGGTAACCCAAGATTGTAAACTTACGAAGCGTGAAAATGAAAGGAATAAATCGTTAAAAATAGGGGGGGGGGGCAGGATTGTTAGTTTCGAGCCATTCAGGGGGATGCATACAGTTGTAGACCGTATACAAATTGCCCAAATGAAGTGAGCGACCACGTTATCCGTTGCTACTTTGGATACGCGTCCCCTAACTTGATTCGGAGAGCACAACAGAAATATTGTAGCGTCTCATGTAAAAGAAACAATTGCTTGCTATAATAATGCATAATTATGTTCTCTCCTGATTGATAAAAAAAGAAGTTTGAAAATGTTAGAGTAGTTCGACAATAGGTTGATTTTGGAGAATCACTGCTTGCAGTTAGTTCTTCCGCTTTCTTTTTCTCCGTTTCACTTGATGCATCTACAGTAGCGCTGTTCAAAGAATAATGAACCCAAAGTCTTCATCTTCCTCGTTTCACTTGCACTGCTACGGCTTTCATCTTTTCTTTCCTAAAAATAAATCTTCCTCATGACACGATGAAAGTACAATCAGGTATTACTATGAATCTTCTTTGTTATTATTTTTTAGACAGATGCGTGGCGGTAAATCTCCTGACACAGGATGAGGCACTGAACCATGTTATCCGATATGACGTACAGAGACGGGTAGTATGCTTGCGGGACGTGTTTCCGCCTTGATGTTGCTTAGTGTTTCGACCTTTACTATACCGCCTTGCAGGACTTCAGCATGGATCTCGTGTGCCTAGCATGAATATTTCATTTTTAACATCTTAAACGCAGTTGACTAAACTTACCCAGGCATCACCTCAGGCATCCCATCGTGCTAAACATCGCAAAGTACGCCTCATAATATTGTTACCAAAAAGAAAGTAAAGGAAATTTTTCCCAGCAATTCAACTAAATACAGAAATATTGATTTCCTGTCTAAGATGATATAGTGCACCAACCTGAAGGAAGGCACACATTGTGCAACTTATGCATAATAACACTCAGTTTGAAAATCAAATGATCTCACTGTCCTTGTGATATCACAAACAAGTTTTCTGCATGTGCAGGTATGCAGGAAAAAAATGAAATATTTAATGGCTGCACTTCCGCCTGACTGGCGAGGAGGCTGCATTGTAGCCACTACTTTCATGTAATAGCCAATGAAACCGCCAAGTTCTTGAACAACAATGTGCGCTGTATTCTTTTCTGCTCGGTTTCGGTAAATGCTATGCCCCGATCAATAATACACTTTAGTCTGCTTTGCCATGGGTCTGGTCAACTGGGGACTGATTGACGTGATCACCTTACGTATCCTCATAGGATTTGATGTAGAAATTTTGCAGCGATACTTGAAGATACCATGCAGGTCACATAATTTCTGAATCAACTGACCTTATCCATATCTAACCGCTACCAATTCATTAGCATTCATGTATATTCGTCAAGTCGTTAGTTACCATCTGTAGAAGCCATTAAATCGTCAAATGTCTTCGGTTTTTCATCGACATTTAGAGGGTTGTTTCCGTGCCATTGCTCTAAAGTTGTGTTCCCTGATGCATAAATTTTCTGATATGCTGTGTTATTTGCTGTTGATTAAATTACTGCCGCTCCTGCTTGAGCCATTTACAGTGGTTCAGGGCAGACGTTTGGAAATCAACAAATAAATAAACAAATTATTTAATAAATCAATAAACCAGAAAATCAATAAAGAATCAAACTAATGAACGTCACGTTCATTAGTTCATAGTGCGTGTGAGAAAACAATAAAAGAAATATTCACATAGACGAGATAACTTCATGCGAGACACCGAACGTGCCGCATATCGTCCGCTTGTCCACTCAGTGCATTCCAGGAGAGAGTGCGCAATCTGAAACTCTGTCACAGTAGGCTTTTCCTCCGTGCCCGCTCTCAAGGAGGGGAGCGAGCCTCTGGGCGAAGGGGTGAGCGACGCACGTAAAAATTCATCAAGGTCAACGGGGCCATTCGGCGAGGCCGACCGCGCGACCATTGCTGCGAATCTGACGAAGGAACCCCTCTCGCGGAGGGACCATAAAAATCCCCAAACTCCGCCATCTTTGGAGTGGGAGCCGGGGGCTCGACTGGCGAGGGCGAGCGCGTGAGAGAAGGCTTGCAGCAACCGAGGGAAAGAGAGTGAGGGAGAAAGAAAGAAGGAGAAGGCGGAGGCGCGCGCGCAGAGAGCGAGGGAAAGCGCGCAGGCTGCCGCTGGCTCTCGGCGGCGGGGGAAGCGCGCAAGGACGGCCCAACATGGCGGATGGTCGGCGGCACCACTGGCTCCGCGTTCTCCGGCACCTCCGTCGGCGGTGACGGCCTCACGTACTCCGGTGAGTGGAGATCGTAAAACGTGCTCGGTCGCTCCTTGGGGTGGCCGCTGTCGGGGGACGAGAAGTCCCCGTGACCGGCGCCGAGCATTCTTCGGCCGGACGCCGAGTCGGGCGCTCGAGCGCGCCGTGCAGAATAGCGAGCGGCGCGTCTGCTAGTCCGTCTGCGAGATTTAGGCCTAGCGGGACACACAAGAGGGGAGCGAAGCGACTGGGATGCGGTGCTTTTTTGATCGAGCGCCGCACACACGCACGCACGCGCGCTTCGCCTGACCGTTGGCTTGTTTGACGGCGCAGGCCGCCGCCTCCACGCTGTTGTTTTGTTTTCTCAGGGAGCGTCGAGAACGTTAGCAGAAGACGCGGCGCAGCCGACAGCCCCCCTCCCCCCCACCTGCTCTCGCGTGACTGAGCGTGTCAGATTGGGCCCTTATTACGTCCTCGTGTGGCCGTCTTTATATTGAGTGCGTGGGACGCGATCAGTGGCCCGCTTCGTCGCGTTGTTCGACGCTAAATGCTCCCTGGGCTTTTACGTAGCAAAGAACCTGGCGCATTTGATCGAATTTGCAGCTAAAGCAGTAATTGTTTCTTCATACACTATGAGAATGTGTGCAGTCCCTAACAATAGCTTGATTTGACCGGATTGAATCGCCGCATTTATTTTTATTCAATCATGGAGCACCACTTCAATGAACGGGTCGGTGCGATCTGCTTCCAACTGCAGCCAACGGCCGCTGAAGTAAACAAAGCTTCGAGGACAGGCATACAAGGAATGGAATATATAGGATTAAGTGTTGCCTATGCTAGTAGCTTTAAGGGCGAATCCGGATGATATCAAAATTATCTTTACATTTTAGCCTACGCTTAGAAATAAATAAAACCTAATTGGGCAGCTCCACGGGAGAAGTCGTGCAAACCTTGGACGTTATTATTTGATTAATAAAAACGAGATAGCTTCCCGCAAGTTGTGGTACAAATACAAGGATCTCCAGAAATTTTAAATTTAAGAATTCGCCCGTGAACACTGAGGAAAACGCGTGCCGCTAACGTAACCTCTTAACTAACAAACAAACAAAAACTGATAACGAAGACGGGGTGTAAATTCGGCTGCAGCGGCAAGTTGTGAATAGGAGACTCGTTTTATTGATCTGTTGGAGCGAGTTGCCATGGCTCGACATTTTCGTCTTGTTGACAGCTATGTGCAGATATGTGTCCAGAGTTTTCTCTGTAACCCTTCCAGATGCTGTTATGCGTCTACAAGAGAATATTTATTAATTTACAAAAACATCACAGTCTTCGCTGTGCATTCTTTAAGTTTTCTCTCCTTCAAATGACGTCAGTGCTGACGGCTCGTGTGAGTTGAAACACAGTTTGAGTGCAGGGAAAGACTTAATAAATATGAACACTGACCTCTTCATTGCTGTAGCTATTAGTCCAATGAATGTGGTTAAATGTGGGAGTTAGGAATTTTATAACAATACGAGGTATTTATAATAATATTCAGACCTTGAAAACCAGCAGGGAGAAGGAAAATGCTAATAATACGCAAGAATTAAGTAAGAGTAAAATATTTTCCCGTAGTTTTGTTCGAAAACATTTGAAATGCACTGTAACGATATAGTGAAAAATGGGCATTGCTCTAGTATTATTCACAGATTCCTGTCCAACAAATATGATCGAGATACACGTACTAGAGATCGCGTAATAATAGGAGGTATTCATTGGAATTAAACAAATGTACTAAGAAAGAATCAATAGTTCGGCGTCATTGAGTCCAAGAGTTACAGTAATTGCACATACATAATTAAAATTGGTTGTTCTTCAATTCACAGCTTATATTGTAATATGACTGATGTGGAAAACACGGGTTATGAATCCAGTAACAACATGAGGTAATTGTTCTAAACTAAGTTGCGTTTAGACATTGATAACCAGAAATTAGGACGAAACATACTCACAATAACTAAGAAATGATTCAATGTCTACGAACATTTACTTTGCCATGCGTTTGGAATTCATTCATATGTGCCATGCATAGGATCCTAGAAAAGCCAATGTATATATATTTAATTCTTCGATAAGCTGTTTCTCTGCTACTAGTGTGACACTTATACTTTGATCACGATAGGGGCAGATACGGATCAGATTTATTGATTGCGAACATTGCTCACTGCTACACGGTCCAATGATCAGGATCGAGTTATTATCGTCTGCTGATCGTCGGCAACTCTCAGAACTGAATAACGCCTTGGCTACTAATTGAGATTTGCAAAATATGGTTAAATTTGGACAATATTTCAATTTTACAGCTTACTATTGCTGATAAAAAGATTTTTAGGCACTTTTTAGTTGAGCTACCCTCACTTTTATTTTTGTTTTTAGCGTTTTCAGAATACTGCGCTAGAGGGCGCAGGCTTCATCATGCGATGGCGATCAATTGACCTGATCGCGATTCACGGCTCGCGTTTTTCCTGATCCGGATCACAAGATTGCGATCGCAAATGACCGGGTAGCAACACTCGATTTGGATCAAGTTCAATCCTAATCGGCCCCGATCGCGATCAGAAGTGTACGTGGGACAACAGAGTTAGTTCTCATTTTCCTTCTGTCTCTCTCTCTTCTTTTTTCTTTCTGCGATCTTTACTTTTCTTCACTTCCTTCATACCATCACCAGAAATAGCGTAAGCCAGAGTGGCAATCTTTATCCATCCAGTGTCTGCATGCAACCCTTTTCGATAACTCACAATAATTTTCGCGATGGGCACCATTTGCAGTCACGTGAGGCGCAGTCTTGCGCTCCCCGCGCTTCTCTGCGCGTTTCAAAATGGCGCTCGCAAGTGAGCTCGGCGGGGGCGAAGGCGGCGTTTAGCGTCGGAGTGTTATTTTTCACGACAGCGTGATTCACTACATTTGATCCCCCTAAGTGCTTCTCAAGCCGCGCCGGCGACCCGAAAGTCTCGTTTGCGAAGACTAACGTGTCCTCCTTTCCCTCTGTCCCTAGGAGCGCCAGGCGTCAATGACGTGTTCCTTTTCACACATTTAGTCCGTGCCTTTCTGTTACTTTGTTCTCAGGACACTCTGCTAAGTCAGGCTTTAGCAGCGCCTTCATTTGCGCAACCCGTAAGAGATAGATAGGCGGGCGAAAAAAATTCTGAAGATCGCAAAAAAGAAAAAGGGGGGGCGGGGGGGGGGGCGAGAGTACATTAAGTGGCCGGTAGGGGTCGCCACTTGCGTGCTTCTACCTGCACCGACACGCAGTGCTTTGTCGGTTCTTGTTCTTTGCGAAAGCGTAATTCCCTGTCAAGGACTTCTCCATCGCGCTGCTCAACGCCCCTTTCGATGAAATCCACGTTAATCTTGTTCGATACATGAAGGGTGTTTGCGCACGTTCGATAAGCTCACCTGTGAGCGCGCTGGAGTGAATGCGCCTTAGCTTGGAAGGTTTGTGTGTATTTTGTAGTCGACCAGTCTAAGCATGGGTGGAGGTACAGTGGAGCGACGGTAATGTGTTCGCTTCGAGACAGGACAACTTATACACGATAGGGGACTGTCTTGTCATTTTTCTTGCTATCGTATTGATATTTTTTATGTGTTATGGCCATGTGCTGCCTCAGATTGTATGGACTTAAACGACGCCTGTTTCTGATGGTATTTTTCTGCGGTTATTTTGGTTGCACTGCTTCTCTTCCATGACGCCGAACCTGCAAAGATTTCGCCTGACCTGTATTGTTTTCTTTTTCGCTCTTGCTGCGGTTATCGCATATTTAAATGTCGGTTAACGCGTTTCGTTTTGTTCACATTAGGTCAATATCTATGAAAGCCTGCTTGGAAATGCAATATATTCACACCGTGCCACGGCCCCTTCATTTGATTAAGCTGCCATTTTAGCATACGTACGCAGGTTGGCGGCATCAGTTAACAATATTTTTAAGTGCATCGAGGCCATTTAGAGAATCCAGACAAATATGCCCGCTTGTTAGCAAATTGTAGGCTCTAAGAAAGTGTCGCTTGTATTGATTCGCACAATTTATAAGGAGTACTTCTGTAGAGCAAACAGTGCCAGCACTTTTGCTATCATTTCTATAGAATACATACATGCAGCCCCTGAACTAAATACCTTGTGCTTTTTGTCGGCCATTGTCTGGAATTTTCTGTGTAATCAGACTGTCTGGAAATGCAGACAAAATGAAGTAGACGTGTTACCAACTTTTGTCCATGGAGAGAGTATGCAAAGGAAAGGAAATACATATAAGAAGTCGAATCATTTTATACATGTAACGTAGTGATAGTCTATACAGTTTTTTTTTCTAACCGTTTCTTTACCATACCTGAAGTGCTTATCGTTGTCTCCCTTTTCCTGGAATGCATCATAGTGCGGGTGCAACTTATACTCTGCTTTCGCTTTGTCTCGTCACCAAACTACGCTTAAGGAACATCGATTCATGTGTGAGAAAATTCCTTTATTCATAATCGATCTCACCACTAATTACATATCCCAATTGATGAGCAACGCCATTTGTTGTTTACATTTTCAGTATATGATTCTGCTTTTAGTTTATTTGTCTCTCCTCCGCAATGAAAAGAGAAAAGAATAACAAGAGGCTTCTAGTCAACACCTGTAATTTTAATCGTCTGCATCGATTGAGGTGTTCTTTAGTAGTATGAACCAACTAGCCCAAATTTCCGCCATATTATAGAGAGAACGCTGCACTTCAAAAATTATATCTCAAACAAATGGTTTTCAAGTGCTCAATTACGAATTTCTTTGCCTACATACTTGGGTAAAAAGATTGCTAGCTACCGGATTATTGGGGGTATAACGAGTTTACGTGGTACGTAAAACAGTTTTAAGGCTCGATAACAAAGTACGACACAACAGCCTTCCTTTCACTCTGAATGATAATAGTGGGTGGCACCTTAGAAGCATGTTCTTAAAGACGCGTGCATCTCTAGGGAAAGTCAGCCGTGAGTGCCTTCTGTACTCTTGGTCGCGTGATTAAACCGAACTCATCTAAGCCTGACAGCGTGACAAGAAGAGATAAACGCACCGAAACAGGAACGACGAACAGGAACCGGTAAAGTTGGACGCATCCATGTTCATTACGCGAGTTGTCAAGTCCACGCACCGCTAGCTCTTTTCGGCCGGCGAGCGCTAATTGTTATTCATAGGGAAACTCTTTCCCTCGTTTCGGGCACGCGAATCTTCTCGCTTCTTGCCGGAAAAACGCTGACGCGGCTCGGGGTCGAGCGAGAACGCTGTGTCGTGTCGACCGTAAACTTGTTACGGAAGCTGCATACTGCGTTCGAAGCGTACGCCTGAAAAAGAAGCCACGAGGTTCGAAAGGCAATGGACTGGAGCGAGCGAAAGAAGAAAAGAACGACAAAGGAATAAAAAGGAGGCGTCGGTCCTGATCTTCACACCTGGGGTTTGAGGCCAGGCAGTCTGGACCCCGGGGTCTGTGCAGTGCCACGGGAGAGGTTTTTCACCCGGAAAGCGCGGTGCTACGCTTCGTGCCACCCACTTAGCTTATAATTAAACAGCTTTAATTATTCAAAACCTGGGCAGCGCCAAACAAGTTTTTGCCATTAGAATGCCGTGTGCGGCGCTCGTGCCGGCCTAGGGGGCGTTGCCGGCGTGGAATGCAGAGGGCGCTGTCGATGCGGGAAATCGGCCTCCGAAAGCTTGGCTGCACTCGGGCCTGTGTTGCGGCCGAGGCTTTGAAGCAAGCTGAACGGTAAAATCTGCTGACAGAAAAAGAAAGAACGAAGCAAGAAAGGCAGAATAAAAGAAACACAGAAAGGGAAAAGGAAAAAGAAAGAGAACTAGTTTGTGTGATGAGCGAGGGAGGTTGAACTGTAAACACGCTTGGTCACATGCATAAGAGAACCGGGTAATGATGGTGCGCTTAGCAATAATAGCACAAGCTCGAACTGTGTGGCAGTACTCCCGCTTGGTACGTGGGGCAACAACAAGAGGCGGTAGCATGAGCCTGTGGGACACAAAGCAAACTTGCTCGAAGAGAAGCCGTCAAAAAAGTTGGCCATATATTCTAATTAGCCTGTGTAGGATGTGCACTATTTTAATTTTCTTTCTCTTTCTTTTCCTTTATGCTTTCATTGTTTAGAAGCGAAGGGTACATTGACGCGTCGCTTTAGGTTTGCGTTGACGTCGAGTGCGTTAATAGGACCACGCTTGGCCGTTGTAGTAAAAAACGAAAAGAAACAAGGTCCCTGTTTTCTGGTGTTCGAGAAAGGAGTGCATCCGTAAGCAACTGTGGCGTTGCCATCAAATATTAAATGAGCTTTTAGCTAAGACATAGATCGATCCTGACTCCGTCTTGTTGCTAAAGTTTCCTTTTTAGCAAACAGAAAAGCAAGCGGTGCACGAACATCTGTAGGGACAGATTGTCTAGCTTTTGAATCACTTATTTCCTTTTATTATGGTGACGTAAAAGCGAAGGCGAGTCTTTAGTGCCTGTTTACTGAGGCTACAGGCTGCTTGCTTCCACTTGCACTATCGCATCCATTGGCTACATACGCATGGTGTTTCTGAGAGGCAAACCACAGAGATTCATGCTAGGAGTACCAGTCGGAAATCCGGTGCTAATGCCGATGTAGGCTGCCAGTATATAATATGTCTAGTTCGGCTAGTACAGCAATGACTGATAGTACGTGGACAGTATCAGAGTTTGTTCTTCTGGCTTCATTCTTACGTACTATTAAGATTTCTGAAGCTCAGCTTATCGCCACGGGTGAGTTGTACGGGAACAATGAGTCTCATATAGCTTCTCATTTCTACTACTGGATGGTTTTCAGAACTTTGCAAACAGTAACGGTTTGTGAAACACAGAACATATTCAAACATGATGAGTGTTACTAATAAAACACCATCTACAGATTCGGTGGCACTTGCACTTGGAAAGGACGTGGCTTATGCATGCGCAGGTAAGTAGACAATGAAATGAATCATTCATAAACGTAAATGACACAACGGTTCTAAAGAAAAGCTCTCACTCTAGCACGCTACATGACTATAAGCCACATATAGCAATAAAAGGGTCCTCAATGTACTGTCTCTGTGAAGCCGTGTCAATGCGGAGAAAAGTTCGTGTACTACCCATGGTTCCTTAATTGTAGTGGCTGATCGATTGCAGTGCGCCAGACTTCCCTTATTACTAGCATGAAACTGTGGCGCACAAGCTGTAGTAAAGCATATCGATATACAAGAATTTGACTGGTTAGTATCGAAGCCCGGTGCCTTGCAAGGGTACCGCAATAGCTGTCGACGGAGCATCTCGGTGTAAGTACTCACGAAGGAGTTTCTATATGGTAGAGTAATTCGTGAGAATCGGCGCCCGGCCGATTGGTTACGAACGTTTCTTACTAGGAAAAACCTAATTAGATATTTTCGTCGGTAAGGGCTCTTATCCATTGGTTGGCCGCCTTCGCTAATGATATGTATAACATCACGATTGGCTCGCACCCCTGCTCTTCTATGAACTGCTCTAGAGTATAGGCGTTTTTTGTGAATACGGGTACCGTCAATTCTGCTACCTTCTCTTTACTCACCGGTGCGTGGAAGCTTGCAGTCGTGACGTCACTGCTGGGAAGAAATGAAGCAAACGAAGCAAGAGTGACAGGGTCCACTTGCCAGCGTTCCTGTTTCACTGTACGAACTGTTGGCCTAGTTTTCTGACGTCATAGCTCAGATATTGCAGGGTACCTGCTCTCTATGGGTGGTGTTGGTTAGATCGCTCACAGTGCGAACCATCATTGGACAATTACGCGGTGCAAGGCGGGTCGTTATTACGCAACCGCATACATAAGCATGCGGCGCCTTCTTTGTCTTAATTGTTGCCTAATGACAGCATGTAAGTGTAACCAGCTGTCTAACCCCATGAGGGTCGGCTTACTATGAATCCTTCATGGTCAGTGACATAATTCTTTGCGCATGGGCACACATCAACATGTGCACACAGTCGGAGCACAGTAAAAGAAATGAGGTTTCTGTGTTTCGAGCTGACTACGACGAATGTAAATATGCCGTCACTAAGAACCCGTTCATCTTGCCAAAATCTGGTGGACAGAAGTCTTTTGAAGGAGACAGAAGTTTACTGATGCTTTCTGACGAACCCATGTTTCGAAGTGTTGGAAACGTAGTAGAATTTTATGCATAAATCCTCTTCTGTATTTTAACAGTGACGACGGCAGAGCATAGCTTGTTGCAGATAGCCGTCCTTATAACTGCAGTATTTTTATATTCGGCATAAGTGGCAGCTATACTGACTAGCATGCCCGTTCGGAAATGAAGAGACGTTCTGAGGGGCACGCCACAACCTGAAAGAGGAATGTAGGCTTCAGCTTGTATCGAGCCGGAGATCCGGGTATTTTCTCTTTTGTGAGCGAGAATGATACAGATATTTCGATCTGTGTCAGCGCTGGTAAAAACGAATATCACTTGGTCTCTGGTGCGTTCTACTGCCGTACAGTGCGGTAAATATGAGATCATCCTATTAGTGCTAACAACAATTGTTCGCTAGACATATATTCGGTCGTGAATCGAATATTTTATTCTTTCGATAAATGAATGATATCCTTAATATTTTTGCCGCGCTATAACGAAGCAGCAGGGGAAATTATGGCGAAGCGTTGCGCTCCATCAGTGTGCACTGGCACACTGAAATCCATTATTTACATATAGCAACACTTCTGCTAAGAGCAATCGAGCGGCATGCGGCTGAAAAGTTGTGTGCTGACATTTCAGTTGAGCGTCTGTGCCTTAGCAAGAATGCTTGTGCGCTTGATTAGCCTCAGACACATCATATTTAGCCTCATCGTCCCTAGCAGATCTTAAACTGAGCTGCTCGGTCAGGTGATATTTCTTTTTCGAAGGACACCAAAGAACGGCTCTAAATTATTTTAGGCTGGTAAAATATTTGCCTAGAATTGTGTTGAAGCTCGTTTGGCGGGAAACGGTTGACTACTAGCGTAAAAAAAAATTAAAAAGGAGAGAAATATCAAGGTGGAACACTCCTAAAATTTTCCAGAAAGATAGAAGTCATGTTGAGCTTCTACGGTTTGCCTGCCCCCTCCTCCCCCCGCCCTCGTGGGTACCTGATATTAATTATAACAACAACAACAAACTCTAAAACCGCTTGGCTTCTTGGCGATTCTCTCGTATAGGGTGATCGCAACTATGTGAGGTACAAACAATCAAGCCAAACATATACGGGAGAATGTTTCTGTGGAAAGTGAGCGAGTTCATGCTTTCTTGGGTTATTTTTAAACAGGGAAAGCTTTCGAAACTTGCAAGGTTCAGTCTTCGGTTTCTCGAGGATATGGTGTAGTCTTTATTTTTATTTTATTTTTTACTAATAAGCAAATCGTTAGAGTCAAGTAGACGCTGGTAAAATGAATGACGTCATGAAGAGTTAGTACGGCAAGTTCAGTCCGTCAACGCAAACCGTCTTGCGCGTTATCCCTGGCTTATCAAGGCTCCTCTCACGCAGAGAGTGGCTTGGCTGCCTTGCTATTGCAGAAACGTAATTTACTAATACTGGTTAATTTCATACGTGTACTTAGGAGGGGGAAAAGAGAAAGTTAAGTGGTAACTGGGAAGCTTAGCCCATAGCTACCAGCTTTGTATTTTCTAGTTGCAATAGGAGATGAAGGAAAGCAGGAGAGAGTTTCTCGAACATTATTATGCATATATCTACGCCGCGCTCTAGAGAGTAATATTGGCGGCGAGGAGTTACGGAGTCGCCCTCTATCGGAAGCGCCTGGCTGGCGTAGTATGAGGGATCACGTGGCGCGCTCCTCATAGCTTTTGCTGTCAGCGCTCACTGAAAACACCACGCGCGAGCTTTCCCGGACATTTCTGTAAGCATTTTCGAAACGATAGAAGTTTCTTACTGTCTAAATAATAATCTTGGGCAAACTGAAAGCACACAATCGTTTACAGTCGCTATCTCTTTACCGAATACGTACAGTGAACGCCACTGCGCACGGTCGCCGCGATGGAGTCTGCCGAACCGGCTTCTTGCGTGAAAGGTAGGTGAACACTGAGAGCAAACTATGTGAAATATGTTCTTATAGTGTTTGTATAACTAAATGGAGCGTAATAGAATGAAGCCTCAATGCAGCGATCGCGCAGATTCGCAGCGACCGACTGCGCGTCTGCATGCTTGTCCGCGCACTGTTTCGCTTTCTCCGCGCGCTCGTTTTCGCATCGTGCCATGAGCTTTAGGCCGCAGAATATGAGCATTTGACAGTATACAAGCAACCATTGTTGCGTGGGCGCTATCAGAGCTGTTCAAAAATAATTTCATTGTAGAGACTTCGACGCCTACAGGGACTGTGATGTGCCGTCGCGACGATTCAATCTTTTTTTTCTTCAAAATTCTTTGACCATTCGATACTATTTCTCGAGTTGCGTCGCACTGTATGTTTATCGGCGTGCTCAGCGTGCGATTTCCCGCTGCTCCTTTTTTGTAATCCAGTGCATTAATTCATAACACAAACATGACCATATGCCATGCTTTCTTCAAATGTGCTTCTTAACGCTGCCTTTCCACTCCACTGAACTAGCCAGTATCTATAGTATCGACAAGTTGATAGACCAAACCGTCATGACATTAGTCAGGCAGCTGACTCGGGCGTGCGCCTCAGTGCGCGTTTTCAGAACATCGCAGACCGGGCGCCGTAGCAGAAATCTTCCCCGCGTCTGTGCTTGCATACCCGAGTTGTAGCCGATGACTGTTTGCCGGTTTTATGTTTCGCGAGCCAAGCTTCACACAGCTTCTTGTCCTGCGGCTACGTGTGAATAAGGCTGACACCGGCCTCCGTTACGTGCGTCCGGCCCTGCGGCACCGAGCAGTAGCCTACCATGTCGGGCGCCTTCAAAGGCAGCCACTACCTGTTGTAGTGCTTTCAAGCGTTGTAAAGGAGACACTCGAAGCGGGAAAATTGCGCCACTAAATGAAAACCGCAGCGTACGAGGGAATTTAAACTCGTTTTCAGCTCGCTTCGGCGCGGCCGAAGCAGCCGACGCGGCCGCTATGTCCACGTGATCCCTCCTAGCACGTCATGCCGACGGTGGCGCCAGCTTTTCCAGTGGTGGAGCTCGAGGCCAATAGCCATCCGTGCTGCAGCTAGGTTCGCGAACAGCAGCACAGACGCAGGAGAAGAAGGAACAGCGAGAAGGAAACAGACAAAACACAAGTGCACGGGCGCGGGCTTCTCTCGTGGCATTTCGTTCGCTGTCGATGCGGTCTCTCTCTCTCTCTCTCGGCTTACATAATGTCCTCAGCGGTGGAGTAGGTTGTCGTTCTTTTTCTCTTCTGTCTTTCTTTCTCCCATTTCTCCGGCTAACCGCGGCCGTCCGCTGTCGGCGAGGAGGAGTGTCGTCGTCGTGCCGGCAGAGCGTGGCCGACAACCACGCCTGGCGACCAACTGGCGCCCGCTGTCCTGGCCGAGGCGGCGTTGCTGTGGGGCGTACGTTACACGGAGAGTGCGCCACTCCACCGCGATGGGCGTAGCCTGCGGAGCGGCTGCTGCTGGCTCACGACTTCTCGCGCGCCAGGGCGACGCCAGATGGCGCGTGAGCCGCTCCCTCCCCCCCCCCCCTCTTTCCTATCGGTGTCCGTTGTAGCAGTCTCTTCGTCTATGCTTGTGAAGGATTATACGAGGTGCCTCAGAAAGCAGGCTGGCGTCTACTTGCGGTTGTTCCTGTGGTATGGAAAGCAAGTGCGGGCAATCTAGCTCACTATACAGTAATACTCGGTACCTCTTGTGTGCGAGGCTGGAAACTGGCAGAAGAAATAAAGTGTGAAGGTATAAAACGTGACATATGGCGTGAAACACGAGCCTCCAGGCGTGATCATATTAACTGGCATTTTCAATCGCACCATAGTGACTGTGATGTTATTGGGGCCGGATCACTCCAGAAAAAGGGAGAAGCAGCACGCGAAAGCAAAAACACACATCAGACTGGTATTGACGTACACGACACAGATAACGGCACACACACGTGACAATGTCCCAAAATGCCTCATAGGCGACATGCACTATATCTGTGGATCGGTGGATTATAATTGGCCTACAGTTCCGGCGGAAGCGTGTGTCGCCGTGTCTGAGGCCTCGTTGAACCGATGCCGGCCAGCGGGGTCGGACAACAGTGTCGGCCGGCGGGTCGGACAGCCGTGTAGGACGGCCGGGACGGTCGGCTGGGTCGGACAGCCGGGTTGGACCGCCTTGCGGGGCTCAGGTAGCCGGCCGCAGTCACCGGGTCGCGTCCACAGCTGGCGGGGTAGCCCTGTGGCCGCTCACCCGAACGCTCGAGCGCCCCGGTTCCGGACCGCCAGCCCTCCTGGACCGTAGCCCTCCGCCAGTGCCCAGCGGAAGAGCGGGGTGAGGTAACCTCCCAGCGGGCGACAGTGTTGCTTCAGGTGTGGCGTATTTGCGCGGTCGGCGATAGCTCCTATGGGCCAGACGCCCAGCGAGGAAGCTGTTTTCCGTCGACCGCCGAACCTCGCGCACTGCTCACGCCACTTGCCACGGGCCACACTCTCGCGCCACGCTTTTTGAGGCGCCACTGCCGACGCTCCCCCGTCAGCGTCGATGATGATGATGACCATCTTGCGGCTATTTGCCAAGATTCACTGTCCTCTTCGCCCCCGCACGGCGCACAGTCTTCGTATGTTTATGTTTCCACTCCCGCGTACCATATATTATGACAGTGACAAAGAAGCGATAAGCATACTACCTTCCTTGCAAGTTTTCGAGTCCGCACATTTGTAAATATTGGGAGCCAGCTCAGGCGGCGAAGGTGTGTGCTTCTTGAATCTTGCACGTTGAAACCGAGGCGGTTAAATATACATATCCAGCATGTTGATCGCATTGGTTTCAAAATACGTACGGTTGAAAGCGTTATTTATATAAGATTGTCTCGGACCCGAAACCAGCTAGAGACATACAGGCTTCAAGATATTATGCAAAAGCTTTCTTTTTATTTGTACAAAAAATTCATGGAGTTCATAGTACCCTCATAGCGGACGTATGGGGCATTTTCGCTTCATGCTGGACGTTTGATCTTAAACGCTAGTATAACAAGCAACTTATGCGGAATTCCTTTTATTCTGTGGTACTATTTGTAACTTTACCTAACCGGGAAATCCTTGAAAGCATCGCACGTACGAACACCTCACTCACTCGCATCGCACACTTCTGTCTGTGGTGTATAGCACTGCTGTACGAACACCGGTCCTTCGAAAGAGCTGCTCGTTCGTCCCCGTGTAACGTGAAAAGTGACTCTTCGCGCTATCAGAACCACCGTAGGCGCAAGCAGCCGAGTGCAGGTGCGCGCCCGATGCCCATTAGGAGCGAAAGGAAGGGCAATAGAGGGAGAGAGAGTAGCCCACGGCCATTTAGGCAAGGCATGGTGAGGGCTCTTGCTGCCGCCGCTTTGGCGCGTGCGCGCACACACACACACACAAGTACCTTTGGTCGGGCTGCGCCATGATCTTGACTGCATCGAGCGTTCGCTTCTCGGAGCGCGGCCTCGTCGACAATTAGGGCCCGTCCGCCAAAAAAAAAAAAAAAAGCGGCGCCAAGGCCGTGAGGAGGTGGACACCGATGCCTGCGGCGGCGGCAGGGGCCAGCATGCGTGCTTGTGCCTTGGGGTCCCCCGACGACGACGACGAAGGGGCATTCGTGATGGATGCAACGCGGTGCGGCGAAGGCGCACAATTACAGGGGAGGTGGCGCTGGAGCGTTTGCACGTGGCAGTGGTGGTGGCACAGCAGCAGGCACGGATGGGATTCCTTTGCACTGCGCGGCACGTTCTCCTTCTCTCTCGCGCTTACCGACATTAAGCCGCGGAGCGTCGTGTCTTCTCTTTCAGGATGCTCTCATCCCTCGTTGATGCTTTGTTCGTGCGCACACCTATTCCGCTCTCTTGTTTCTCGTTGCTCTCGCGTTATGGCGTCCACGTGACCCGCTCCGTTCGGACGTCTCTGCGCCTTGTACGACGTATACTCCCGCGCTAGGAGCAGCGTGTACACCTATATGCGAAATGCTCTAATTATGCATATATTTCTTTAGTCACGTGCGCTGAGCCAATCGGGATACCGTCAATGATAATTTTCGTAGCAGTAACCCGCCAATCACGATATTGATCATACTTTTAGCGAAGTCGGATGGCCAGTGAGAGAGATTCAGTGCGAAGGTAAATATATCTCATGAATTCGGCCCTAGATCTGCATGCTGATGTGAAAAACGCACGCAGAGGCAGTTTCTGTGCCACAGCTGTCAACGAGAGGCATGCATTGCAATCGTAAGGCATTTGAATATCCATGCGCTGCTGAATGCGTGGTTGCACGTTCGGAAACTTAGGAGCTGCTGCAGACGTTATTTCCATCTGCGTTTAGAGTAGGTGTACGCGAGTATGTATTGCGCGGATTTTACCGTGTTGCTGTGGAAGCCTGTAATAGTGATAGTAGTTTTAGTAGTACATTAGTAGCGAGACGCTCTTCCTTGCTGCACGTGACACTTCACGTGCGCAGGTTAGGTTCGATGTGTTTCAAAGTGACTAACGTATACGTGCTTACGGCTGCCCTAGTTAAAACAGCACAGTGTTTGTCAGCATAAAAATATAGCAATTAGTATGCAGGTAGTTACAACCAACTCAGTAGATTTAGGTAAACGAGGAAGAAGAAGAAAGAAAGAAAGAGGCAAAACACACTATCAGGGAACATTCACTCATTGTTCACCACCTCACTGACAAAAAAGCCGTGCTTCGTATATCACCTGCAACGCAGATTCAGGTGTCATTTATGCTACTACCGGAACGTTTAGCAAGATTATTGAATCTACAGCATTTTAAAGTTGTGGACTTGAAGAAAATTTGGTATCTGAAAAACAGATAATGTCGAACTGCCACGAGATCTCCCCTATAGAAGTAATCAAGCTCGTTAGGAATATATAGGTTGCTGCTCTGTCAAGTCACCGATCACTATTTTTGTTCCGCCTTTTTTCTATGTTAACCCACACCTGTCTTGAGCAGTCAGTGACCGTTTCAGCTCATCTCTCCTGTATGTGCCTCCCGCGCGTTATAATGTTACCCCTGCGTGAAAGTACTATTTTGGGTAGGAATCGTGAAGCCTTTGTTCTTGTCCGTAACCATTACATTTAAATGGCGGTATTGCCATCGTAAGAGCGCCGAACATATCTTCGTGGTCAAGGTGACGTATTAATCACAGAGGAGACCAGTTATTGAACGGATAAGCTATTCGGTGGAAAGCCACACATGTAAAACGCCGACAGCTGTCATCATGACGAAGCTGACATTTCTGGTAACCTTCAGCACACAACTGGCATATAGAATCCCTAGACGAACCATGTGAGGCCTCCGGGCCTGTAATCTCATCCGTTCGCATGATCAAGGTTTTTGGGAGCAAAATAAAGCAACCAATCGGAATCGCGAGCTTAAATATGCTAGGAACGCGGCTGGCCAATAGAAAGCATTGCTTAAACTTCTAGCATGGCGCTCTTTGGCCACACCTGGCCCTTGCGCCATTAAACATCATATATTCGTTCATTTCGTTGCTTAAACTTCAAATGGGATATTGTTGATTCGGCCTCTTATTTTCGAGTGCCCTATAACCGTGCAGCTGAAATTGCCCGCCAGAGTGTGCAGAGTGCGGTACACCATTTGGACAATCGTCCACTATCAGAACTAAAAGCTGATCCGTGCTGAAGGCCCTACTCGCGTTACTAAGGTTCCTGTGGTCTAAGGGCCTTCTCAGTAGACTTCAAGAACGCCGCCCCTTACCGCTCTATAGTGTACGTGGTTTGTTTGTGCTCGTCTCTCTTTCTCTCTCTCTATTCCTCTCTCCCCGTTCCACTCTCTTCGTATTTTTATCTCCATACTGCTTTCTCCCCCATGCATGGTAGCCAACCGGAAATAGTTAACCTGCCTACCTTTTTATGCATACTTTCTCTCTCTCTCTCTCTCTTGCCCTCCCGACGTTTGACCACAATTGAATGTGTTTAATGCCTCTGCTGTACGACTATTTGAATTTTTACTTGCTATGGCAGCCGAGAGGCGTGTACCCCATTTCTGTGATCGTATTAATTATACGAAGCTTGGTGCGTTCTTCTGAGGCTGAAATCACAACGCTTTCAGTTCACAAGAGCAGCTTTTCATTGGTCAGCTGCCTGAGGTAACAATGCGCTCACTGTTACTATTAGCAGGTGCTTGACTTAACGCAAGCACAGCCTGCAAATAGTGGCCCTGGGGCCGAATTAACGAAGCTGTTCGTTCATAACAGTTTGCCGTTGGCTGACTGCTTTCGCTAATAATATGTCAAACTTCACGATTGGCTGAGAAGGCTGCGCTTACGAATATACCGAGTAAGAACTTTTCTTAAATATGGGCTGTGTTCCGAGTTCTAATTGTCCAATGAAAGCACGCAACGCTTATTTGGCAATGCGTATTTTAGTGATAGGTTAGTATCTACATATACTACTTGAGGTTATCTACCAAACATCGTAATATCACTACATGGACGTCCTTGCATGCCGCGCCCACCGTAGCGTTTTCATCAAATATTGCTTGAGGATATTCTGATGCTTGTGATGCTTGAGCTACGCGGAATCGATGGGCACTGCATGGAATTGCCTAAACTTGCCTTCTGGCTTCAAACGGCTTTGTCACTTTGCAGGTTGATCACTTTTGCCGTAATATTGCGTAATAAATGAAAAATTCGCCATGGTTATCCATTAGCGGAGAGAGTAATTGTCTTACTGTGTCTGGAAAACTGCGCGTGCTTGTAAATTAGAAAAGTAAATTCGTAATGACGAATGTCACCGCAACGTTTGGAGCCACAATTAGGCAAATCCACGTACTAACAACCATCGTTGACGTAGTTGCTGAACAATCGCAGTGCCAGGGTTTCTTTTTTTTCTATAGTAATATTTGTATACGAAACTCTAGGGCGTCAACTTGTATGCACACGACTCTGTCAAAAGATAACTTGCTGGAGCAGAAGTGAGCAGAACTTCCGCTGTAGCCAAGCCAAGACACGCAGTTGCGTGAATCACGGAAGAAAGTCAAACGCACACACACCGCGTGCGATCACCTTCACCGCCTTGTCTCTTCCTACTCGGTGGCGCCGTCCTTCCGCGACTGCGCCCAGCTCGTATGATTGGCAGCCCCGTTGTGTCGAGTCCCCACCTCGCCCTATTTAGCTGTCAATCACTGCGGCAGCCCCTGCTGTGGCAGCCGTATCGCAATCCTCTTTCGTGCCCGGCCATTGAGACACCTCGGTTGGAGCATAATTTATGTGCGTATTTATTGACACCGCCTTAATTAATACGTTTTTGAAATCCCAGAATGCCGCAGTAGGAAATTTTTGCGATTGCTTAGCCGAGGGGTTTGGCGTGTCCGAAAGAAAGCAGAAACCCTGCTTCGTTCTTCTTTTCTTTATTTGTGCATTTCTTTTTGTACGACTGATCCTGGTTCACCAGTTTCTAAAGCTCGCTAAGATAACATTTCTCCATTCATCCTAAATCTACAGGGATCGGAGCTGCGATTTTGGAGCGATGCCTTCTGGTCGATTGTGCACTACGACTCGTAGCATGCCCCGTTCAACGGTTGCAACGCGGGCGGAGCGTCTCTCTGACCACCGAAGAAAGGCGAAAGCTTTGAAAAGGAATTGCACCGCAAATACATCGCTGCGAAAGTGGGGCCAAGGTCCTGCATTAACGAAAAGCTCTTACGCTAGAATTATTCGCAACAGCCAATACCAGCAAATTCTGGCGCTGGACATATCATTAGCGAAGACGGCCGGCCAATGGCAAAGTGCACTTACAAACTAAATACTTTCCCGAATTTGGTTCCTTTTGATGGAAGCCTTTGTGCACGCCACTTTCTTGTTTGCGCTAACATTTCGCAGCTAAGGTGCATTTTTAGTCAGATTCTTTCTATGAAACATCTGATATCTCTTGCTTGCCTGATTTGCCCGACTTTTAGTTGCCAACATATATCCCATTTTCTGTGGAGAAGATACGGAATCGAACACGCCATGTATATTAGTCAGCAGTACGGACCAGGAAGTGCGATCCTGGTGTGAAATTTGAGAGAAAGCAAAACAGCTTTAGATGCAAAATGTTTTTTTTTTTTACTTTGGTAGAGTTTTTCACTGGTTCATCTATAGTAGCGCATTAAATAATGTTATACTCTAACTTTTTTTTTTTTACAAAACGATTGCCTGTGGCGTGCTCGGACACTTGACTGCCTGAGCACGATGTGCTCATTTGTTATACTAAGCTATAACGCGCGTTGGCTATGATGTGCTGCAGCTTTTATATCTAATTGAGGACATGCGATTACGATGCTTGCCCACTACACGCAGCATGCCTTGACCTTGGTGCCCGCGTTCTCGCTAGTAGCACTGCGCACTCTATTAGCTGAGACATGCGTTTTGGAAGCTTGCACGGTGCGAGCACAAGAGGGCGGCAGGAGTGATGTCACCAGCCCACGTGTTGGCACCTCGATTGCGATACTAGCTCTAGGCTTTTACCAAAGAAACGAATATTAACGAACTATTATTATTATTATTATTATTATTATTATTATTATTATTATTATTATTATTATTATTATAGGTTTGCCATCTTTTTTTTTAGGTAAAGCGAGGCGTGTGGAAAAGCGCACTTGCTGGTGCTGTATATAGTGTGTTCGGCCGCATTCCGACGGAAGCGAAATGCAGTTCAAATGACATACATTCTCAATTGCAAATAAGGTGTTTAATGTGATATGAGAAGGGCTGCACGCAGCGACATATGCGACGAAGGGCAGAATCGCTCTGCCTGCTTATACTGCTTGCGCAAGGAAAATAGTTAGCCTATCTTGTGTGCCAAGCAGTGAGACCTTCACTCGTGGCACACACCACTAGCCAACGCAGCGACGTCGTTCGTCTCTCGGTCATTATTCACGCTTCCTTTCTCGGCGTCACCCGCTGTAGATGACCTACGCACATGGCAACAGACCCTGCATGTTTGATACCCTGTGGCCAGCCAGCCAGCGCAATTTCTCTAACGACGCGGCTCGCATCGCATTGGCAGCTGCAGAACGGACGAAGCAAGGAGACGAGGAAGAAGCCAACGAGTGAACGGCGAGGGAGCACTGTCGTCTCTCGCAGCGCAAGCTTTCGTTCAAACGATGCGCTACCCGTATATGCCGAAACGCTTGCCAGAATGCCAAGAACGAACAAAAGCAAAAAAAAAGTGACGAAAGTGAGGAAAGGCGCAAGAAAGGATACTGAACGAAAAAGAAAAATATAATCATAATTATGTTACCATACGGCCATAGATCGTTCGGCGTCGAAGTTTGCAAGCCCGCGCGTTCGCCGTGCGCTAGCTCCACAACCCGTTACAACCTTGATAAACCGAAAAAGGAGTGAAACGGGACACAAAAGAAAACAAAAATGTCACTCGGTGCTCGAGGCAAAGTTGAGAAACAAACGGAGCGCGCGCGAGAGAGAGAGAGACAGCCAGCGTGCGTGGCCGGGGAAAGGAGGGAAGCGTACGCAGAACGGCGCGGAGTTAAAAACCTGATAAGCGCTCCCGTGTTCGAGCCCGCGACGCGCCCTGAAAAATGATAGGCGTGGGCAGACAATGGCCCTTCGTTACGCGGCTGGCTGTGCGAGCAGCCCTGGTCGCTGGCGCGCGCGCGGTAGTCAATACGCGGTCGCGCTATACGCGCACCGCGCGCCAGAAGCAGGAGCTGCGCCCGAGTGCCCAGGGGCGAAAAAATTGTGGAAAGTAGGGAAGGACGGGGGAAAGGATTGAGGGAAAAGGGTTGGCTTTGCAGCGCGACGCTTCCCCTTTTTCTGACAGCACCGGGATATACACTTCCCGCGACGTGAGCATGCGCGGCGTGCGGCGGCGCTTTGTTCTTGCGCAGATACGCCCGTGGCAAGTTCGCGACGTGTTCTGGTTCCGGTTTGGTGCAACCGGGGATTTCGTTCTCTCTTTTTTTTTTCTCCCTTTTCTCCTTCTTTCCTTTTCTCTCTTTCTCGACTCCATTTTTTTTTTCCTAGGCAATATTGCGCTATTTATCTTCGAGTCCTGCCATATCTGACTGCAGCGCCTTGCGGCAGCAGTCTTTCGTTTTTCAAATTTCCTGCCTTTTTTCTGTTTTGTTTCTACCTACTTTCGCGACGTATGAGTACAGACCGAAAGCCTAGAGGCGATTCGCGAGAAAGTTTTTGCGCCGATGCTGACGCAGCTTCTGGGAAATAGGAAAGTTTTTAAAGTTTGATCCCGACTGTATATAGCTGTATTGTGCGTCGTATCTGTAGGCCGGCTTGCACAACGCGCGTTAAAAATCGGCAATTCATTTTCCTTATCGACAGTTGCGCGTGACGATGAGGCAATGTAACAACGACAGGAGGAGAGAGAGACGAAAAGCTCGCGCTGGATGGCCGGTGCTGAGAAACTGTGATGCACGACGCTCAAGCGATGTTGAAAGGCAAGTTATATAGCCAAACACTTTTGCTCGTTTTCCATTTAGATTTGGGTGATTTATTTAAAATGAAAAGCTTCCATAGACCGCTGCTGCCTCGCTCGCAACACGTCGATCTTGTGGGGTCTTAGGGTGTCTCACAGGAGTACCGAGCACCGCGGGTTCGAATATATATATATACATTATATATATATATATATATATATATATATATATATATGGAGCATAGCTCGAAAGGGTTAAGTCAGTAAGTGCGAGTGATGCCAATGGCGTGTTTCTATACAAGGTATTCGCATGCTTTCGTGACAAGCGTCCCCCTGACGACTATCAGTCTAGCGATAGGGTTGCCGGTTTTAAATACAGGTCACCATCTTGTTTTCTTATATAGCAAGCATGATGTAGTGGTCTGTTTTTATTTTGTTTTTTATTTTCAATGGGTCGTTTCATTATCACCTAGATTAAGTACCGATTTAAATTACCGCCCATGGGAATCACTCCCTCTGAGCGCGCTAGACTGCCTGAGGCGTATTGGTGCCGCGTCGTCACTGTAGTTTAATGTAATCTGTGCTAATGCTTCCATGAAGATGGTCTCAGTTTTAATCACTACAATGGTGACGGGGATAGAATTGCAGCACATGCCACTACAATACTCTGGACAGTGTAGAAAACTAAAGGCTTAGTTCACTTTTTATGGAGGCTCATACATTCTCAGCAGATGCGAGTGCCGGTCGAGAAGTGGAACGTTCTTTAAAGCGTGGCAATGTGATGAAAATGTATGTGCCAGTGTAACGTAAGTGCACTTCGGGAAACCATTGACGAAAATGTGTATCATTTTACTGCGAAAAAGAGCAGAATAAGGTTAAGCTGCTGCAGTCATCAAAGGGGGCCTCAATCACAGGGGCGACCGCTGCTATAACGAATATTCAACATCTTAGAAAACAACCAGGCGATTGCTCGAAAACGCTGGCATAGAAGAAAACGTGTCAGCAAATGCAAGTAATGAATAGAAATAAGTGAAAATAAAGCTCGAGATTCACTACAGCGATATGCCTTTTTAGTCCGTCTGCGAATAGTGAATTCATGTGGGAATTCATGCTTGTAAATTTCATCTACAGCTGTAAAGCTACTGCAGGCGATCTTGCTTGCAGCCTTCGGGGAAACGAAGAATACTGTGGTAGTTGGTCTTAGTTTATTATTTCATTTATATTTTTGTAAATCATTAACAGGAATACTCATGCATGATTTTCGACTTTCATTGCTTGAAAGCACAGTGTCTTCAGTGGCGACCAAGAGCTCCAAATGTTAGCTTACTGTTACTGTGTTTCTTGGGCCGTTCACGTCTCCATTCACGTTATCGGCAATGTGTGGCCCTAATCAGACACGCAAGTGGAATTATTCGTGCTGACGCCGAATAGCATGCCGTTAGGTTTCTTGAGCAAACTACGTCCAGGTGTTCTTTTTCTTAGTCATATTTGACGATGCCATAGGTGCTGCCTGTGGTATGATTATGACGATAAATTATGGTGCGCACCCACTACGAGGGGCCAACAATCAGGTCACAGAAGGAAACATAAGACCTGCAAATACTCCAAGGAAAATATTCCACACATCATAAATAACGCGGTATACTTAAAGGGACACTAAAGGCAAATACTAATTCGAAGTGGACTGTTGAGGTACCAGTCCAGAAACTTCATTGCGCTTGTTTCGTGACAAGACTTGGTTTACGAGGAGATGGCGTGTGAAGGGCCCGCATACGTTTATCTCAATTGAAATCTCCGCCCCCGAGCGGGGAGTCGTGACGTCTCATAGGCCATCACCGTCGATGAGTAAAATGGCGTCCGACAAAGGGCGCTACGTTCTTTTTCTTTCTTTTTTTTTTCTGCACTGTACGCAAACGCCCGGCCATTGAGAAATGAGCAAAGACAGAGCGTTAGATTCGCCGCTGCAACTGCTATAGGTCAAGTGGCGTGGACACGTTCGGGAATCCTGCGACATCACACGAAGGTGGCATTCTCTGATACTTTCGGTCTGTGTGTATTTCGCGAGCCAGCAAAACCAGGCCGTCACTACGCGATAACGAAGCTACTGAAACGCGAAAGTGCGGGTGGTACATAGTGGAGAAAACGATACCTTCTGACCGCCCGCAGCGTTGTGAAAGGTAACGTCAATGAGTTCTTTTTTCTAAAACTCAAATAGAACTGTACAAGCAGCATTTTCTTTCGTCTTATGGTGCAATACAATCATCTTTTTATTACGAGTGGTTAAGTACTAGCGAGAGCATTATAATGAGGAGTCCCTTCGTCATCGGGCAAGTACTTGAATGCCCCCGGGGAAGTCTCTAACCGTGCCGCGCATTTAAATAAATTTCTCGATTACTGAAGCATGTTCACGTTAATATTGCCGCCTTAGATTTTATCGAGCACTAATCTATCACTTTAGCTTGAATGTTTGCATCTAGTGTCCCTTCAAAGCTTCTCGACCTACCGCGTCGTCTTCTGCCATGTGTTTACGCAGTGTTGTGTCATACATAATTATAGTCTGGTTCTAGAAATGCGAACAACTAAGCTTCATCTGCGCGTACCGCCATAAACAAGTAAACCCAGGGTGTCTACCAACCTGGAAAACCGGGAAACCCGGGAATTCTCAGGTATTTTGAATAGTCTGGAAATACTCAGGGAATACTTAGGGAACTAATGCTTCTATCTGGGAAAATTAGCCGTAATTTTATTGAAAAGGAACGAAAGTCGCGGTAACGTTGGCTCGAGTAACTGAGAGGGATCGTAACGAATCGTCTTTTGACGCCGTGTCGTCGGCAGGCGGAGCTCCCAGTGTGCAGTCAACGACCGACTTTCCGGACGCCTGATATTCGGACGGCTTCGCGGCACCACCACAGTCAAGGCATAAGAACGTCTGAAATTTCGGACCCAAGAAGCCTTCGCCGTCCGATTTTCCGGACTTTTTGCCGTGACCGCCGGTCCGAAACGGCATTAATCAAAGCCACCACCGCCGCCGTTTTGATTATCTCGCTGCCTCGAACAGGCGCTCTGTAGCACGTAGATCCGCTGGCATCCGTAGTCACCACCGCGGTAAACGCTAGACCTACTGCTTCGACCTTCGCTATATGTTTTTTGCCGTTCGGCGCCGTGTTTTTCATTGACAGAATTCGCCGCTGTCAGTAATGACACAGACTCCGCCTTTGTGGTCCTCGCGATTGGCTTTGAAACTCAGAAAGCACAACGCGTTGCAGAATGCAGATTTTTTAAAAGTTAGCTTCGCCTCAGTATAGCAATGTCACGCAGCGAAGCTTACGCAAAAGTATTGCGGTGAAGCATGACAAGCGTGGGAAGGGGCAACAATGGTAATGGGACATAGTATGTATTCCTTAATTATACACGCGTCCACCCGCCATCTCCTGTCATAGTACGAGCGCCGATATGACTAATAAGTATTCTGGCAGGCCTTTTCGGATGTGCGTGTGGTTATTTGAGACCTTAAGGGCAGGTAAAGACATGCATTCATTTTTTTCGAACTGCCCGAGTTTTCGAACGTTTTCGCGGCCCCTAGGGAGTTCTAAAAGTAGGACGTTGGCTGTAAAACATAACCGAAAGAATGCTTCCAATGGTCCATGGGGTGAACGTGCGCTTGAAGAAGGACAAGAACAGGAAGGACCTACGCAGGGAGGAATGAACTGGAAAGGAAACTTACCGCCGCTTCTTTCGAGGAGCTTGAGCTTCTCAGTTCATCATGCAGCAACTGGCCCAAGAGCTTGCGCTAATGCACCTCAATAAACAAGTCTTGGCTGATGAAGAGGTGTAGGTGTCCCTCATCCAGAGCAAAATAAACTCTTTAAAGCAGGGAAACGCAACACTGAGGCGTTGTGCGCGAGCTGAGAGTATGTCAGCACAGTTGAGGTTGGTACACCAGCAGTTGAGAGAATCTTACTTGTGGCGAAGCTCGGGCGTCATACGAATGAGCTTGCTATCAGCTGCTAGAAATAGCTCATATCCTCGTCGATCACGAGAGTCCGCATTTGCGGACGCTACCTATTTTTGCCATTTCTGTGCAGTGGTAGCATGGAATAGAGCATAACCATTAAGCTTAGGTAAAATGAACATTCTGATAGCCTAAATTACTTCCGTTTTGCTTCTGAGTGATGTGTATCGTTACAGGGTACCACTTTGGTGAAGGCACTACCGTGTCTTACATGACGTCGTTAGCAAATATATAAATTTTTGTTGAAACCTTGAGGCCAATGAACAACTTGTGCATATGATTCGGGTGGAGGATTTAATCCTTCGTGTGAAGAAACGTAGCACGACTACTCTTAGAATATTTAAATATTTAGTTAATCTGTAATTTTAATGACCCATCATAACATGCTCAAAGACTCCTTCTGCCACCTTGATTTGCTTTCAGTGGAGTCTCAATCACCATCTATGTCTCACACATGTATCGACAGTCGATCATAGTTCGTGACTGAAGGGGATATTTGAAAATATTTGTTTCTGTATGCATCTCCTTTTTTGTTCGTATTTGAGAATGTTCGACTTAATTCGCGAAGAGTTTTACCATTCTTTTTTCAAATATATTTTATTCGCTGTGCATTTTACTAACCTCTCCTTTCTGATTTCTTTTTGAATAAAATAAATGCTATTCCTTATTATTCAAACTGGATTAAGTCTTTTTAGCATGCTAACTTCATCGGGCGACATGGTTTCTACCTGTCTTGACATAAAACAAAGTTCTGTCTCACTCAGGAATTTTGCAAAGGCACTCAGGGAAAACCTGGAAAACTGAGTGAATTTGGAAGTGTCTACTTGGTAGACACCTTGTAAACCGCATTTAAGCACTATTCACACTTTCTTTTTAAGGTAACGTTAACGCTTTCTCTTCTCTTCTTCACACGCCGTGCATGTGAAGAACGACTTGTCTGGCGTTTTTTTCTGCCAAGCAGGCAAGCACTGCAGAGAACGTTGATTCGCGGGAGCAGTCGTCCGCGCTCGCCTGTCTCGTCGCCCGCGGGGGGGTTCTTCGCAAGGAGGGTGACGCTCGCTACAAAGCTGCCAACAAGCGCGGCGGGCGTTGTTCGTGATGTAGTCCCCCAGCTCGCCCGGTTCGCCGCGTGCCCTCCTCGCCGTTTCCCTTCAGCGCCCCTTCCCTCTTCCTCCGACGCCCTCTCCGGCTTCGTCGTATCTGAACTGATCAATGGGAGCGCGGAGCCGATGCGTTGTTGAAAGTTTGGAAAGCACTTTATTGATCCGCTCCTAGCCGCGCTCTGCGTCGCCTAGAGCAGGGAAGCGAAGAGTAAAACATAAAACAAGGCCGGGCGAGGACAAGAAAGAGCAGAGCGCTAGCGTCGGGTCTGGGGAAGAAGACGCGCTGCTGGAGAAGGGAAGCGGGGGAGGAGGGGCGCATGCAGCGTGGAGTTGGGTGAAGGCGAACTCAACCAAACGCGGCGTTTATTCTGTTAACTGCTGCATTGCGCGACGCTTTGTGCGTGCGTGTGTGTGTGTGTGTGCGCGCGCAGCCGCCTAGATTGGCGCTGGCACAGAAACCCCGGTCTTAGTAGCAGCTAGCTCGTCCTCCACACCCCCCCCCTCTCCTCCTTCCTTTCTCCTCAGCTTCCCCACCGATCTCGGTTCTCCTCCTTGCTTTCCATCGGAGTCTAGTGTAGTCTGCCCGGCCTGCCCGTGTTGTACCCCCGCTACTGCCGCCGAGCTTTCGTCCGTTCCTATATAGCTCACACTGCGAGAGAGATTCCTGGGAGGAAACAGGGAAATCGAATTTGGGAGCACTTCTGGCGCGAGTGACAGGCCTGTGTGCGCAAACGGCTCGCCGGTTTGTTTGCTGCCCGAGTTGTGTGCTGAGTATAAAACACTGTGCACCCCCAGCCCCCCCCCCCCCCGCCTCCAGCCTTAACCCTCTTTCTCCACCCTCTCGTCGCCGAATCTTCGCCTGCGCTCGTGAAACACACACACACACACACACACGCACAAAGAAAAGAAGAAGAAAACAGATACAGAAAGTGCATCTTTGTGCGCCTTCGTTTTTGTGCGACGGCCGAGTCTGTTGATCGCCCCAGTGTCCGTTGTCTCTCTATTTGGGCTTTGGCCCAGGTCTCGGCCGCCCAGCTCCCGCTTTTACTTCCAGTGCGCTCGCACACTCGTGGCTCGCTGGCATGGCTTACTTGCTCCGTTTCGGTTCGTTCCTCCTGCTCGACGTCTATTTCTGCTGCGTGATCCGTTTTGCTCAGAGACGCGTTCGTACGTGTGCACTCTGTCGACACGATGCCGGCCCTCTTCTCGCCGGTTCTCTTCCTTTTCTCTCGCGTGTGAGAGAGAATTCCGACAGTACGCTTTCAACCCAGAAGAGAGACCGGTTGTCTCTGCAAGAGCATGTCTATGTTGCCTTTTTTTTCTTGTTATTTCTTCGTCCATGTAGTAGAAACTTAAGAGAAACGGCACTCTCGCTGAGAAAAGGGATATCGCAGTTTTATATGCATGCCGCTGAAGTCTGGACCACGTGTTGTGATTTATCACGCAATAAAATATCATCTAAAATGCGTTGGCCCATATTCGAAGTTTTTAGTTCCCAAGTGGTATTTTCCATTGGCCGGGCGCGTTGACTAATAAGATGTCCGACATCACCAATGGCTACCATCTGCTGTTACGAACACATTTAGCACAAATACTTTTCAGGAATACGGACCCGGCCGTTGTGTATACGTATAGTGTATCAGCCAAATTCCAGTACGCCTAACTCCTGGCGAAGGTTTGAAGTCCTGGCTACAGTCGCATCGTAGTTAACGCGTTGCAAACTTAAGTAGACTTCTTTCTCCAATGTTGGAGTTGACTGCTAAGCCCAGCTCGGTCGATAACAGAGAAAGACAATCAGGAGGAGAAGCGAGAGAAAAAATTTGTTATAAGAAAGGCAGAGCGGTTAACATGAGGCGTAGTATGCTTAGGAGGAGAAAGCCCCTGAAGGGCAATACTTGAAGCCATCCATTCCCATTTTCATGTCATCATCACATTTTATTTCTTCCTCCACAGCAAACAAATGAACATGGTCAGAACTCCAACACACGTCATTAATCTATGTTTAACAGACAAGCGAAAGGCAGGTCCTGCGTGCACGAGAATGCATGGCAGAAGGTTTCAGCAAACTGAAAACCGTAAAGCACGGAGTTGTTGTCTATACAATACAACTTTAAGATGCGTCTCTACAAGCGGTTTAGAAACAAAAGAAAACAGAGAACACGTTACGATTAGGTATGGTGAAATTGTAGCAAATATTTACGCTCGTTTAGAACACTGCGGATTGATCGATTCATTAAGTTGCCAAATGGACAAGAGGCAACGAAAGAAAGGAAAGAGCTCCCGACTAATTTTCACCGCGGTATGTTTTAGATTACTTCAATATTTCTATACGTGCAGCTGACCCTCGTTGTACGAGTGCTCATGCGCTTGGCGATGCACATGCCGTGGCTGGGAATCGTACCCGCGACCTCTTGTTCAGCATCAGACTTCGAGAGCCACTGAGCTACCCGACGGGTTTTAACAAAATTCGCGCAATAAGCAGAAATGATAAATTCCTGCAGCTAACGGTCACCGCACGTCGTCCCCTTTGTGCTGCCTTGCATGTGCTCCGTCTGCTACCGGTCGCCGTGGCGCCATTTCTTTCGACTGCGGCAAAAAAAAAAGAAAAAGAAAAGAAAGGCTTGTGAGTTAGATTTAGGTGCACATTAAACAACCCCAGGTGTCCAAAGTTAATCCTGAGCCTTTGGACACCTGGGACACCTGGGACACACTTTAGAGCAACTGTTTTCAGGCCCCTATACAGCCACCGTAACATCTGCCTTTCGTTAATCATAGCTCCATTGCGAACACATTAGCACCGGCCTGGCGCTGTTTGGCCACACGTGGCCCTTGCGCCACAAAACACCACATTCATTCATTCAATCCTGAGTCTTCGACTACGGCGTGCCTCATAACTGTATCGCCGTTTTGGCACGTAGTAGTGCGTAATTAAATGAGCATAATTTTTACAAAATCCCGCTCAGCGGAATGCTAGCAGACTTGAAAGGGAGCTAACCCCGTCTTTGACATTGTTTATTGGTGATTTATACAGGAATTATATTAATAACCAGTTTGCTGTTTTGTAGCTAAAAAACTAAGTGGCCTGAAGCACTGTTGCCGCATTTATTAACCGCATATGCTGGTCGGTGAAGAGGGCTGGTTTGCTGCTGCTTTTTTTTTTTTCGGTAAAAGCTCATCTGTAATCTCCTATAAATAAGCCTCACGTTTGTGGCGCGACTGGCTCGGGCGGATAGTTCTCGCCCATAAAGAAGAAGAAAAAAAAAACTGAAAGTCGCTGCTCCACTTCGGCTACGGTCTGGCTGTTATGACTTCCGCATGGTCGTCTTTTATATCTTGAAGTAACTGCGTCGAGAACGTGAAATGATTGAAAGCAGTCCGAATCCTTTATAACCTATACATCATTGCTGCGTTCAGGCGAAATGGTTAAAAAAAAAAAACATGCATAGGGAGATACGCAGATATCAAATATGAAGTCGCAATTTCTTCCGAATTGCGCGCGTAGAAAAAATAAAAGTGTAATTTCTGGTTCGCCTCGCGCTTCGTTTGATCCATCATTAAAGAACTTGATTAAAAGCCGACCTTTGACACTGAGCCATTTTTTTTATTTTATTTTCTTTTGCTTTGAACACTAAGGTCCTAGCACAAGTGCACAGATTAAAAGAAAGAAGAATAAGTAAAAAGAAAAGAGAAAAAAGCTTACTCCACATATGCCTGGCACCGAAACTCGTTTATATATTTGTCTCAGCCCTAGCACACAGAGAAAGGAGATACGCGAAGTATAAGCAAAAATAAAGGAAATAAAGATAAACTGCCTTCTTTCATTGGAGGCGCATTTTAATAACAGAAATTTTGCCACACCCTTCCGCTAACTTTGCAATCAATGAATGCACTCCTCTGAGCGAGCAGAGAGCTTCGCGAGGTCCCCTCCTGGAGCTGCAGTGGTTCATGCAAAATTAATTTCAGGACCGTCGCCCCGTCTGTGTTTCCCAGGAATTGATGCCGACATATCCGAGGGCTTTGTCTTTTATTTTTTTAAGTCTTTTGTGCTTGTGTTCTGCTCGCTTTATTCTTTAGTTTATTTCGCGTCGATGTAGCTGCGACTCCTCAACTCCTCTTATTTTTACGTTCTTTGAAACCGGTATGTATGGGAACAAGAAGCAGTATATTGAGAAACGTGGACCCTGCGGCCGGTACCAAGGCAACCTCGATGTGATGAATCTCAAAGGGGGGGGGGGGGGGGGGGTTGAAATTTTGTCCTTTATTGAGCTACTTCTGATGAGCTGCCATATTTCCTTGATCTATAGTTTCAAGAGGAGGAATCACATAGACTTCGATTGAACACGACTTTCGACCGGTGTGAACTCGCGTTTTACGGTTGAGGCGGCGATGCGTCTTTTTCTGAGGTATATTACTTCGTGCACTTTACCGTACTTTGTCAACTGAGCCAGAACTGCTTTTAATGTCTAGCAGAATATTTTATTTGGTATTGTATGTGTATATATAAAGTGCAGCAAAGGATTTTGTTTGTCGGCTTCTTACGTTGTGAGTAATAGAAATCGGGCCCCTTGGTTTGCTTTCTCCTCGGTCATTACATAGCTAGGATATCGAATCCGGCAGCTTTGATGCGTTAAGATAGCGCGTGTGCGTTTATTGACCCCTTGCTCTCACCCAAAAAGTTCACGTACTACGTGGCGCGGGTGACAGACAGGATTTTGTACATCCACGGCCATGGCGATGAGTGGTGGCACTGGCTAACACTGCTAGGGTTAGTTCGAGTAGATGGACATAAATACCCCGGAAAGTGGATGCGAAAACTGCGCCGTGGTAGCTCAGTCGGTAAGAGCGTCGCACTCGTAATCCGACGTCGTGGCTTCCTATCCCACCTTCGGTCACTTCTTTTTTCATCCACTTTCATTTTCGTTTAATTATCATTTCTTTATTTCAATGAATAACTAATAATAGCTTGCCATATGCTGTTCTTCGTGCCATTTCTTGTTGGCTTCTTATGTTCTTGCTAATAAGAGTCGGGCCCTTTGGTTTCCTTTCTTCTCGATAATATTAAGAGGGTTATTACTAATTTTTTGAAGCTCTGATCGGTCGTGAAATGAAAACCACAGTGAAAATCCTATGACGCTGTGCGCAGATGTGTCGCGCAGTGTATCTAGTATGCCCGTCGATCGCGTAAGGTCTCAGTTGACATTTCTGAGCGCGCAGTCAGCACGTTCAGGTGCCTCGAACAATAGAGTCTCCCGCTAAGTGTGATGTGCGTGCTGTCGCTCGATTTCTGCATGCTGAGAGGTGCAATGCAGCCGAAATTCGTGGACGAATGAGTAACGCCTGTGATACAACTTTCACGAGTGACAGCAAAGTGCGGCAGTGGTGCAGGAACAGACGTTCATGATTGCAGGCGGGCAGGGAAGGATGCCAGTGTCTACCGATGATCTTGTTCAGCGAGTGGATCAGGCGATTCGAGAAAATTGTTGGTCCAAAATTTCTGTGTTGATTCGTTTCTCTGAATTTCATGGTCAGCTCTCTATACCGTAGTGAGTGACACACATATCACTCTTGATAATGACAGGTCCTGCGGCCGAAACGCCGAGTAAAGAAACGTATAAATGAACAATGCTCCCTTTCTTAAAATTCGTTTGTACAGCAAGCAAGGACCCGTTGACTTTATGACTATTTAAACGCTCATATTCTGGATGACATAGCAAGGAATGAAACCCACTGAAGAGGCACAGAAAGCTTCGCTTTAAAGCTGTCTAATACATTCATAAGCAACTTGTATACGGCGGGGAGGCTTATTTAGGTGTAGAAGGCGTCCCACGTAACTTGAGCCCAACGTTAAAAATATGCAAATGCCATGTATACCTGAACAGAACCAATGTAATGTCGTTTGCCGTCGCTTGAAGATACTCAGAGTGTTTTACTCATTCCGCCTAATCGGATAATTATGCTTAATTAATTAATCAACATCTCAAATATTATAGTTAGATGAAAAGTGTGGGCGAGAGAATTGTAGCGCCACATGAAGAAGTCCCGATATATCTGTTGCTCAATACGCGCTACATAAAACTGTTTTTTCCGAGCGTGAAAGAAGCCCGCGAATACATGCAGAGTGCCTCGAGCGTTAAGTCACGCGATTGCTTCTCCGGTGTAAATTATTATTGTTTAAATTTCAAACTTTTGGGCTGCCAAGTCCTGAGTGCAGCCATTACACGAGTCTCTACGGTAGTTAGGACTCCCGAAGAGCAGTCTGAATGCGATGAGTGGTGACTGGTACAGCAACGTCAATATGCACAACGGCGTCGTGCTCGGGCTAGGCAGGACGCAGCGGTTGGGACAGTTGGGACGACTGAAGCGCAGAGCGATACGATGAGCGACGAAAGCAACAGCAACGTCAATACGCACAACGGCGTCGTGCTCAGGCTCGGCAGGACCCCAGTTTAGGGCTACGTCATATTGGTCTATCAGATCAGGTGATACCGCAGCTTCCCTGGCCAACCACCTTCACAACGAGTATTGGAGCTCGTTTTTGCAGCGAAGTTGTTAGCCTCGTCGGCGTTTAAGTCGGTAGACATTTGAAGGCGAAGCCTTAAGCGGCTCATACATCCCGGGTGGTCTGGAAAATGCGGCGTGTGGTACAGAAAGTAATGTGAGCTCGCCTCGCGCAGACACATGCTCGTGCCACTGCTCGTGCCACTGCTCGTGCCACTACTCGTGCGTTCGTCGCGTTGTCTTCTTCCACAGCCGGCTTCTATGCCGCTCATCATGCCAGTGTTTCCATACTGCCGCTCGCGCTCGTGCCACTGCTCTCGTGTTCGTCGTCATCTCCTTCCACAACTGGCTCCGACGCCGCTCATCATGCCAAAAAAAAGGCAAAGTTAATTAAGATAGAGTTAATTCAGGCACTAGAACGCACGACCTTCGATGGGAGTCGAACCCCCAAGCGCATGCAGAAGTCGAATACATGACGTTTGGCGTTAAGCCGAAGTTAATGAAGGCAGAGTTAAGTAATATAGAGTTAATTCAGGCACTCGAACCCACGACCTTTGGTTGTAGAAAACAAGTACTAAGAAGTAACAACGCATTCGAATAAGAAGGTCAAGTAATTTAATGAATGCTTCTTGAGTGCGCAGGCTTTTGCCTTCACCCGCTTTGGCGTATGCTAAAGTGACTGTCATTTTTTTCGTGTCCGTATACGCGGTGCTCACATAAAAACAAACGGCAGCTGAAAGACTCTGTTGAGTTTCCGCGTAACAGAATTTTGTTTTCTCGTATATTCAAATTACAGTCCGATGCTGTCATGTCTGCAGGTTGTGTGCAAGTCGTACTTTACGCATTTTCGGACGCATCTTACATTGAGAAATTTTATTCTTGTAGGCGGAGGGCCTACAAGAACGAGGGTGTGCGCTGTGGTAACGGTACCGCCACCTAGCGGCCGCTGCCACTCAGACCTTAAGGGGTAGCTGTCTCTCAGTTTACGCGTAACAAATTTATGTTTGCTCGTGCATTTGAATAACAATTCGAAGCTATCATGTGTGCAGCTTGGGTCCAAGTCGTACTTGACGCATTTTCTGACGAAATTTACTTTTAAACATTCATTGAAGTAAATAATACACTTGTACCTGGCGGAGAGCCTAGAAGAATGAGGATCCATTCGCGTGCTGCACTTCCTTACATCTTCGTGTACCCATAACCTACGTATTTTGTGGTATTGGTGCTTGTGTAACGTCGCCTATCGTTGGTTTTTCTTGCCTAAAGTCGGTAACAGTTTCGCTGTACATCACCGTGTCAGAGTGGAATGGAGGCGGATTCTTATTGCGACAGTAATCATATGGACACTCCAGGCTCATTTCTGCCGTCGCCGTGACGTCCCGCGGGGGTGAAATCGTGTGAGGACGAGCCGGGGAACGCGGTTCAATCTCGCGTGCGCGAGCGAAGGAACGCGGTCCGGATGCGTGCCCTCTTCAATGGCGCGCGATGCAGGGGGGGCCTGGCGAGGGAGGAGGCACGTTTTTCGCCGGCGGTTGTCAGGGTGTCTCGATGTCCTCCTCGCCCGCCGCTCCGTACAGAGTGGAGACATTCCGGCGTCTACTACGGCGTTGGCCACGTGAATCGCGGGCCATTACAGCCATTTCTCTAAAGCAATAAAACATTACGTTCTAGTTCTAGTGGCGCTTTTCAACAGCGTCGCTGGAGATCCACTTTCGCAGGGCCGGGATATCGAGTAAAGCTTTTTGTAGAAGGGACTGTAGAAAACACCAGATGACGCGAACATCGGATGCAACGTATCCTTCAAAAAGTTGGTGCGACACACGCGCAGTCAAATATTATTGCTCGTGTTTAGAAAAAAGTTACGAACACTTGAGTCTGTTTGAACCTCACTGATGGCACCGGTTATTGGAATCTCAGCGCTGCCACCAGCTGTTGGAACCTCAGTGCTGACACCCGTTATTGCAATGGGACCGCTGGCGCCCGTTGTTGCAAATGGGTCGCAAGCCCCAAGGGTAGCGTTGGCCTGGCGGCCTGGGGCACCCTGGAAGCATCCGAAGGTCCCGGCAAAGCATGAGTCGACTGCTAACAGAACAACTTGTTTATTCTAGCATCGCAAAGAGCGGGCGGTCAGGTCGACCGAAGTGGAGAGACGGGAGAGCACGTTACTCAACAGAAGAAATCGGAGCCTCTCTCTCGGCGTCCGGGGGCAGCTGCTTTTATACTCTTGGCGTCGCGGGCAAGAAGGAAGGTCACGGGATGAGACCACGTGACGGCGGCGACGGACAAGCTGAGAGAAATGTTGAGACGAGTGTAGTGACGCATCAGACGGGCCGGCGCCGGTCAGACCTCCTCGCTTCACACTTGGGGAGCTCCTCTCCCCGGCTGCCGCGCTTTGACAAGCGTGGGCACACACACACACACGCACACACAAAGTCACGTGGCACTGAACATGCCGGGACGCGCTCGGCGGGGATGCGTCGCGGCCGCTCCGAACGGGCCAAAATGTCCGCCGCTTTGAACGAAGCCCCGGCGTTCGTTGCATCCGCGCCGGCATACCGCGCGTCGTAGGCGAAACGTAACAAGTCACAACCACGGCACAATTCCACCAGTGTGAGAACATATACAAAGTACGAAGCATTGTATACATGGCACGTTTTGAAAGAAGTGTCCCAGTCCGCACTCACTGAAATATAACCACATAGACCCACGGAAACGCACAGTTAAACTGTCACATAAACTGTCACATTACACAAAGAATTGTTCAATATATAGTGTGCACAATGGCTATGTACAGTGATGATGTGACTTTACATAGTTTTGTAGCGATGCTATGAGATGTGTATATACAAAGGTGATCATGCATACGAGAGCACACAGAAATCACGGGCACCTACATACTTGCATATTCAGTGAATACCTTTGATAGAATTAGAGTAGAAAAAGTTTATTTCAACAAGAAACACGACTGAGATTGCAGTGGTGATAAGCAGCCAAGCGCATGCCGGTTTTGTGCTTGTCATATATTTCAGAACTGTCATGCTTGCTCAAGGTAGCCACGCAGTTTGTGTAAAAATCTTTCTCTACGGCGGCTGAGAAATGTACACTACTTCATGCATTCACCGAGAAAATCTCCTTTTGAATCTACCCTTTAGTGTCGTTACAAAAATTGAAAAAAAAAATTTATAGTTACATTTGTAATATATAGTAATGTCGCGAAGTTTGATAACATCCTCCTTCAACTGCGACGCCAGAAATGGTGCGTTGAAGCGCGCATGAGGGTGCGAGAAGCGAAGCTTCTTTGATCTAGTTGCTTGTATTAATGCTAAATGGGCTCAGCGTTTTTTGATATTACAATGATGTAGATACTATAATGAATTTAAGTTTTCTCCGCGTACACTGCTGATCGCGGCTGGTAGTTTCCTTCCGAATAGCTAGAATAACACAGAAAATGAAATGATTACGAGTCCGATGATGGGACAGAACTTCAGTCTCCCAGCGTAGCATCTCGAGGATCTCACCATTGGCCAACAATTACACGCGTAAATCCTTCGTGTCGACGCCAAGTAGCTTTTCAAGACGGTTCGCTCGTACGTCTCATCCCATCGCACGTGAGCGCGAGAGGACCGCGCCAGATCACATGCACGCGCGCCAGTTACCTGAAGGCCGCAGACCCAAGAAAGAAACGCGCGAATAATGGTCAACTTTACTCACCGTTCTTTTTTCGAATAACATCAAGCACCAATGTCGACCACGTCATATCAGTGCGTGAACGCCTCACATTGCGCGTTCGCATGCTTATCTACTACGTTGCGCGTTCGCAACGTAGTAGACAAGCATTTGATGAAATTAGAAAAGTTGCAGCTGCAAGTCGGAATCAGCTAGCTCAAGACAGCGCGAGGGTAATTGGAGGTCGCTGGGAGAGGCCTTCGTCCTGCCGTGGACACAAAAATAGGCTGGTGCTGCTACTGCTGATGATGACATAAACATTGCATGAAGTCAGTGTTGTCACCTGTGGTGTGCATAAACACAAACACTGCATGAGATTACACGTTGCAATCATTACGCATATTAGTATGCATATCATTGTTTTCCAGCATTAAGTCCGTCTGGAAAGCTTTGCGGTCACGTAGATTACAACGTGTGTTGTGTTTACGGCTATATATATATATATATATATATATATATATATATATATATATATATATATAGCCGTGTCTCTTCCCTTTACCACCGGGAGGCGGCAGCTTCGTAATGAATGAAGTTCTTATTTTCCTGGAAGGAGATCGATTCGCGCGCGTCTGCTAATCGCTCACTTATTTCCACGGATTTTCGTGCTCGTGTGTCATGATGTCAAACAATGTCATGATGCATGATGTGCACGACCTAAACGTAGCAACTGAGATTAATTAATACAGTGTCTGCATGATTTTCACATCAGAGAACGTCGACACATTTAGCATTAACACAAAGAAGCTTCGCTTATACGCCGATTCTTAGGGTGCCTGTTTGGTTAAACCGCCATATGCGCGCTTCCACGCAGCATTTATGCCGTCGGCGCCAAATTAAAGGCGTTGTCCTCAAACGGCGTGTCATTATTCTACAGTATAAAATAATAAAAAAAGTACGTGTATCTCGATTTTTCTTTTTTCTCGCAGTCGACTCGAAAGAAGATCATTCTGCGAGTACATGAAATAGGTTGGATTTTTCTGTGGGGCTCGAGAAATATTTTTACAAAAGCTGCATTGCAACTTTCAGTAACAATGAGTGTTGTGAAACATATAGTAAGAAAAAAGCAGGCACCCCTATGGTTTACAGAAGTAAACCATAGGGGTGCCCATAGGGGTGCCTGCTAAACCATAGGGGTGCCTGCATAGGGGTGCGCTAAACTGTGTTTAAAACTGCGTGCGTCTATATTCACCTGTCAGCGATTGTGTCGCAGTGGGGGTAATTCCAAACGATCGCTGACGCAACTGCATCAAAACAGGAATAAATTACGCTGATCTCGCGGACTCTGATAATCGGTGTGCGTGACAGGTCCCCTGGTGGTCAGAATTAATGCGGAGTCTTCCACTACTGCGTGTCTCATAATGAAATCTTAATTTTGACAAGCAGCACCCCACATTTTAATTCAGTTCTTGCGTTCAAACCAAGCGGGTTATATTCGCGCAGCTGGTCTTTACTGTCGTGTTGTTGATGATGCGACACCGGGGGTGCAACGAGCCACCCACTCTGTGCTGCAGAGCATTAATTTATTCACGGTCGGGTATCCTATAACAAGCAGATCGCAGCACACGTGGAAGAGGCCTTCTCGCAAGGTGGCATACTCATTCTTTTTCAACTGAGGAAGGGCCGGACAGAGAGAGGGAGAAAAAAAACGAACCTTTATTTTTTACGCCACCGTCCGGCGCTCAAGTAGGCCGAGTTGCTTACCATTTTACAAGCGCTCTTTTTGCGGCACTAAGGGAAGAGCCCTATGACTTAGCCTAAAGAATTACAGCTATGCAAATAGAGAGAGAGATAGAGAGAGAGAGAGAGGTAGGGGAACCAAATAGTAATCCTGCACTGGGGTGGGGGAAATAGGGATAGGAAAGAGGGCAACGAGAGAGAGAGAAAACAAAGGCGTTCCAATTACAGGTGTTCACATAGATCGTCGATCTCAAGAAGTGCAGTAGCGCTTGCACGGCCTTCTGATGCCATGTTAAGACCTGTGGATGTTGTAAATATTTTGTTTTTCCGACAGAGGCTGGTCGTCCAACTGGTTGAGCACGACGGAAAGCGATTGTCTCTTTTCAATGTACTGCAGACGTCACCTCCTAGCCCAAAATTGGGCAGGTCTCAGGCGGTTGACTGGAGGTGCCTTCAAACCAGAACATACACGAACCCGGTACATCTTAACAGCATCTTTCCGGAATTATACCCTAATTCCAAATGTAAATTATATGATGATAAAGGAACCACCCTAGAGCATATGCTTTGGGATTGTGAAATATTTTAGAGGTGAATTGCAGTCCCCCCGGATGAACTAGAGGAGCGGTGGAGAGGCGCACTGAGTAGCTCAGATCTTCAGTAACAACTTTAGGCCATCGAGCAAGCCCGGCAAGCTACCGAGAGACAGGGTCTCTCTTCTGCCCCCGGCGCGGCCTAGACTCAGGCCATCAATTTGCAGGACATTTAATAAAGTTGTCACACACACATTAGCATAGAACATGACGAATTGTTTCCTCGTCGCCGCAATCGCCACATACTGCGGTGTGGGCCATCGGTATGCGGAACGCGTGGGCATTGGTAAACGCGACGCCCAACCATAGCCTACATAAAAACAGTTGCTTCTCCTCGCGGAAGTCTTGGTGAAAGTCGAAGGCTTAAGAGGAAGCTTTAGCTCGGGTGCTCCTATCTAAATACATGTAAAAGGAGAATTCGGTTTTCTCGTCAACCACTCCACAAAATTTGACGAGGTCTGTTGCATTCAAAACAAAAATTTTAAATCTAGTGACTATTGGTCTCGAATTTTTTATGAACAAGTGGCAAAAATCGAAAATATTCAGAAAACGAAACTATCAAATTTACAACTCCGTAACTCGGCAATGAAAATGATATTACAGTTATGTTAATTGCATGTAATACATCTAAAGCGGACAAAATTGGAAAGAGATCACTCAACACATCTACTGTTCCACCAGAATGGAAAATAGGAAAAATAATTCCTTTGCACAAATCTGGCTGCAAAACATCACCTACAAATTATCGCCCGATATCATTAACCAGTACCTGCTGCAAACTGCTAGAACACATCATTTTTACTAAAATTGCGGATTTTCTTGAATCTAATTCATTTTTTTCGTCATCACAACATGGTTTTCGAAAATCATTCTCATGTGAATCACAATTATTAACATTTACTCACAAACTGCACCAAATACTTGACTGTTCTTCTCTTGCCGATTGCATCTTTTTAGATTTTTCGAAATCCTTTGACAAAGTGTGTCATAAACTTTTACTTTATAAACTAAGCAAATTAAACCTCGATCATAACGTTCTCAAATGGATTGAGTCATTTCTCGCTAACCGTTCTCAGTTCGTAACAGCTAATGGCCATGACTCACTTCATAGCGACGTTCAGTCCGGTGTGCCCCAAGGTTCTGTCCTGGGCCCTCTATTATTCCTTATCTACATTAATGACTTACCTTCAGCAACAACCTCTGACGCACATTTATTTGCAGATGACTGTGTAATCCTCAGAGAAATAACTAACAAACACGACATCTCCCTGCTTCAGGCCGATCTCAATAACGTCAGCGAATGGTGCCGATTGTGGCGAATGGAACTCAACATTAACAAATGCAAATTTCTGAGAGTATCCCGATCTAACGATAATCTGCCTGTGTACTACTTGAATAACGTTGCTTTAGAATCTACTAACTCATATAAGTATTTAGGCCTACATATAACATCTAAATTAACATGGAATCATCACGTCGAATACATAATTAATCAAGCTAACCGCTTGATGGGATACTTACGCCGTAACTTTTCTCATGCTCCCACTCCTTTAAAATTACTACTTTATAAAACCCTGTTATGGCCAAAATTAGAGTACGCTGCAGCTATATGGGACCCTTACCACGAAAACCTAATACATTCCCTTGAACTCATCCAAAACAACGCCACTCGTTTTATTCTATGCAATTACTACCGTGGTGCAAGCGTTTCTTCAATGAAATCGAATCTGGGACTTCAACCGCTAGCAACACGTCGAAAAATTTCCCGCCTTTCATTTTTTCATAAGCTGTATCACCACCCTACACTTCACCCAAAATTCATATCGCTACCATACTACTTATCTCACCGTACAGATCATCACCATAAAGTTAGAATTATGGTGATAGAACACGACACACTTTTTACACTCATTTTTGCCACGTACGTCGAAAGATTGGAATGCACTTCCTTCTGACATTGTTTCCATTAATAACAATGATCATTTTCGAAAAGCACTAGCTAACATCATACTATAGCAAACATTTGTACGAACTGCTCCTGGTGTTTTTCTTTTTCTTGTTTAATGTTACATTTATATGTCAAGTTCTATTACTGCATTTATCATACTTACAGCTAACATTGTATAATTAACAAATATTGTGTACAAGCTCATGATTTATTTCCTCCTTATTTGTTGTATAACCCACTCCCCTCTCTAATGCCGAAAGGCCCTGAGGGTAAACAAATAAATAAATAAATAAATAAATAAATAAATAAATAAATAAATAAATAAAAATTAATATGTTCCACATAAATCTCAAAATGATTTATTAATGCGGAAATACAGCTTTTGCGGAACCCTTGTACACAACTTAACAAATTCACGTAAGATGTAAATTGACATATCGGATTTCTCCGCTTTGTATAATCTAATGGAGGCCATTTACAGAACCGTTATATCTGTTCTTGACGCAGAGCTATTAATTTGTAAACTTTGTGCTTATATTTTATTCAAACCCGAATTTTTGAAAATCTTTTTAACAAAATTCAGGCCCGAAATCGAAATTCCGCTTCCAACAGTCACTAGAATTTAACTTTCTCACTCAATTCCAACAAATTCCATTAAAATTGGTTCAGGGGTTATCTCAGAAAAACGTTTTACGTTTTACATGTATTTGAATAGGCCAAGTCGGAGGTGGGCCCGAGATAAAGCTTCCTCTTAAGGTAGGATACAGGGTATATAAATGAGCATGCATAAAGTGTGGGCCATTACTATTCAATGTGGTGCATTGGCATGCAAGTAGGCGGAGCGTCTTTGCAGCATCTCGCAGCGGGATCGATAGGCGGTGGAGCAGCTTGATAAAGAAAATAGAGGTAACATTACGTGTGTCCGCTGCGCCTATTGGTACAGACAGTGATAGCGGACAATCTATGTCACAACCGAGGTGGTTTTCTTTATGTATAATAGTTGGTGGGCAAGCGTTGTGCCCCTTCCGGTGGCAGTTGCCAGCCTGCTCGTCGCCTTCCCTTTCCTGTTAACTGTGTATATGTGTATATGTGTTCAAAACAAATAATAATAATAATATTTATTTACGTTTCTGTTGAATGACTGGCGCCTGTGACGCAGGTGACCGTGTGTGGACGGATAGAACAATAATGTGTTTTACCTATAGGTATCAACGTGCACTGTTTTCTAAGGCACGGTCACCGTTGCTGTTTTTACTAGTATACCAATAAATTGCCCCTTAGTACCTGTCATTTCCTTGTCAACCCTTTGTTCCGTTTTGCAACACCGCGCCTGCCTTGTTAACATAGCGGATACGTTGCACACTGATGTTAAAAATAGTGTAGCGATAAGCAGTGAAACTTCAGCAAGCTACCTTAGGAGTGTGCTAGGAATGCGCCTTAAGGCGGTATCATACATATTTCATTCGTAGACCCATTTCTTAGAGATGCAAAGAAAAGAGAGAGAAAACAAGAATCTGAGGCTTCGTCTTACAGTAGGAGAGAGCACAGTTAACGCAGACGTCGTTTCGATACTGTTGAGTAATAGATAATGCTTTCATCAACTTATTAACTTGCTCAATCAGCACGCCTAAATATTAGTAGCACAGATAAATTTAACTAGAAGTACCACTTTAATATCCAGCTGGGCAGAAAATCTTCTATGAAAAGTTAAACTAAACAGAGGTGCAAAAGTATTCGGCGTCCTTCTCGGGCCAGTAAGAGTGTCACCAGAGACGTGATAAATAGCATCGATCCAATATCGAAAACACTTAAAAACTCAACAGTAACGGCTCAATTATTGGGAGCAATAAAAGGTATGCATGAAAACAAAACCATGCGCGTACGCGTTTACTTTGTCGCAAGATCAGCAATTATCTCGAGAAATGTAGTGAACAGAACAACAGCCTTAGTGAACTCGAGCATTGGGGTGACAGGACCCCACGCAATATGACCGCAACGACAGCATTACATTTAGATAGAAGCATAATTGGCCGATTATTTATATACCGATGGAGTTTACTGCTGTAAGAGAAATAAACCCATGGGTATAGAAAAGGCGCAGTAGCGGAAAGCTATTCGCCAAAGGGAGCTTTTTGACGTCCACCTAGAATAAGTTACACTAGCGTTTGTACATTCTGCCTCCGTGAATGCTTTGGCGAACGCCCACTGAAACTGTGTCTTTATCAAGGAAGAGAGCGAGACAAAGAATTAGGTAGACAAAGAGGTTAACCAAGGCCATCTCCGTTTCACTACATTGTGTAAACGGGGAAAGGGTGAAAAAGAAATGATGTGAGAAGGTTTGTATGGGATGAAGTATATTGTTATGGGTACTGTATATGTGTAACGCCGGCGACGAGAACACGAGGACGTAATTACGGCCGCCGCTGCTGGTGTCAGCGTTCGCAATCCCCGTTCTCTATCGCATGTGCCGTATTTTGTTGTTTTGTAGTGCGCCTTAACTTTGTCTTCCTTTTTTTCTTTTTCTTGTGCAGATGACTCCATCTGAGAGACCGACGCACACGATTGCACGAGCCGTTCGTAACCTACCCTGTAGAACCGGGCTTTTGTAGACTAGTCGTACTTTCAGAAGCTCGTTTCTACAGGTATCTTGCGAAACTAGCTGACCGCTGCTAGACCTTCAGGCAAGGCCGGCTTACTTCACGGGCTGTTGCGACCGCCTGGAAAGGCAGGGTTCGTGAGACACCAGGTAAAGTCATGCATTCATAATGCAATCGTCAAGGTGAGCTAGTTGATCTATGCGCCTTCTGTTCTCCGTTGAGTGCCAACAACATGGCGCGTTTTGTTCATGCAGGCGATCGAGCCGGCGTCGCGTCGAGCAGTGTTACTTGATCTCCCATCGCTGAAGCTGTGGGATGTTGACCCATGAGGGCGCAGTAAATAACCATTTAGTTATTAGCATATATATATATATATATATATAATCAACTGAGCTCTGCCATTTTTGTTCGTGTTTGCATGTGTGCTTGTTTGTGTGTATAACCTAAAAATCCTGTGTGCTTTCGGGGAGGTCAGGACCCGCATTCGCAAAAACCTCCTTAAGCTGGAAGAATGCGTTAGGTTAGCGGCCAGCCATTGACAATGATCACTTACGAATGAAAAGGTTTCTAAATACGGGCCCTGCGTATATTGCGTTAATGGATGAGGAGGTTGCGCGCGCATTTGATTCTTTACATTTGACCTTTGCATCTTGATTCTTTGATTTTTCGTTTTTCTTTCTTCCATGCCACAGACTGCGTGTCTAGACACCACCTAGATTACTAGACACCACCTCCACATCTGCATATCTAAAAATATCAAATTTGCTGATTTGGCTGATTTGAATGTGTTAGTCCGCTCCAATTATTTACAGTTACTTTTTCCTTGACAACGCTGTGTTTTATGTGTAGATTGTAGTGTGGAAAGCGCACATGGTAAAGTATTACACGCTTCCTCTGCGCAATAATTTGTTCTATTTCTTTAGTGCTTTTTTTTTCTTTTATAGGGCATGCCTGATGACTTTCAATGCAAGAGCGTGCAAACAGGAGCCAGAACTACCATTGAAAAACCCTGTTAGGTGAACGACCGGAAACTCAATAAACTACGAATTTGTATAACATTGTCATAACTTTCTCGAGAGAATAAATTTAACTTACGTTGGAACAGGTGAAGAACGACGACGATTGGAAGCGGGTAGTGGCTCCCCAGTACTATTGTCCAATAAATATTGTTTGAAATATTTTGGGACATCACAGGGCTAAAAAGAAATTATTGAATTTCGCGGCGCTTCTAATTTTCTTGTTCCTGCATAGCACTGATTAACAAATTACTGGCCAAGCGGGGCCGTATCACAAATCAAATTTGCTAAGAAGAAGAGACTTGAGCGTTTGTAACAATAGGAGTCCGCGCGACTTGATAGCTCGCAAGTGAGGGAACGCTTCATTCGATCGAAATGACTCGTGTTCTTGGTTTTAGTGGCAGTGATAGATGGGCCAAATAAACAGCACTCACTCCTGAAAATGTCTGAATAGCTTAGTGCTCACTTGGGATAATATTCGCCAAAATTAGGCTCGGCCTGTTTCACTCGGCCTCACAGTCGCCAATGCCAAGCACTCAGACGCAGAAAACCCCTAAATGAGGCGCAGCTTGGTTCACTCCAGCTCAGACGTACAAGAAGCAGATCCAGCAGGAAGCTCTCGGACTCGTACCCTTCAATACCATGCTTAAGTAGGCCCACTCAGACTCGCGGGGTTTCGCAGACTCGACCTCACTCGGGCTGGCTGACTTGTGCTAATTGAAAGGTGAAATCAGTCAGAGTGACAGACTGTGGGCTCTCATTCACAGAAACGCGGAGTCGCTAACTTCACTCCGGCCCGCCGACTTATGTCACCAAAGCTTCGCGTTGCCAACTCATTGAAAAGCATCTACGGGGTTCAACCATTTTTTTTTCTTTTTGCGTTCGTGCCTGGCGGGGGTTGCGGGAAAGTGGGGAAGGGGTGGAGATGTCGTACATCATTAAAAACTGCAAATCCATACTCACTCTTCCCTTGCACTGTCTCCTTTCACGCACTGAAACGACACTGTATAATAAATTCCCAAAGTTCGCAAATTTTTCGAGTTCACTCCTCAACACATTTTTAAACCACCTGTCTGCATCGTAAGCGATGTACTGGTTTTTGTTGCATGTGGTCGGTGGTTTCGTAATCGTGACGCCTTGAGTTCGACACGTAGTGTGCAATTTTGATTCGTTCTGTTTTACCCCGCTGGGCCTGTAGGGAGCCATTCTCCGAAAAATCTAGATATTGCTAAATTTTCATAAGGCTGAACAAGTTGGTAAAGATTCACGGGTCTAAAAGGAGGTGTAAAACATGTGGACGTAGAACCGAAGAACCGGGCAACGGAAGTGGTGACTGAGTAGTTCTGTCCTGTTATCGTGTTTAATTGCTTCTTACCAGCTTTTAAATGACCCGCAGTGTAGCAACAATGGGCAAGAGTTGGGAAAAGAAGGAAGTAGGAGGCCAACATCACCATGCTTTTCGTTCGTAAGCGCAGGTTGCCATTGGGCAATTCCCTTCCCTAATATATCCAACATCGCGATCGACTCTCTCCTACTCATGCGTATACAGTTGAGCGTAAGTGCTTTTTAGGAATACGGGCCCTATCCTGCCTCCCACAAAAAAGCATTTACGCTAGAATTGTTTGTCAGAGAAAATTACAGGTAAACCTGACGTTCCACATGCCATTACCGATTGCGACCAGGCAATGGCAAGTAAAACTTACGAATGGAATGTTTCGTGAATTTGGTCACTACTACTTTTCGACGTATCAGCCTTCGGTTCCTGTATAGGTTCTTGTACTCCTTGCTTGAACGTACAATACAAAAAGGTTCACCGGAAAATGCAGTCTTGTGATCAACAGCGGAGCCAACATGCAGCCAATGCATCGACTAGGTACCTGTCGTCGAAGGTACTCGTCAGCGAAGCGCTTAGCACTAATTGTTTGTCGCCTTTTCTTTATGTCCGAACCAGCGTCCCGCATACCTTTAGTTGACCGACCCAGATTTTCTTTCATGACTTTTCATGACCTATTAAGGGCGTAGTTTTTGCGCTAGATGTGCTCGCTAGAACAAGTGCTTCTCAACAGTGACGGTGAGCATAATAATAGCAAAGGCGGTCGGACAAGGATAAACCGCCTTTAGAAACAATATCTTTGTGAGCTCGGCCCCGCGTGTATCTTACTGTATACGTAAAGCAACTACATATAGAGTGCGATTTTGAGCTTCATGCATAACGCCAGCGTGAACTTTGTTTTTATGCTCTGTGCCTTCATTTTCGTCATGTTCCATTAATGCCAGTTATTGACCCTTTGTTTCAGCCACATTTTCATTTCTTGAGCTTGACGCGCTTTCAGTATCACGACTATTACGTCGCGACGGTGGTGTAGTTTTTATCATGGTTCAGTTCCCTGCTCAGTCCCATGCGGTTAGAACGTTCATAAATTGTAACGATTATCGCCTGCATATATATAGAGCCAACAACGGCTCCCCGTGTACAGAGAGTATTCGTGCGACGTCACCGTACACCACTTTGTATCCGTATTCACAGCTTCCAACGTGCTGCTGGAAATGAGGGGATTGAGCTACAGCGCAACTTTTCGCTGTGCTAACTGGGCTGCAACATGGCGGCATCGATAACGGCAGTGTCGATAGTTGTCAACATGGCAGTGTCGATAGTTCGCCTGTCGTTAGCCGTGGGATTGGGTCCAATGAGTTCCGTCCGACCTTTCTGTCAGCACCGCCACTAGAACTGCTGAGTTGGCGTTTTGCGGGAACAAGTCCGTCCAATGAGAAGCTTTTTTTTATTTCACCATCATCAATCACGTCTCTGCACGTTGTCGCAAGGAGAAGTGGCGACGTAAGGATTCCGACAGCGGCTATTTCTTGGGTGAACTTGTGCCTTAGTCTCGAGAACAAACTCGGCGACGGCCAGTGTGGGAAGCACAGTCGGCGTTTCTTCGCCGAGTGGCTGGGCGATGCGCCTGTCCGTACCTTATGCGCTCCCATACGGCGAACTAGAACCTTCAGCCAGCGTGGAGTATGTTCGCGCATTAAAAATGAAGTTTCCAAAAAAAGGCGCGAAAGGAAGACAACACGTAGGCAGTCCAGTTCGTTTTCTCCTTCCACTTTGCGACACTTGGACATTAAGGTAATGACAACTGATACCTCATTAGATGAACCCTTCAAATGTGATCTTTTTTTTTCTGAGTCCCTCTCCAAAGTCTGAAACTCCTAGGCCTCATGCTTGAAAACACCGCGCCTGTTTACATCACAGCTCAACCCTTTATTGACCAATGTTGCATACAGGCAACACATCAGGAAGCATTTTTGTTTGTGTGTGCTGAGTTTCGGTATTGAGTACAATGTTTCTGCCTAAATGTCCGCTGCAGACCCTGAATGAGAGACAGCAGTCATAATTTGTTGGTTTAGAGCAAAGACAGAACGAGCACAAAACTCGCTTTCTTTTGAAATCGCGGTCAGAGAAGACAGGCCGATGAAAGATTTCCGCCTGTAGTGGTGTCATACACGTGAGGTAAAGCGAACGAAATGTACACCTATGGTTCACATATAATGACGGCTGTCTGTACAACTTCCAAACCAAGACACAGGTAGCTTGTGGCGAAGCCCACTTTCATTTGCATGCTTGTGTTTCCCCGTCCTCATTGCTGGAAGAGTTTGCGCAATTTCGTTTTCGTTGTTTATGCTGACTGTAGATGTATTTTGCACATTTAGATAGCAAATAAACATTTTTGGGTGTATTTCTGTGTGTATTTCTGTGTATTCCTTAAAGGGTTAAAAAGCTCTTCAAACAGACTAATAAAATCAGCCTTCGTTGGATGACCCGCCGCCACACGGGCCTCAATGTGCAGATGACACGCTGCGGTCACACTTTCATAATATTGATGTCTTCGAAAACTTTCAAGGTGTGAAGAAGGTATGTTTACGCTACGTTGGCATTTCTGTCGTGTACATTATTTTCGCTTTGCACGAATTTGACTACCACGCTAGTGGACCAGATAACCACGCGCACGTGGATGCGATCAGGCATTCAATTACTTTTATACATAAATTCCTGAGTTTTCATGAGCGACTCCGTCATGAAAATAGGTCACTGGTAGACGCAGCCCATAAACAGTGACTATGCAGAAGTGACATACGTTGAAATTTACAAGCATGGTTGTAAACACTTTGATATAATTGTACGTATCGCGTTAAAATTGTGTAGTTTAACGCCCCGAAAATAAGGTTGGGGGGGGGGGGGGGCACATTGCTTTATGAGGATGCCGTAGTCACTCCGGATTGATTTTGACCATCTGGAGATGGTTTACCTGGACCTAAATCTAAATAGACGACAGTTCATAAGGTTTTTTTTTTTTCATTTCGTTGCTATCGACATGCGGCATCCGAGTCTAGGAATCGAACCTGCCACCTTGTGCTGAGACCATCGAAGCTGCCGAGCATCTGCGGCGAGATAAAAATAATAATAATAACCGTATCGCGTTTGATACCATGCAACTGCGTCAGTGGCTCGCGGCTGCTACAAAGCCAAGGTGACCGCCTCAGCTAAAGTGTCCCGGAAATATTGGCACTCTCGGTCAAAGTAATTACTTAAACCATGCAACGCCTGCCCCGATGTCCAGAATGACGTGTGCAGTGACTCCACTGCCTTGCCGTTCAGGAAACGAATCAACCGATCTCCCAGCGAGTTGATAACAACTGCTGCGGTACATTGAAGTCGTTCTCGTTTTCCGATTGCACTATCGACGTTGTTAGAAACGTGAGCGCTGGACGATATTGTAGAAGTTCAGCATTTTCTTTCTTTAGTGCTGCTGATCCCCAAGGGGATGAATTCATTTTAAAGGAGCCAGTATGCCAGCAATGCGAGCAACAAAATGACCTCCAGTTTAGGAATTAGGATCGCATTAAATCAATTACCACGAGCAGAGAATGCATTAGTATCACCGTATTGCCTATCTTGGTTATCTTACGTACCTGGTGCAAGTGTAGCCGAACACTGGTAATGCGAAACAACGTAACATGGGGAAATGGTCGCCCAAGTATGCGTTATAGTAACAAAGGAGTACAAAAATTATCGTGTGAAATAATTAGTCATTTGTAATGCTGGCTGCTCAGTGTCTTCCAGAAGTATTCTGGAAGCGGAGTAATAAAACACCAGTCTTCAGCGATTCCTCTACACCCTAATGCCGCGTGGCTGACTCAAGCAGCCACCCCGGATGATCAAGGGTATATGGCGGACTGCGTGGAATCGACTTTGACGACATTCTCCAGCGAAGATCTGGACGAGGACCTCTGAAATTCCGACCACTTGAATAAATAAAAATTTATATATATACATATATGGTCTCAACTCATATACAAGACAGCAGCATTTTCTCGTAGTAAACAATGCAGTATTGTTTTGGTTCATTGCTTGTTCCGGGCCTGTATGGAGGTCTCGTTATAGGTTGGTAATATCCATTGCAAGAGTACTTGGCGGGTGAAACTGTCAAAAAAGAAAAAAATCTACGATGGGGTTCACAAAAATAACGAAACACCAAGCAGGCAGACCGCGTTGCCTGCAACATTTGGTGAACTGAAATTGTCGTCTTGGGCCAATACTCAGGTAAAGTGCATGTGAATGTTGCCATGTGAATAATGTCAAGCTACGCCGCAATGGGTAATCGGTCTGGTTGTTTACAGCTTTGCTGTCCAACCACCTTCATAGCATGGGCTGGAGACGAATTGTTATTGTTATTTTTTTTTAAATTAAACCCTGGCCTCAACAGCGAAATATATATGTGTGTGTGTGTGTGTGTGTGCGTGTGTGTGCGCGCGCGTGTGTGTGTGTGTGCGTGCGTGCGTGCGTGTGTGTTTGTGTGCGTGCGTGCGTGCGAGCGAGCGAAGTGTTCGACACGTTCACCTTAGTGCTCAAGCTTATTGTTGAGCTTATTGTTCCATACATGCAGCCAACGCTGTTGAAGCTACGCAAGTAGTTCGGTCAAGAAAAATTATATCACTCCGCGCGTTCCCTCCATGGTTTGCTGCGCGCCAACAGCGCTCGCGCAAGCATGCACGTGAGGCTCCTCGCGACGGGTTGCAAATAAGAAAACCCGAAAAGAGCAACAAAAATTAAAAATGATCTAAAATAACGCATTAGCAGCCGTATACCACAGTGTGCTTGATTCTAAGGCTTAAAGATTATTTCATTCAGTACTGAGCCTATGTAAACAATAGTTGCGCACAGTTGCGGTCAAAAAAGATAGATCTGTATCCTAGTGCAAACGAAGCCATTGCAAGAAGTCTCTCTAGCCTCGACAGCATTGACCGCTATGTGTGGAACGGAGTATAGTTATTAACGCACAGTTCCAAAAACGATATGTTATGTACAACGACATTGACCAGCGCAATGGTCTACTTTAGAGAGGTTTAGCAATGCGTTTACGGACCGGCTCCACTCGGACCGGCGTATCGACAATTTGCACACAGCCGTTCAGCAGAGCGCTACCGGGAACACTGATGCGTGCGCGCACACCGCACATAGCGGCAGCGAAACGTAGAATGCTGACCACGTTCCGCAAGGAACCCGATTTAGCGGGGCGTCAGTCTGCGTCTACTTGCTTTCGTAATCGTTTTACAGCCAAGCTGAGAGCACGTCAATGGAGTCTCTAGGAGATGCCCTTGTTAGATAAGCGAAATAAATGCACTATAAGCAGCCACCTGGGGGCGGCCCCGTAGGAAGTCCTATGGAAGTCCCGTAGGTAAGGAAGTCCCGTAGGTTTGCAAGGCAAACCTACGGGACTTCCTTACGGTTGATGGAGTCACGTACATGGACACGGCGAACGTATATAATCTTGAAAAGACCCCGTGCTTGCTCGAGGTAAGTCTGCAGATTTAGTATACATATCTATACTTAACATTATGGCATCCGTATAAAGACAATCTTGGGAGATTGTTATTTATGCTGGATTTTTATCTTTTAAGCTAATATATCCAAACGCAACGTAAAGATTTACTTTTATCGCGAAAGAGTTTGCTCTAGAGAAACGTGATGCATGCGCTTTCGGAGGTGCGGCACACGTTGCCTCTGCGAAAGCGCGCGGACACGAAACCCTTGCCACTTCTGCCCTGTTTCTATGTGATCAGCTGCCGGAAATGCAACTGGGTTTTCGTTAACGCACGGTGCTTCATTCAGGCTGCAAGATATGCAACGATGGAGTGAACGTGCGCAGCAGTTGGCTGCGAAAGTAGTGACTGGCATATTAAGGAATGTAATGTGTCTGTGTGACCAAGTTAACGGACTGCTGCTAGATCAGGACTGCCTGTGTGGCCGGCTCTTTGAGATGTACGGTTTCCCTCGAAGATAAAAACTCACTCATCCGCCGGCGTTCTGGCGCTGATCTCCAAGGAAAGCAGTTCGACCCCGGAACGTCTGCGCTAATGAGTACGGCTCGTTATACGGTGACAAATTGTGTAGCGCCGCCCCTTCGCATATAGTAAGTTTCTCGCGCGTTATCTACACACATCCACCCCAACTCGCACGCTAACTTATGCTATGTTCAGACTACGCTCGTAAGGCGCCGATTTTTCGTAACATGCGTAAGCGGAAGCGCCACAAGCATATGCGTCTATTTCACACTGCGAACGTAAAGGTACCAACGTGCGCAATTCATGCGAAAATCGTGGGTGAGAGTGTTAAAGGGTCGGCAACATTTACGACTGTGATATTACAACCGTTGCGACACAGCCAATGACCGATAAGCTTTCGGTTTTCAACAACCCGTGACGACACTTGCGTCCTCCCGTCTGCAGACAGCTCCGGGCGCGGGTAGTGCCATTCCGCCATTCCGTGCGCACAATTAGGTTGGCTGTGTTCGTGAAAATTTGTGGAGTGCGCCTTGCGAGACTGTTTTCAGTTAATGTAGCTTATCCGCCGAGGAAATCGATGGCCGCAGATGCGTGCTCCGAACTTCGATGAGTGGTCTCACTGGGTTTTCAAGGAAGTGGCACTGCTGGGGCGACATGCGCATGAAGTTATGAAACATCGCAGTGTCACCAACTCGGAGCTTGGCGGAAAGGTTGTGAAAATCACCGTCCACGGCCCTGTCGAGAAATACTTGCCGCACCCAAACCCTTCTGCGCCGCCTTCGCGTCGTCTTTGGGTGATGAATACATGACTATAAGTTTGTTTTGAGCGTGAATTTCTTCGATCTCGGCCAGCGCTCGCATGTTGACAGGAGCCATATTGGACCGCTGGTGACGTCGATTCTGCAGCTCCAAATTTGATTGGCCTGTTGTAAAAGCCGCAATTTGCGCAGCAGTAAATGTGAACAAAGGTGCCGGCTTAATCGCCGTAACGCTTTTTACAGCCGTTACGTTCGACACGCCGAAAGAGCTGTTACGCGCGTTACGACCGTAGTGCGAACATAGCTTTAGTCCCGCTCTATCGCCAACGTATTATTCTTTTTCTTTCAAATAAAGCTAATTAAAAAAATAAGAATCAAAGGCAGCCTATTTTTTTTTCCTTCGAACAGTCGGCGACAACCAAGAAGGTGGCAACCTAAACCTTCTTGGTGACAACCTAAGAACAACAAGGTTAATATGTTCTGTCCAACTCAAACAAAATTTGCATAGATGCGCCAGCCAGGTAGGTTCGCTCATTTCCATGGCGTCGAGTGGTCTGGCGCACTTAAAGAGGCCTTGAACCATATTTCTTTAAAGCCCAAGAAAATTCAGCGGCGCTTTAGCAGTAAATGCTCGAAAAATAGGTGAGCGTTATATTGATGATTTTCAGCCACGTTCACCATATTGCTAAGTGTTCTTTACGAACTCAGTCTACACACGTCCGGCCCCTTCGTTCGAAGAGCGAAGTGCAACTGGCGGTGGTCCGGAGGTGATCACCATCAGGAGCACTATATATATATATATATATATATATATATATATATATATATATATATATATACATATACGAAGGGACGCTCGGAGACGTTTCCGTCTTTTCCAGATGAAAGCGACTGAAGCATCATGCACGCAGTGCGTTCGTATCAGTCGCGCCAATGATTACGTCAAAGGGGCCACGTTCAAGTGGTACCTGACAGAGGTATTCGGTAACAGAGACTCATGGGATGACATAAAGCACAGCTTGGAGGACCGCTTTGCGATGTCCAATGGCGGTGCCTTCCGGCTTCTCATCAACTACCGGGTTAGAAGAGTCAGACTGTCTTTCAACTCTCCAATCAGAGTGGCTCGCCGCTGCCCGTAAGGTTCAGCATCGTATAAAACGGGCAAAAGGATTTTCCGTTACTCGAACTCTCGTTAGAATGACAAGAGCTTCACGTCTAGTCTGCAGACTGCAGCAGTCAACTTTGACATCTAGCACGCATGTTACACGCAATGAATGTAGCTACTGCTCTGCTGCTGGCTCCCCACGACAGTTTAATCGACGCAGTGAATGTCCTCGTCACGGCAACATGTCCACTCTTGAGGCTGTATCGGGAAACCTGGAGAGCGACTCAGAGTTTCCATACGCTTTGAGGCTCTCACCAACTGGAGACCAGTCACTGCAATTCTCGATAGAGGATCAACGATCGCCTGTATTAGTGAGGCTGTGTAGAGAGAGCTGTTCAGTTGATGAGAAAATCCAACATGACAGTTCGACAAGTGACATTAAGCGTTCAAAATTCGAGTTGCGTAATCATCCAGTTACAGATTGGAAACATCACAAGGAAAATTGACGTGCACGTGTTGCAAGGCAAGAGAACACAGTTGATTATTGGCCTATAGAGACCTTTCCGCAAACTTGAAGCGGAAGACAGTTACACAAGGACAGGAGATGTCGAGCTTACAAGATCAGAACCACCAGGAAAGCTCCAAAACCATTGTGATCCCGACCCTGAAAACGGAGGATATAGCAGAGCCGCAAGAAGCTGCGCTAGGATGTGTTTTACATAAATATGAAGATACCCTCTTCAAATCCCAAACGGATATTGGATGCAGTTCTGCTGAGCAAATGACATTGCACTTACCAATACTGTTCTAATCCATAGAGCACCATCCACACGTTCGCAAGCAGACAAAGCAGAAATCAACAAGCAAGGTGACACTCTTGTTACACAAGGTGTCATGAGGCTTTCATTGGCCCCCTACGCCGCACTAGTCATTCTGGAGAGAAGGAAAGGTGAGGGATGAACTTGTTTGTGTGTTGACTGCCGCAAGCTGAATTCCGTAACGGTGCCCGACTACCAACCGATTCCAAGTATTGACGATGTTTTTGACCTATCGGGAAATGGAAAATTTTGTACAACATAGGAAGTAACGCCCAGATACTGACATGTCTGAATACATCCCGACGACATTCAGAAAACTGCATTTTTCGTGACTAATGGCCATTATGAATGGCATGTGATGCCACTCGGGTTAAAGAACGCTCCTGCTACATTTGAAGAAGCCATGAAGTGACCAATTGCAAAGTATCAGGTTACTAATGTAATCCTATACTTCGGCGATCTAGTTATTTACTCAGAGACATTTGATGACCATCTGCGACACCTCGAGGGACTGCTGAAAGAGATTTTAAGCCCGAGAATACAAAACTAAAATGCAGTGGGTGTCAGTTCATCAATTCTAGCACAGAGTGTGTGGGCCACAACATTTTACAAGGAACTGTGACACTTAAGCAAAGCAACCTTGTTGCGATACTCCCTTTCCCAGCACACGAAAGAGACCCAGACCTCCAGCTTTTCTTAAACACTGTAAACACTACAGTACATCCCTCATTTCAGTGATATCACTCTTCCTCTCACAAAACTGCTCCCCAAAGACAATAATTGGATGTATACAAAAGCATGCGAATCATCTTTTCTGGAATTAAGAAGCGTATAACTGAAATAACTGAAGAACCAGTGCATGCGGTATAGTGCGATTCCGCTGGCGAAGGGATTGGTTCCCTGCTGACGCAGCCACATGATGAAGACAGTGAACACACCTTTGCCTATTATTCTCGCCAACTACTCACCACGGGAAACCGTTCACTATTGTAACGAATCATTCTAGGCTACAGTGGCTGAAGAATGTCAAGAATCTTCAAGGTTGTCTCTTCAGGTGGTCGTTACCCGATCCTGCAAAACTTCCAGCAGTCGCCGAGTTACCGAAGGCTAAGACCATCAAATAACTTCGAAGCTTTGTGGGCCTACGCTCATATTGCTGGCGCATTGTTCGGAATTTCGTATCAATCATGGCGCCATTGACTCGGCTTCTACGCGGTGACGCCGCCCTCTCCTTCTGGTCACCTGCATGTGACTACGCCTTTGCTACGCAGCGTCGCCTTCTTACCTCCCCACCTATTCTTCGCCATTTCGACCCGTCAGCTGCAACTGAGGTACATACAGACGTCAGCGGGGTCGGTTTCGGCGCCGTCCTCGCCTAACGAAAGCCCGGCTACCCCGAATACGTAGTCGCCTATGCGAGCCGCAAGCTGACGAAGCCTGAGGCCAATTACAGCGTGACCGAAAAAGAGTGCTTGGCTTTAGTATGGGCACTTGGCAAGTTCCGACCATACCTGTACGGGCGCCCATTCGACTTGGTCACAGATCACCACGCGCTTTGTGGGCTCGCCAACTTGAAAGATCCCACTGGCCGCCTAGGCCGTTGGGCACTACGCATCCAGAAGTACAACATTCGCGTCGTATACCGCAGCGGGCGCACACACTCAGACGCAGACGCCCTGTCCCGTTCACCTTTACCTCCAGACTCGTCCTGCGGAACAACTTCCGCACACTCCATGTCACCTCTCGACATGGACTCCTTTGCCACCGCACAACGTCGTGACCCGTGGATCGCTTCTCTTTTCGACTATCTATCTGTATCATCGACCATCCCTGTACCCCGAACCCTCCGACGCCAAGCAGTTCATTTCGCTATTCGTGACCAGCTGCTCCACCGACGTAATTACACTCCTGAAGGCCGTCGGTGGCTTCTGGTGATTCCTCTTAGCTTAAGGTCTCAAATATGTGCCTCTTTTCACAAGGATCCGCAGTGTGGCCACGCCAGAGTCTTCAGGACGTATGAACGAATTCGCCACCGCTACTACTGGCGCGGCATGTACAATTTTATACAAAAGTTTGTTCGGTGCTGTCTTGAATGTCAACGCCGCAAATCGCCGCCTTTACGCCCATCTGGTGCCTTGCAGCCGCTCCCGTGCCCTGCCACAACCTTCGATCTCGTCGGCGTCAACACATACGGCCCGCTTCCTATGACACCAGATGGCAATCGGTGGGTCGTAGTTGCTGTCGACCATTTGACACGCTACGCCGAAACTGCTGCTTTACCAAGTGCTACAGCGCGGGATGTAGCCTCTTTCGTCCTACATCGCTTCATCCTTCTACACGACGCTCCTCGAGAACTCCTCAGCGATAGATGTCACGCCTTCCTCTCCGAAGCCGTCGAAGGTTTGCTTTCGGAATGTCACATTAATCATCGGACAAGCACGGCATACCATCCCCAGACTAACGGGCTCACAGAGCGATCTAACCGCACACTTGGTGATATGCTCTCGATGTACGTGGCATCTGATCACGGTAACTGGGACCGCCTGACATACCGTCCTGACATCTCCGAGTGTCTACCTGTGTCCGACATCGCCCGTCAAGCCGATTAATGGCGCCAGCTAGCACACTCCTTTACGGCAGAGCAACTGCAGCGCCAGAGAGAAAACCGAACCGAGTCGCTTCCAAACACCGCCTACGCTCCAGGCGTTACTGTGTGGCTGTCTCTCCCTTTCCAAACACCGGGGCTTTACTCGAAACTCGTCCCAAAATTCAAAGGGCCTTACCGAGTCTTGGAGCAAACATCCCCGGTGAATCTTCTCATTGAGCCACTGTCACCACCTGACGACTTGCGCCGGCGTGGACGTGACGTTGTCCCCGTCTCGCGTCTCGAGCCCTACCGCGACCATCGGCCTCCTGATGCTCAAGGCAACAGGATGGCTCGTTTTGTCTAGCGGGAGATTGTGAAGAAGACGCGTCTCGCGGCATAGCCGCATCGCCAACGCGCGGCTCCGCTCCGCTCGCGCTGTTGATTGCTGGCGTCTTTTTGGACAGTGCTTTGGGCTGTCTCGCCGATCCCGGTCGCTGGTCCTTTGTACAAGGAGCCGTAAATAGACCCCTTCTCAAGAGATTTCATCGATAACCCGATTGGGTGCGTGGCTCTGTGTGTGGTCGTCCCTGTAATTTTTTTTTCTTCTTCAAGTACGAGTCCACCTCAACATCCTACTACGTTTTCTTTGCACCCATTAGTCACAAACATGTCTTCAGCAGAGTTCCAGGCGTTGAGGTTGTAGACGTTTTCTTAAAGGTTGTGAAGAAAGCGCGAAGAGCTTTATTGCTGGATAATTACATCGTGGTTGCCGAAAATTTCATTTAAAGATGCGGTCTACATCTGCACTATAACCAGAGCACGTACGGATACATTTAAAGATTGCGTATGTTAGCAGTGCTATTATAGTGCGCTCCATTGACAGTAGAGGTTCTGCTTGCGCCTAGGATCCCACAGAGCCTGCAGTCGAATTGAGTGTACCGAACGAAGTGGCTGGCAATAAAGCCTCAACTATGAGTACGGACGATCTTTACAAGCGTCCATCGAATCTGTACAACGTGCAATTTCATAAAGTAGACGCAAGACGCCTTGTGAAATGAGGAAATGTTCAGTTTGCTCCATATAAATGCGCGTCCAGGGCTTTTGGCACGTTCATCCAATGATGTGGCACCAGGTAAGCAGCAGTAGTTCCTGTACAAAACTCCACCGGATGGCATCAGCTGGAAGAAGTAAATTACAAGCATGTGTCATTTTGGTATTTAAACCTTATAGGAAAACTTCGTGTTGAGGCGAAACGGGCCAAAGTGGTGAATGGGGGAAACAAAAAGAATTCTATTTTACAGACATCGCATAGAAAATAGCCGACTCATCCCAAACAATGCCATAAATAAAATATGACAAAAACATCTGATTTCCAAGCATTCCTCCATTCCTGGGCCTTACTTCTTGCACTTTAAGAGCTCAAGTACACGGGAAACTGCACGTTTTCGACACAACCTGACCTCAGCCGACGCAATGGTGCGCCAAGTACACAGAGGTGACCACAGCACAGGCTCCCAGTCAGACAATGCTACACGCTCGCAGAATGTCTTCTACTCGCACTAAAGACAAATCCATGAGTGCAAAGCCTGTTTTCAGTCATTCAGCAGACGGAAGTTTCGAGTTACAAATTCCTGCTTCTTGACCTTCTCGAAGTTGTCTTTTGCGTGCTCTGCCGGCGCAAGCACGCAAAACACACTCCCATGTTATCAATCTTGGCAATCACTCGTCGCCTTTTCGATAAGCGTTAGTACCGAAATAAAGAAGGTATATTTTGCTGGTTGGGGCCATGGGGAGGCGGGGGAGGGGGGGGGGTGGAGGCATAAATAGCGTCACGAACTTGACCCATAAGATTCAATGCACGCGAAACTAAGAGCGTCACAACGGCCGAGCTGGTTTCCGCTAACGGCATCACAACGCCAGGTGCAGCAAGCGCGCCGAAAAAGCACCGAAATATGTTACAATAATGAGGGCGCCCATAGAAAGCGTCGCAAATATGTCCCATATACGATTCAGTACACGCCGAACTAACGACGCCACAATGGCCGAGCCGTTTTCGTTAACTGTGCCCAAACGCTCGGTGCCCCGCCAAAACATACATTGCTTGAAATGCAGCCCAGGCGGTCAAACGAAATTTCTCACCTTGCCTATAGCCCAGTAGAGCAGTGTTGCGGTGTCGAAAGGCAGAAGGAACGCAAGAATAAGCTGAGAGCCCAAGAAACCAGACTACATCCAAAAGGAAGTCGCAGTTTCTCCGGAAAGCGAAGCATCGATTGCGATAGGAAATTATTAGACAGCTATACGAAGTAACGATAGCAGTTTTATCGGCCGTATAATCTCGTAAACATTCGCTTACTAACAAAATTAACAAGCATGGTGTCACGTGCCCAAGCAAACATGAACACACCTCACTCGATGACCGCGGACAGTCGCTGTCAAAACGATGGGTGACGAAGCGCGGTCGCAGCAGCGAGTCAATTGCCCTTCGTGATGCCTCTCGCTTCAACGCGAAGCGGCGAGAAGACAGCGCGCACGAAGCTATCAGCACTCAGGGAACTCGGTCCTGATCGCAGATCGCTTTCGAGATGTGGCCCACTCGGCCGCGCCATACGCAGCTGCCGCCGGAGTATAACTCCACCCTCGGTGCCTTTCGCGCGATGGAAGTCGACGCGCTTCCTCCCCGCCTTCCTCACATGCGCGAAGGAGAGAGAGCCACCATCGTCGGCTCACCTTCGCAAACTTTCACTCGCAAGCAGCATACGGCGTGCGGCTACGATTTTATCGCGCTTAGACTTTATACGTAACATCACGGGGACGGCGACGGCAGGAATGCACCTGGAGTGTCCATATAATTGTTAAAAATTAAATTAAATTATTGGGTTTAACGTGCCAAAACCACTTTCTGATTATGAGGCACGCCGTAGTGGAGGACTCCGGAAATCTCGACCACCTGGGGTTCTTTAACGTGCACCTAAATCTAAGCACACGGGTGTTTTCGCATTTCGCCCGCATTGAAATGCGGCCGCCGAGGCCGGGATTCGATCTCGCGACCTCGTGCTCAGCAGCCCAACACCATAGCCACTGAGAAACCACGGCGGGTCATATAATTGTTATCTCAATAAAAAGTTACAGAGGCGCTTAACTATGCTTACGTGCATTGGATACAAAAGCACTCAGAAGTATCAACTATATCCGCGTCCATACTATTTATACATCCATGTAAAGTGACATTATCACATTGCGTCATCACTTGGTCGCGTGACTATGCCAAATGGCCTGGTCGCTTGGTGATGTGCTCGAATTTGGAAAGTTAATTTTGGAGGTGTCGAAAGTGCGTGACCCAAAATTTGGGGGTGGCCCAAGTCAATTTCGGGGGACGGCCAGGTTGCTTTTGAACATGGGTCAAGTAAATTTTCTAATTTGGCGAAGTCAATTTTGGGGGCGGGCCACCAAATTTTGGGGATGGGTCAAGTCAATTGTGGGAGTGGGCCAGGTCGGTTTTGAACGTGGGTCAACTCAAATTGCGAATTGGGCACAGTAATTTTTTTTTTGGGGGGGGGGGGGCGGTAGGCAAAGTGCATTTTGGAATCAGGCCAAGTCGATTTTCAACGTGTCCACGCAATCTTCGAACTAGGCAAAGTCAATTTTTGGGGGTGGGGGCCACGCCCGCTGTTTTTTCTTCCTTCTGTCTTTCTTTATTGCGATAAAAAGTTCCCCTTAAGGCACAAATCTTGATGTGTATATATGTATTATATGTGTACGGTGAGGCCCGTACAATTAAACGTTGTCAGTTAACTTCATTTCACATTTTTTTTTTCCCATGCGTCACGCCTCCTCCCCCTCCTGGTTAGGGTGATAAACTATATTTATCGATCTGGTTGATCTCATGACTTTTAAAGATTCAGTTGCTTTGTGTCTGAGCCGTGAGAACGATTTTTTCAACATTGTTTTCGTAACGGACAGTAATGGCTATATCCACTTCTTTTGCCCATTACCGAAGCCAGCTCTACAAAAAAAGAAGAGTAAAAAAAGGAGAGAACAAACAAAAAGAAGCGAAGCGTTTATGCTAGCTACGGTTCCTGCCAAAATTTAGACGCGGTTCATCAGCCCTTTGGGCGCTCATATTTGGTAGATCACAGTGGGATGTTAAAATAGTGGAAACAGAGCGAGCGGATGGTGATTCACAACTGTGGGATTACTTGCTCATTCAGAAAGCGTGTGGTGCCGCAGATCTCAGATTTACACCTACTGATGCTTAGCTGGGCAGATGCTTAATGTGGCTCTTAGCCCATGTTTTAGTAGAACACGGCGATAAAGAATGCGAATCGTTCCTGACTCATGATTGTGTGAAAATTCATGAGTCGGCGTAAGTTCATCTGAAGTCTGAGTAGTACTAACTGCGGGAATAAGGATTCCCGTGCAGTTAATAATAGTCAGCGTTCTCTCAGAACGAAGACGGCCATCACTAACCCCCCATTTCTTTTTTTCGCCGGGCAACGTGAACTGCCAGTCGAGAGCCGTATAGTCGCATATAGCTTTCCGCGAGAGCGCTTCTCCCGTGATACGAGTGACTGCGGGGCTTCTAAAGCTGACTTGCTCGTGACCTATAACCGTAATCTCGAATACGTATGATACCACTTTCGCAGGTAAAGCGCAGCGCGTTCATAATGCAGACGGGCCAGGCCTCGGTGTGCCTTGAAATTATAATGTGGGTCGCCGGGTTGCTCGCGCATGCGCCCCAGCCAACAAGCTGCGGATGGCATTCAGAGTCCTCGCGCGGTAAAGCACAGAGAACTCTCCGCGCGGCGCGCGTGTATACTCAGAGATGCGCCGGGTTTCCGCGGCGGCGAACACATAAACGCACGCACACGCACGCACGCACGCACACTCCGATATGCGCGTCGGATATGTACGCATTCGTTCGTGCGTACGTACGTGCGCTTTCCATATAAGGTGGGCACGGGTCCGAAGTCCTCCTGATGGGCGGTCATGTCCCGCGAGAGATGCCAGCGACGCGCTGCCCCCCCCCCCCCACCTCCCCCCTTTTGCGACGCATCCTGCATGCATCCTGGCGCTACCCTGCCCGTGACGCGCCCTCGTCTCTCGTCGGCGTCGTAGCAGCGCGGTGGCGCGCAGTCGGTGGGCCGTCTAATTGGTCGCAGCGCGATTGCGTCCCCTCTACCAAGTTTTAATCTGATTAAAGGGAGCGGCCGAAAGAAATTTCGAAGAAAGTTTTCGCGCGGCAGATGATTCACCTCCGCGCGCGTGCACCGTGATGTATTATGTAGGCCGCTCGTGCACTGGCGGATGGCGTACGCGGCAGCAGTCGCGGGGACTCGGGCGCTGTGCGTGGGGAAGGGCCGCCGGGGGGAAAGCCTGGGCCAAGTCGTTCCGGATAGATGCGCGCAACGCGCGTGCCCCTGTATGCGGGCTTGCTCGACGCCGACGCCGCCGCCATGGCTGATTGCAACGCCTTGTAAATGTGCTAACTGATGAGCCGGCCCTTTTGAAATGTGAACGGCGAGCGCGCCGGCGCGCGAGGTGATTATTGAAGTCCCCGTCCGCTAATTGGATTCGGCGGCTCCGCCGCCGGAAGTCGACCCGGGGTCTTGGTCTCGCAAGTCAGGCGCGCGAGCGCGCCCGTCTCCGCGTTTGCCCGCGCCTCTGATCTCTCCTCGGGGAGCCGAAGCGGCAGCGTCTTGGCGGAACGTTGCTGACCTGTGAAGTTGACCTGTGCAGACCAGTGAATCGCCGAGTGAAGATTGCGCGAGGCTGACTGCGGACTCGGTGCGATGAAGGCGGGGAAGGAAGGTCTGTCGCTCAGCAGGACCAGCGCAGGAGTCGTCGCAGATCATCGTATGCGCGCGGTCGAGTTGTAGACGTACTGTATTTACGACAGATTTCATGGAACCGCCAGGCAGGAGTTCAGAGCGTCCGAGGATCTCGAGTTCACGGCTTAATTTGTCGTTGCGCCACTGAACCGGCCGCAGCAACTTAATGATATTCGCATACTGCCCGCTCGCCTCTTCAGCAAGGGTCACTGCATTGGGAATGAATAGGATGCGGCTATAAGCCACGCCTCGCGGTTAATTACTTTTGTCTCACTCTGAGTGTACCCGACGACAGCCCTCAGCGGCGGCCAAACCAAAGCTACGCGCACGCGCTTGCACGTCCTGAACTTCTGTTCTTGTGTTACTACGCCATGTAGTGCCGACGTTTTGCTGGCGGTGTACAGGAACTGTAAAGCCAGACATGGGCACCAGAAAGCCAGAAAACCAGGAAGAGTAAAAAATTGGTCCTTTTCCTAAGCAAGTGTTTTAGTTGTTACGCGAGCGAACTTGAAAAAATATTGGTAAGGTTTGTTTTACGCTAAGTAGCTTCCAGATGCTTAAATTCGTGGACTATGCATGCCGACGCGCAGCAAGGAAACGTGTGCTTTGGCTCCGTAGCTTTGGATGCGCTGCCGCATGGAAGTTGTCGCCGGATATAGCGGTAAAACGAGCAACGCTTTTCTCGTAATAGTGAGCATTGTCAAGCCGTGAAACAAAATATGCGATCCAGATGAGAGGTGCTTGCGTTTGGCCTTTCAACAATTGAAAGTTGGATGAGTGCTCCAACCGTCACATTTCTTGGTCATTTCTGTGTTCATTCTGTTACATCATCCATCGGCGACATACACTTGTATTCTTCTCAATTCCTTTCAGTCCAGACTAGGCCGTGCCTGCAGGTTGAAATACCTGCGAAAACAAAAAAAAACAAACAAGGCATGATTTCTGTAACATAGTCTGAACCACAGAACGTCGAACCATGTGTATGGACAATTGATGCGGACAGGGCTCACATCTACGTTGATGATTTATTCACCTGGTCTTCAGCAACAGTGACTTTCTCGCTTCTTGCTGCTATCCCGGTGGTAGTCAACAGCATATGAACTAGATCGCACGCGGAGAGGGCTTTGCGAATGTTATGTGTCATAGCGCAAGCACTCAGACGTGGCTGTTTTAAATCCTTGCTCTCGACAATACATAGCATCAAGAAGGCCACGAATGAGTTCAGTGAATAACTGGCCAAACCAACGTCGCAGCACCTTGTTTGCAATCGGAATTATTGTGTGATCGTCACAGTAACTTCACCCTTGGCTCTGCAAACCACTCACTTGGATGGCTGAAACCCAGCTTTAAGGAAGCTCCTGCTCACTCAAGAAAGCTTGCCTAAATCCATTTTATCTTCCCCGCCCCCCCCAAAAAATATATATATATATACGCTTGTGCCACGCGCGTGACCTAAATCAGTTTTACGTAATAAAGGGCATCGGATACCTGCAAGATCGCGCTGTATGTTTATTTAGTGTGATGCATCAACAGTTTTATCTAAGCGAGTCCCAAAGCCGTCTTTCCATGGAGGGTCGTCCTTCAAGCATTAAAAAAAAAAAATACGGGATATTACGTGCCAGAACCACAATATGATAACGAGGCACGCCGTTGGGGGTTACTCCAGATTAATTTTCGCCAACTGAGTTTTTTTGTTTAACGTACACCCAAATCTAACTGCACGACTGTTTTTTTTTCTTTGTATTTCGTCGTGGTTGAAATGTGGCCGCGGAGGCCAGGATCGAAGCCGCGAGCCCGAGTTGAATAGCGCAGCCACGTAGCCGCCATAGGCTACCGCAGCGGGTACACCTTTACAAAGTGCAGTGCGTATTATGTTACTCCACAATACGCACTATGTTGTAACTTCGTTGTCGCATCGTGTATTGGCAGCGTTGCTTAAGACGCCGGCATTCATGTTGCCCGCACGCTGTCGTATTCATCCTGCAGTTGTAGTGAAATTTATGAAACGCGGCAGGGGGGCGGATAGCTGTGGTGGCGACTCTCGAAACCCGGTGAAATGCGAAAACAACCGTGTTCTTAGCTTTCGGTGGACGTTAAAGAAGCCCAGGTGGCCCAAATTATTCCGCATACTCCGCCTCTACGGCGTCATAATCAGATCGTGGTTTTGGCACGTAAAATCCCATAATTTATTCTTGTTCTTTTTTTTTACTTTCAAACTAGATTCCGGGTGGTCGCGTCTCTGGATAAAAAAACTAACTTCGCATTTCGGGAGTAAATGAATCGACGCAGCCGTCCTAACGGTAAGCACACTTGGAGATGAGAAAATGATATCATTGAGTTAGGCCGTCGTTGTTCTTCCGCGAAAACTACTGACTTAACGTTTCAGTTTTATTTTGGATGGAAAGAAGTTAACCCTTAGCTTAATAACGGCAAGTTACATTCATTTTTCTTTTTTGCTAGTGAGGGTAAAGCACGTGTGGAGGAACGAAGCCGTCATACCCACCTCCACAGCTCTCGCTTTTTGAATGCGCTTTTTCGTATTATGGAGCTTCTCCTAATTTATTTTCACTTCCCTTGTGTGGTACATGCGTCCGTTCTTCTGTGCCATGCTTCTGAGTCTCTTCATACAAAGTATACGATGGCAATAAAGGCGTTTTAGTCTCCTTAAAGTTAGTACTTTGCCCTGAAGGACCAAAGAGATAAATGTGAACGTCGTGTAAATTCAGTAACAAGTACAACAGTCTTCAATAGTATCCTTGCTAACCACTACATTGTTAGCCGCTACATCACCAACCGCCATGTCACCAACGCTCTTTAGTAGAGGTGAAATCTACGCCCATATATGAGTTGTGCTTGCACAAAATATCGCAGAGTGGATACAAGGCCTCAAAGTGGCCGGCGCACACACTGCTTCTACACGAGAACTTCCATTGCCGTCTTTGTTCGCAAACGGGCCCCCCACAACCGCGCTTATGCCTTCTGCGCACTGACTTCCCTAAGGAACAGCGCAGCTCGTGTTCTTCTTCGCTGCTTCCAGTCACTCGATCGCTGTGCCATTACGAGTACCGGCTCGAAGAAAGAAAAGAAGAGAGTGAAAAAGAAGTCTCAAAGCCGAGCAGTAACGGAAGCTGCGAGGAAGGCACTCCTGTTTCCACACTTTTCCCCAGCGCATATCGTGGTTAGGCTTCAGGAAGTCGCGAGCAAAAAAATAAAGAAAGAACGAGGGGAAAGAGCCGCCTCTTCAGCGACGGCGCGCACCAGAAATCATCTTCGGGCGAGATAAAGTCGTCTTTGGGGAAAGGCGAAGCAGCGGCGAGTCCCTGCGGCGCAGCGATCCCTAATGAGGCATTGAGGACGGTTCTTCCACACGTACATTCAATGCGGCCAACACCCTAACGTTCTTTTGGAGAAGGACGACTCCAAAAGACCTAGCGTGCCGCACGTAGCAGCCATGCGCGCACACGCACGAACGCGTCGCACGCAGGCCGCGCCGCGCCAAGGTTCTCACGCTTTCACCGTAGCACCGTGCGGGGAATGTGATTGCGGCTCGTCGTTCTCCTGTTATATACGCCCGCTGCCTTCGTCGCGTTGCCCACGCGAGCTCATCGGATTCGTGTAGAAACCTCCTACGCAGGGGCCGATGTGTCGGTGTTCTCGTTGTGTGGGCGCTTCCAGTTTCTTTGCTCCCGACTATATATATACCGCGACTTTCCTCCCTCGCCTTAGATAGTTCGAGCTCACACTGCCATTGTTGACGTGGAGAGAAGGCGAAGATACCGAACGAGATCGGGGGCCGGAACGCCGAGTATATAGAGGAGAGCTATGGCAGTGTTGGTTTTTTTTTTCTCGCGAATGCCGGAATTGCGAACGCGTCGAGCCATTGTACGCGGGGAAGTCCCGACGACTTTCTTGCCTTGGACAGAGATTACGTTCGTTGGGTGTCTGTTTTGTTCTTGTATATTAGCACAGTTCTTTGACACGTTTTTCATACGGGCGATGCTCGTCGCCCACTCTCTTCAAGTCGTCTTTTCAGTCCTTCGCTAGTTTAACGCGTTTTCTGAAGCAGCACGCACTTATAATGTCGAAGAGCAATGAGAAGCGAAATGAAACGTGATATGCGGATGACCTCATATTTTTTTAGAAAAAAGAAAACTTGGGAAGTTTTCTTTTGCACGTCTTCTACACGTCTTCGTATGTCAAGTGAAATGATTTGAGAAAACAATTTTATATGAAATACGTCTCTGGTGTCATAGAGGAAAGGGATCAAGTCCATGGCTTTCACAAAGACGCGTAAAACAAAAGAAAAGAAAGGCTGCTAGACTCCGTGCGACAACTGCCACAGTAGACCCAGGAGGTTGAGTGCCTCCGATTTCTCTAGTGTCCTCCATATTCTGAATTCAGAGCATGAATGTCGAGTGAAGCGGAATGTCTGACCGAGACAGAAGGTAAAACGAGCCTGAATGTTCAACAAATTTGAATGCCCAATATTCGACATTCTGTCTCGTCATGCATGCAGGCTGCAAGTGCATTACCTTCTTTGCACCGGACTTAAACTTACAGCTACGCTTCATTACCGAGCGCAATATTACTGTCTGAAAAAATGCCTATTATACCAAAGCTGCGTTGTTCACAACAAGTGTGCTCTACCATGCAGCGTTCAGCCCCGCTGCAGATCGAGGAAGGTAGAGACCAGCGCAGATTCCTTACCTGCTTTTCTTGGCCCCGGAAGACCAACTCTGGACCATCCACCGAGCCGAAGAAGCCGCCAGGGCCCAAGGGCCGCATACTGGCTTCCGTTTTTTTGGGGACCCTAAACTGCTGATGCCTAAATCAAAATATTTCTCTCCCTCTTGCCCTCCTTTTTATTACACTACACAGCGCGCTGATAATAAATATGGATATCTACTTTTTTACTGTCCTTTATTATTAGTGGCTGCTGGGACCTACGCTTGAGAGCTTGGTGAGTGTAAATTTTATGACATTCCATCACAGAAAGGTATGTTCAGTTGCTCACATGTGTAGGAGAATGCATCGGTCATTGGTGAATATGTACGCAATTCCTGTACAATTAGTGGCGGAACTGAATTGCATGATTTACTCTTTTCAATGCCTTGTTTAATTAGTTAGCAGCTTAACCAAAAGAAATTAATTGGTTTTTTTTTTATATCCTGTGTCTTGGAAAGGACCTTCTGTTCGATATAATCTTGCTCTACTCGATAAATGGAAAGTAGAACGTTGGCTGACTTCAAAAAATATACCGTATGGTTACGCCACTCAGAGGAATGGGAAGAATACTAAAAGCGTGAACATTTTGGAGTGACAAGCTTGCGAGAAGGTGGATAAGATGAAGCAAAAAAGAAAGGAGTCCCTCACGCGAGAAATGTTCGGCATCAGTTTTCCTGTGTGTTTTCTTTTTCAGAAGTGCAGAACCATGAAAGGATGACACAGTGGGAGTCAGGTGCGGGCGTTAAGGTGATGTCCATATCTCATAAGCTTGGCGACTGATGAATCCACAGGAATGGCTATGATAAAGGAGTCTTTTCTTTCTTCTTTTTCAGCTTGCAAAGGTGTGGTCAGGCATAAGAGAAATTTGTAACACGATTTAGAAATCGATGTAGAAACGTACAGGAAACACATATCTTTTGATAACGTTTTCACAATAACAATAAATAAAAAATTTTTATAAAAGAACCAAGTATCATTCTGGAAAAAAGAATTTCGCAGCAATTTATGTGTATGCTATAGGCAGAGAATCACGTAAATATACATGTTCATTCCTGAAGATTCCTAATCCATCACAACTAAATAAATTGTACAGAAATACAAAGGACGATCCTGCACAAGAGAAGTTTGTAACACGATTTGGATAGGTATAAGAATTACACCAAAATACACATTGCGGAGCTTTAGCTCGCAAATGCGATTCACAACCGTGGCGGCTGCCTTTCCGGCAAAATGCGAAAACCTTCGCTTATTCAGATTGAGGCACACGCTAGAGAACCAACCCCAGGCGTTCAAAATTAATCCTATAAGGCCTCTACTACCGTGTGTCTCATAATCTTATTAGAGTCATGGCACCTGAAGCCTTACAATTTAATTTTATTTCAAAAGTCAGCGTTGTATAAAAGGGGAGCGACTGGGTCTAGTGGTTGATCTGTCCACAAAGTATGAGTGCACACGGGCACGCCGTGGTTGATTAGTGGCCTTGGTGTTACGCTGCTCGGCACGAGGTCGCGGGATCAAATCCCGGCCACGGCGTCCGCCTTCCGATGAAGGCGAAATGCAAGAAACACCCAGGTATACTTAGATTTAGGTGCACGTCAAAGAAGTCCAGGTGCTAAAAATTAATCCGGAGCCTCCCACTACGACGTGCCTCATAATCAGAGGGTGGTTTTGACAAGTAAAACCCATAATTTAATAATGTGTGCATATGCAAGACAAATTGCGAACTCCGTAGCCGATATTATCAGCATGTCGCCATGATGCATTGGTGGACCGCAGGATGACGGAGGCATTGGTTGCTTTCTCTGCAGGTTCATTATGACCAATCTAACTCACAATGCGGACAATGACACATGGCTTTTAAGATATGCTGAGCTGCTGGGTGTTTGTGTTTCCTTCTTGTCTCTATAGTTTACGGAAAGCAATAATTGCTCTTCTGATAACGCTGGCCGTGAGTAGAGTATATAAGGTCACTAACGATCATGATGATATGTGCAGTGACGACCACGGTGTATGGCGTATATATAAGTGAAGTCTAGCGGTGGCGCTGGTAAGCGCGTGCGCTGGCGGCTCCTAGCAACATTGTAAGGTTACGCTGATTGCACGCGAAACAACGCACTTCCATTTTCGATTTATAACCACGCCCAACACTCTAAAAGACTTGCGTGCGGGTAAGCAGAATCAAGTGCGCGTTCTGCATTTGGCAGTCATCGAGGCTGAGCGGCAACGACAGTTTTTGTGACCCTTAAATTTCAGTATCAATCTGTTCCACCAAGCTAGACGCAGCTTTGAACGGCAGTCTGCTTTACTGGGAAGTCTTGCGCATGCTCATAACGATTCCGAAGCAAACTTGACAAGCTGACGACGGGTGCTGGGTATGTTGGCTTCTTGAAGATGGAATGTATCCAGGGGCATACGAAATTGCTATGAAATCGCGAAGGTCCTTGTACTGCCACATCTTCCAGCCGGAATGCAACGCCCACCGTCTTCGTTGACAGCAAAGGAAAGCTTGAGCCACCCCGTGCTGTGCCAGTGCAGAAGTCTACAGTGAACACTCGGCTCGCTCCGTTTCACACCGCGTCATAGCTTGTCCCACAGCGAGCGTGTCACGGGATGAACGGTAGTGGCTACAGTTTTGAAGATGGTTCCACAAGATGGAAATACGCCTACAAAACAAGACATCAAAGGGAACGTCGCCAGATGGCAAGGTAAGGTGCACATCTTGCTAACGAAAAGCATGGTTTCTTCCATACCTTAGAACTTAAACAGAAAACTTGATCGGTTGGCGACATGCTGGGCCCACTTGCACATGTCTTGGCAGCTAAGGCTGTCTCGCATAACGCTTCGCACTACGTTGAACTTATGCGCGTCTCATTACTTATAACAACGGAAGATTTCGCATATCCAGCTCTAAACAATTACCCCACGTCAGACACAATGGTTCTATAGATTGCAAAATTTCTGGCAGAGCCGACAGTTTTCATATATCTGCACTTCAGGATAAGTCAGGTGGTGAAAAAACTCGCTTAGTGTGTATTATCAAAACGTCTGCAACCTGCATACTCAGAGAAATTTACCCGTCGTGGTTGCTCAGTGGCTATGGTGTTTGGCTGCTGAGCACGAGGTCGCGGGATCGAATCCGGGCCACGGCGGCCGCATTTCGATGGGGGCGAAATGCGAAAACACCCGTGTGCTTAGATTTAGGTGCACGTTAAAGAACCCCAGGTGGTCGAAATTTACGGAGCCCTCCACTACGGCGTGCCTCATAATCAGAAAGTGGTTCTGGCACGTAAAACCCCATAACTTAAACTGAGAGAAATTTGTCAACTTCAGCGAAGGCGTGGCTGTAAAGTTTGCGAGAATGATTGTTAGTTGAATTTGACGTGTGAAGGCTTCAGTTGGATCATTGGAAATTCTTAAGTTTATCACCAGTATCAAGTCGTTTGTCATTTATGGTGCTTTTATCCGGACTAACGAATGCAGTTGATTTTGTCAAATGTTTCAGTGCATGGTGATGTCTTTTCGTGTTTAGACCGCTGAGATCAGCTTGCTGATAGCAGCGACCTAAAAAATAAAGGCGTCTCGGCTTTCGCCATTGAAGATTGCCATTTTCTTCTACAAGAGATAACTTGCATCGACGTCAGCGTGACCGCCATCTCCGGATGCCATCATTGCGAGATATTGTACGCGCAGGAAACGTGATAGCACGATAGGCGGTCTTTCGCCGAGCGACAGAGTGAGAAGAAAATTTAATAAAATAGAGGGCAACCGCAGGGGGCTTGCGATGGGGCCTGGTTGTGCGTGTCGTCTTCACTCAGTCCAGGACCCCATGCATGAGCCGAGGCCGCCGGATGCGCTCTCACGGCCAGATCGAGCTGTTCTCGCGAGTTGACGCCAGACAGCGAGGCTTCCCACTGTTGCGTGGTGGGGTGTGGGATTGTAGGGTTACAAATAGACAATAGTGATAACCCTGTAGAAAACTGTCATCACCAAAGAAAAAAACAACGATCTCCGCGTGACAGCACGGTACACTGACGTCATCTGAGCTGAAATGTCCGTGTACTACTACGGTGAGAAGTTGCGTCCACGATGTTAAGTGAGAACTCTCTGTGCGACGAAAGTACTCAACCTTCTAATCTCTACTTTTTACAATCAATTCTTTTATCGAGGTAACTAATTCTCTAGCCAACGTAATAATCCTTCCTTACTTCGTGCCGAAATTTATGCGCCTATATATCGTCTGTGGCGCGATACAATAAACGAGTCTGTTGCTATGACAAAAGAGATTGCTTGGGGCTTTTATATATGTTTGAAACTTGGACGTTTTCTGAACGCGTTATTCTAAATTTCACTAATCCTGGAGCTGCCTGGTTACCTCAGCTGCGTAGGAAACCGTGAACTGAAGAATATTCTAAAATATCGTTTTTTTTTCTTCCTCTGTGTGCTCGTTTGTGTGTGCGTACTTTTTTTTTTCTCCCTGGTTTTCAGGGGACGAAAGAGCGAACGTTCCTTTGTTGCTCCTGTCGTTTTCCGTCCAACACAATGCGCAACAAGAACGTGAACCTGGACGCGTCGGGGTGGATCAGTGGCTACACCGTTGTGATTTTGAGGACGAGGTCGCGGGCTCGATGTCCAGCAACGGATTCAGCATGCCAATGGAGGCGGGATGCAGGAATGCTAGGGCTCCCTGATTTGGGTGTACGTTAGGGCGCTCACAATCAATCCGGAGTCCTGTACTACGCCATCCCCATAGCCCACTGTAATGCTTCAGGACCTTAAACTCTACGTTGCATATATATAAAACATAAACTTGCACTAATTAGCCCCGTTATATGCATTGCGGAACATTACATTCAGAAATGAAGGTGGACCACATTTCTTGTACCAGAAATTCAGTGCTTATCGCTCTCTGATAAGATATACGAAGGAGTGTCGAGTTTGCCTGTAGCCTGCATGTTTTTGAGTATTTGGTGCAAAATCATTCGCATGCGCGTTCACGAAATATCGGCTTCCGTACATCCAAATATAATAAAGTCAACTATTTCACGTCTGGAAACAATGTGTCAACATAAATTCTTAGCTTGCGTAGTTGCAGCTACAGATAGCACGCATATGGAAAGTAGCCAATGAAATTTCTGCACTTCCTTCATTCTGAGTTAGCCTTTGTGATGTAACGTAAGAAAAAATTGTGCAAAGCAAACGACCATGATTGTCAATGTTAAGAGAATAGCCGAACGGTTCCAGAAATATTCTGCAGGAGAACTTGTTGCTGAGCTAGTTGGCGTTTGCTTAACGACTTATTATAACGCAAAGGCACAATCACAAAGAAGACGCACACGCACTCACGTCACAGACTATTTTGACGTGTCACATGGCATCGACGCTTGTGACGGCCGTTTCTCTGTCTTCTATGTTTGTGCCTTCACCCTAAAATATGTCATTTAGCTTCCGGAAAGCTGTTTAGCTTTATTAAAGTTACTTTTCCATACTTCGTATCTCTTACAAATGTGCGATTTATTCGTGCACACTATGACGCGCTCGTGATGCTCACCTCGAGATTTTTGTTAAATATTTTCAGCGATGAAGTCCGCCTATCATGTTATAAAGAAATACATGAACGACAATGGGATCGAACGTGTCTTCCAGCACAGTAGTCTATTGCTGTAAGCATTGGCCGCGGACATATGCACGCTGCTTATCGTCATTCTTGGCGTTAGTGATCTGGTTAGAAGGACTGGTGAGGCTTATACAATGCTGACTAACGGCCTAATCCTCTGCTATAGAGGTCTTCTAGATAAGATCGAATACGGGGTAGAATTTCTAATCCATAAGGACATAGCGGGCAACATTGATGAATCCCACATCATTAATGGCAGGGTAGCAGTCATCGTAACCAAGCTGAATAGGAGGTAGAGAATAAAGGTAGTACAAGCCTACGCTCCAACCTGAAATCGCAACAACGAAAAGATAAGCCGGCAGATCCCCCGCCCTATAGGGATCGATGTTATGCGAAGCAGTGTGCGGGGAGCCTACCAAACTAACAAAATGACTATGACAGCACCAAGATGTAGGCGACTGTTTCATGACCTACATGACACACATATGATGACGTATCATTTATGTTCGTCATATGCTCTTGTCATACTAGGGCAGTTTTGTTACACACCAAGTTAACGAAATGACCATGAGGTCACGAAGCCGTAGGCGGCTGTTTCATGACCTGCATGACACGGATGTCATGACATTCATGTGATAACCCATCATTTATGTTCGTCATACACTCTTGTCATACTATGCCAGTTTTGGTACATACCAAGACGTAGGCAGCTGTTTCATGACCTACACGGCGCGCATGTCATGACATTCATGTCATGACCTATCATTTATGTTCGTCATGCACTCTTGTCATACTATGCCAATTTTAGCACATACAACGTTAACGAAACGACCATGAGAGCATCAAGATGTAGGCGGCTAGATAGATAGATACTGTCAAAGTGACAAATGCTCGCCAAGAAATTCTCCGCATTTAATGGAACAGTTTTATGAAGGTGTTGAATTGACTATAAGAGAAGTACATCCTCAGTATGCTGTGGTCATGGGCGACTTCAATGCAAAAGTGGGGAAAAGGCAGGCTGGGGAGCAAGCATTTGGCAACTACGGCATCCATTCTAGCAACACTAGAGGAAAGATGTTGGTAGAATTGGTGGAAAGGAATAGGCTCCGAATAATTAATACTTTTTTCAGGAAGCGCAGTAACAGGCAGTGGACCTGGAAAAGCCCTTATGGAGAAACAAGAACTGAAATAGATTTCATACTCTCTGCCGATCCCAGTATAGTGCCATATGTAGAAGTGTTACGTAGGGTAGAGTGCAGTGACACTAGGTTAGTTCTCTCAATTTGAAGAGAGAAATAGTAACACTGATGAAGAACAAACAGGCTAACCTAGACGCAGTAAGTGTAAAGGCAGTCCAATTCAGGCTGCTGATCGCAAACAAATATGTAGATTTAGGACAGGAAGATGAAAATAACACACAGGTAATGAAAGATACTATAAATATAGTGATTTCAGAAGCAGCAATTGAAGTGGAAAGAAAGGCACCAAAGCAGCAAGCAGCGAAGCTCTCCCAAGTAACAAAGGACCTAATAAAGCAACGACAAAAGATGAAAGTTTTCAACTCAAGAGACCAGATTAAATTAGCTGGATTGTCAAGGTTGATAAACAAAGAGAAAGTGACATTCGAAATTATAGCGTGGGAGAGATCGAGGAAGCAGTAAAAATGTGCGCATCATGAATTCAGTGCGAAGAAAACTTGGCGTAAGACAGGGCAAGCTGTACGCAGTGAAGGTTAACAGGTAATGTCATCAGCTATTTCGATGATTTAATAAAGGCAGCAGAAGACTTCTATACTTAGCCGCGCAGTACCAAGAGCAGCCACGCAATTTTAATTGAAAGTAATGATTAACAGGGTACAGATGCTCCTTGTATAGCTAGCGACGAAGTTAGAAGGGCTTTCAAGATATCTCCCATGGAAAAGGGCAGGAGAAGTTGGAATAATAGTCAATTCGATCAAAGACGGAGGTGATGATATACGCTTGAAAATCTACCGGCATTTTATACGCAATGCCTCACGACTTAAAGTATACCAGAGAGCTGGAAGAATTATACTAATCGATAAGACGGGAGACGTTAAAGAATTGAAGAATTATAGGCCCATTAGCTTGCTTTCAGCATTGTATAAAGCCCAGGCTGCTAGTTGGGCTAGATTGTAATGTAGGATTCATGGTTTACGAAAAATGTAGTGCATAACACAAGGGACAAAGAAAAAAATTCACGACTCGAGCGCGCTCTATAACTGAATTGCTTCTTAAAGATGCGTTAATATGAAATTAAGGGAGCAACCTATGTCTTCAAGAAGTACGTCTAATTTCCCTGTGCTTTCGCATTACAACAAATGGCTACGAAACGGCGCCAGAGTAGTGCGCATTTGTCTGTATGGAAACAAAGTCCTGCATGAGTGGAGGTCCGTCTCTGGCGACTGCTGTGAATTGCGGCCACGCGTCACCCACGCGCTGCCTCTCGCGATCTCCCGAGCAGCGATGCGGTCGCGCCACACTTCGTGTTCTGTGCGCGTCGCGAATGCACGGCCAGACTTTTCTTTCAAGAGGGAAGCGAGCCTTCCTTACTTTTATGGCTTTCTCTTTCACTGGCCCCCCGCGGACTCCAAGCTGTGCGCGAGAGAAAGGACCCCGCTCCCTCCGTTCGGTTCCTGAAAGAAACCCAGTGACGACGCTTCGGGGTGGTCGGCTGTTTCCCGTGCCCGGGGGCGTCGACGGGGATGGAAACCACAGTTGGAAAGGCGCGGGACGGGCAGACTCGCCCCACCAGCCCTAGAGACCGGACCACTTTTTTACGGGGCTAAAACTGAACGTTTTTTGTATTTTTAACTTGCTTTTTTGACCTTCTCAGTGTAATTAAAGTTTGTTTTAAATGTTCAACTGCGTTCGACCCGTTATCTAGCTGGACAGCGGACGCTTTGATCCCGTCAAGTGCGATCCGCGAGGCCAGCATAGTAAAATAGTGAAGTCGACTGCCATCGGCCGCCAACTCAACGTCCGCTGCAGTGGAATACGTCGCACGGCAAGACCTCCGGTTTGACCATGACATCCGCCTACTGCAAGGACACGGCATCGCCTACAAGTTGAGCAGCTGACGGCACACAGGGCAACGACAAGGTGGGCTCGTTTCAAATTTCATCGCGCAGCTTAGCAGGCTTCACCACATACGTCCGCTTTGAGTGAGATACGTCGTGAAGCACGCACGCCAAAATGGATCAGGACAAGCTGACGCCTGAAACGTCTCAAATTATGACAGCAGAGCATGAAGCTTCCACGGCAAATATTCGACCACAAAGAGCAACTACGTTTTCCATGAAAGCTAAAGAAACGTATGAAACGAGCCGCGAAGAGCACTGCCGGAGAATAGACGCTGCCTGGAAGAACGTGGAGACAGCTATTTTCAAAGTGTCATGTGCAAAAGAGGAAGACGTTAACAACGCCGCAACGCAGCTTCGCGCAAGCTATGAGCGCTACGAACACGTCGCAGCCAGATACTCTACCTTCCTCGCCAGAACGAGCAGATCTGAAACCCAGCAGGAATTAGAACTCCAAAAAGCAATCGACGCAGATCGTTATGTGACTGTAAGCGACAAATTACGTGAGGCTACAGAACGAGAACGCGACCGCTTACAAGAGGTAACGTCGCAGCACTCTCTATCGGCCCACTCAAGCGTTTCTTCGAGGTCACGACGATCGGGCTCGTCAACAATCAGCCTAGCCGCCGTACAAGCACGCGCACAAGCTGAAGCCGTCCGGGCCAGAGCAGAGTTTGGTCGCAGAGAGGCCGCGATGCGTATTGAAAGGGCAAGGATTGAGGCTGAATTGGATATTTTGCAGCATGAAAAAGAAGCGGCAGCTGCAAACGCACAGGCGAATGCGCTCGAGGCAGCCGTGGAGCAGGATGGCGGGGAGCGCATGCGCACGCTCCCTCCTGTGGACCGAACGCTGCAGACTAGGAGTTATATCGATGAGCAGCAAGCCCTACGCAACTCTGCGCTCGTGTTTACTGAGGAGGCCGTTACCAACTCAAGCGACGACGTGAACAATGCTCGCACGTCGCCGAGGGCCAACACAGCTGCGAATAATTCGATGTGTCTGCGAGCTGATGAACGTCCACCTGACTACGATGCTGCCCCTAACAACCCAAGTTGTAAGCATGCTGGAGCTACGAGTCGTCTTATGAACTTACGAGTTGGTCCGCAGCCGCTTGTGCACGCCCCGACACACAACAGTTCAAGCTCAGAGCTAGCCGATGTCCTCAAATTCCTGTGCCGCAAAGACCTTGTTTCAAGCGGTCTTATCAAGTTTGATGATCGACCTGAGAACTTTCGCGCTTGGAAATCATCGTTTAAAGGTGTCGTCAGAGATCTAGGTCTTTCGGCCCAGGAAGAGCTGGACCTTCTCATCAAATGGCTCGGCCCTGAATCGTCAAATCAGGCTCGGAGATTGAAATCGGTGCACGTGGATGACTTTTCAACGGGCTTGAACGTTGTGTGGAAACGGCTCGACGACGTCTTTGGGCGCCCTGAGGCAATTGAGGATGCACTACTGACGCGGCTGGAAGACTTCCCGAAGATATCTTACCGGGAAAATACCAGACTCCAGGAACTTGGCGACCTCCTGCTAGAACTCGAGGCTGCGAAAACTGACCCGTATCTTGCCGGTCTTGGCTATTTAGATACCGCAAGAGGGGTCAACAAAATTGTCTCAAAGTTGCCATCTGGACTTCAAGAAAATTGGATGTCGGCGGGGTCGAAATACAAGAAAGATCACGACACTGCATTTCCACCCTTTTCTTTCTTTAGCAAATTCGTTAGAGATCAGGCCAGCATGAGGAACGACCCGAGTTTCATCTTGCATCCACAAAATGCCTCGTCTGAATTCAATCAAAGGAAGGAAGACAATGGTACCAAGACCACGCGGCAAAGATCATCTGTGTCAGCGAGGAAAACAGAAGTGGATCCTGTTTTTGCCAAGAATTATCAAGATGCCACTGCTAACGAACAGCAACCGGAATCGAGGGACTTTAAAAGGTGGTGTCCATATCACAAGAAACCTCACCCTTTGGAAAGGTGTCGCGTCTTCCGTGAGAAAACCTTGGAAGAGCGGCAATCTTTCATAAAGAAGCAAGGGATCTGCCTACGATGCTGCTCATCCAAGAACCACATGCAGTGGCAATGTCAGGCAGTTGTGAGATGCCTCATATGCGACAGCACCGACCACGCCACAGCGCTTCACCCAGCACCGCCAACCTCAGAGCCGTCAAGGGCTAGTGGGTCTGATGACAGTACCACAGATGACTCAGAAAGAAGAGTCACATCTAGGCGTACTGAAGTGGCAAACGCTGACAACAGCACAAGGTCGTGTGCCAAAATCTGCCTCGTAGAGGTCACCCATGAGACTCAGCCTGAGAAGACAGTTAGAGCGTACGCGATTCTTGACGACCAGAGTAATCGCTCGTTGGTTAGGCCAGAACTCCTCAACGATTTCGGAGTGAAGGGGACGCCTACGCAATACACGCTCCGCACTTGCTCCGGCAGTACTGAAGTGGTTGGAAGAGTCGCTCATGGTTTTTTCGTGCAGAGCATGTCAGGCGAAGTCAAGTTTCCTCTTCCACCTCTCCTCGAGTGCAAGGCAATTCCAGAAAACAGAGACGAAATTCCGACACCTGACGCTGCAAGGCACTACCCGCACTTGAAGTCAGTAGCAAATCACATTCCGCCTCTTGAGGAGGCTGGAATACTGCTCCTCCTTGGCCGGGACATCCTAAGAGCTCACAAGGTTCGTCAGACAATCAACGGACCCCACGACGCGCCGTATGCTCAGAAGCTCGACCTCGGATGGGTCATTGTCGGCGATGTTTGCGTTGGTCGAACGCGGAAAACGGGCAGCGTCAACGTGTTCAAGACCCATGTGCTGGACAGTGGGCGACCATCTCTTTTCGAGCCATGCCCAAGACATTTCTTTGTTAGGGAGACACCGATTCTCTACTCTGCGGATAAGGTCTCAAAAGATTTACGATTGGCAGCAACATTGGATGACACCCTGGCCCCGAATCTTTTCGAGACAACAGAATTTGACAACCAGCGTGCTCTCTCCATGGAAGACAAGACATTCCTCAAGATAATGAATAGTGAATTCACCCAAGACAAATTAAACAATTGGGTCGCCCCTCTCCCCTTTCGCACACCGAGAAGTCGGCTTCCGAACAACAGAGAACAAGCTCTGTCTCGTCTGCTCTCGCTACGGCGTACCCTGCGAAAAAATCCTGAAACAAGGGAACGTTTCGTGAACTTCATGAACGAGCTCTTCATCAAGGGTCATGCAGAGGAAGCTCCACCACTTCACGTGGACGAAGAATGTTGGTATCTGCCCATATTCGGCGTTCACCACCCCCAGAAGCCTGATCAAATCCGAGTCGTGTTTGACTCCAGCGCTCAGTATGAAGGGGTATCTCTGAACAACGTTCTCCTGACCGGCCCTGACCTGACGAATAACCTTGTGGGGATTTTGATGCGCTTCCGGCAAGAACCAGTTGCGGTTACAGCGGACGTCCAGCAAATGTTCTACAGTTTCATGGTTCGCGAGGACCATCAGAACTACCTGAGGTTCCTCTGGTTTAAGGGCAACGATATCTCCAGAGAAATCATAGAGTGCCGAATGAAGGTTCACGTTTTCGGCAACAGCCCATCGCCAGCTATTTCAACGTATGGCCTTCGACGGACTGCCCAACAAGCTGCCCCCCGATTTGGCGAAGACGCCAGGAAGTTCGTTGAAAGAGATTTCTACGTCGATGATGCACTTAAGTCTCTTCCGAGCGAAGAAGATGCCGTTAGTCTGCTGCAAAGAACACAGAAAATGCTTGCAACGGCTAATATAAGGCTGCACAAGATAGCTTCGAATAGGCAGAATGTGCTGAATGCATTTCCTCGAGAGGACCACGCCCAGGGACTGAAGAACCTCGACTTCGGCACAGACGCGTCGCTTACGCAGAGAAGTCTCGGTCTGCTGTGGGACATAGGCGACGACAGCTTCGTCTTCAGGGCTCCTCGTCAGGACAGGCCATATACGCGGCGAGGAGTGCTGTCGACCGTCAACAGCCTTTACGATCCACTAGGGTTTGTGGCTCCAATAACGGTTCAAGGCAAGTACCTTCTCCGTGACCTCGTGACGAAGGGTTATGACTGGGACACACCGCTTTCGGACGAGAAAAAGCAGAGATGGGACGAGTGGAAGAACTCTCTCCAGACACTACAGCACCTTCACGTGCGAAGAACGTATGCGCCAGTCTCGACGCTTGAAGCCGAAAGCAGGGACATTCATGTATTTTTAGACGCGTCCACAAGGGCCGTCGCAGCTGTGGCATACCTACGCGTGACTGACAAGCAAGGAAACAGACACGTCGGATTTGTGATGGGAAAGGCCAAGCTTGCTCCACAACCAGAACACACCATCCCAAGGCTTGAGTTGTGTGCAGCAGTGCTTGCTGTAGAGATGACCGATTCTATACTACGAGAATTGGACTTCCAGCCGAACTCGGTCACGTTCTACACGAATAGCAAAGTGGTCTTGGGTTACATATACAACGAAACAAGAAGGTTCTACGTGTATGTGGCCAACAGGGTGCAGCGGATACGTAGCAGCACGCAACCTGAACAATGGAAATACGTTCACACAGACGAAAATCCAGCAGACCACGCCACTAGAGCGATTCCAGCAGCACAGCTTAAAAGCACGAACTGGTTGTCCGGACCTGATTTTCTCTCACGACGAGAAAAGGAAGCACGGTCGTCGAGCTTCATCCTCTTAAATCCTGATGAAGACAAAGAAATACGCCCTGAAGTCTGCACTCTGGCGACGGAGGTGAACAGACGACAGCGACTCGGAGCTGAACGCTTTCATAGACTCTCGAACTGGAAATCTCTCACTCGTACTGTAGCAAGTCTGATCCAGGTTGCCCATCGCGCAAAGAACGCATCACAAGGAGAGGTAGCTCCCGTTGAGGCGCTCTCCAAAGCCAGGCTCGTCATCATTCGCGCAGTACAGCAGGACGCATTTTATGAAGAGATATGCTGTATCCAGAGAGGAGAGCAGGTTCACAAGACAAGCTCGCTTCGAAAGCTTGACCCATTCTTAGACGCCAACGGCTTGATCCGCGTCGGCGGCCGCTTGAACAGAAGCGACCTTCCAGACGATGAGAAACACCCCCTCTTATTGCCGGGTCGGCACCATGTGGCGACGCTTCTCGTGCGCCACCACCATGAATGCGTGCAACACCAGGGCCGACACTTCACAGAAGGAGCCGTACGAGCTGCTGGGTATTGGATCGTCGGAGGTAAAAGGTGCATCTCATCCGTGCTGCAAGCATGCATTTCATGCAAGAAGCTGCGAGGGCGCTTTCACGACCAGAAGATGGCTGACCTTCCGGCAGATCGAATCAGCACAGATCCTCCTTTCACGAATGTTGGAATCGATGTTTTCGGTCCCTGGATGATTGCCTCTCGCCGAACGAGAGGTGGTGTTGCAAACAGCAAGCGCTGGGCAGTCATGTTCACTTGCTTAAGCATTCGCGCAGTGCACATTGAGCTGATCGAATCAATGGATACGTCGAGTTTCATTAATGCCTTCCGGAGGTTCCTAGCAGTGCCAGGGCCCGTCAAGCTAATACGCTCTGACTGCGGGACCAATTTTATCGGAGCTTGCAGACAACTTGGGATCAGCTCAGAGGGCATTCATCGCTCACAAATAGGCAAGTTCCTCAGCGGAAACGGCTGCAAATGGATATTCAATCCACCGCACGCGTCCCATATGGGCGGTGCGTGGGAGCGGATGATAGGCATTGCACGTCGCATTCTTGACTCAATGCTCATGCAGTCACGTCATCAACGACTCACGCATGACATTCTTGCAACCTTTTTGGCAGAAGTTGCGGCCAACATTAATGCCAGGCCCATAACTCCTACTTCGTCTGACCCCGAAGATCCCACAATCCTAACTCCGGCGACACTCTTAACCCAAAAACACGGAAGCGCATCTGTAACAACTGGGCAGTTAGATACAAGCAACCTCTACAAACGGCATTGGCGTCTCGTGCAAAACCTGGCTGACGAGTTCTGGAAGCGCTGGCGCACAACGTATGTCACTACTTTGCAACAACGCCGAAAATGGCAAGCAACAAAACCCGACCTCAAAGAAGGCGACGTCGTTCTACTCAGGGATAAAGAAGCAACCCGCAACGACTGGCCCGTCGGAGTGATTACACGAAGCCTGCCCAGCGCAGATGGAAGGGTGCGCAAGGTCGAGCTGAAAACAGCCAAAGACGGGGTTGTGAAAACATTCTTCCGGCCAACAACAGAAGTTGTGCGTTTGCTGTGACCGTGATATAGTGGTGGCGTCTTAACAACGGAAGACACCAGACGGGGAGTGTTCTGTGCGCGTCGCGAATGCACGGCCAGACTTTTCTTTCAAGAGGGAAGCGAGCCTTCCTTACTTTTATGGCTTTCTCTTTCACTGGCCCCCCGCGGACTCCAAGCTGTGCGCGAGAGAAAGGACCCCGCTCCCTCCGTTCGGTTCCTGAAAGAAACCCAGTGACGACGCTTCGGGGTGGTCGGCTGTTTCCCGTGCCCGGGGGCGTCGACGGGGATGGAAACCACAGTTGGAAAGGTGCGGGACGGGCAGACTCGCCCCACCAGCCCTAGAGACCGGACCACTTTTTTACGGGGCTAAAACTGAACGTTTTTTGTATTTTTAACTTGCTTTTTTGACCTTCTCAGTGTAATTAAAGTTTGTTTTAAATGTTCAACTGCGTTCGACCCGTTATCTAGCTGGACAGCGGACGCTTTGATCCCGTCAAGTGCGATCCGCGAGGCCAGCATACTTCGCTCCGTTTGTAATGTGCCGCACGAGACAGATTTTCAGTGCCAGCCAATATAACGCAATATGGAAGTACGTATAGAGCTGCGCTCAAATTTAGTATTAGTATTAGTATTTTCTTTTTTACTTCATTCTTGATTCTTGTACTGTTCGCTTCTGCATTTTATAGTTAGATTCTGTTTAACTACCTGCCGTGGTTGCCTAGTGGCTATAGCGTGTTGGCCTGCTAAGCACGAGCTCGCGTGATTGAATCCCGGCCACGGCGGCCGCATTTCTATGGGAGCGAGATGCAAAAAGACCCGTGTACTTAGCTTTAGGTGCACGCTAAAGAACCCCAGTTAGTCCGCCTTATTCCGGAGTCTCCCACTACGGCGTGCCTCAAGATGGGATCGTGGTTTTGGCACGTAAGAGTCCACAGTTTAATTCTATTAAACTATGCGTATTCGTGAATGTTTTCCTAACCCGCCGCGCTGGCGTAGTGGCTCTGGCGTTCGCTGATAAACCCGAGGGCGTGATTTGGAAACCCGGCCGCGGCGGTCCTTTTTTCATACGGGCGAAATAAAAGAACGCCCGTGCGCATTGCACTGGGTTCCCGTTTGAGACCGTCAGGTGGTGAAAATATTTACGGAGACCCCCACTACGCCGAGCCTCATAATTATATCGTGGTTTAATCACGTAAAACACCAGAACGTATTTTTTTAATAACGTTGTGCCACATATTTAGGCATTTTCTTCAATAACTGCACGATTTTTATTGATTTTTGTGTTCTTCCGTATTGAACGTTAATTGCATCTATTAGGTATATTATCTGTGTAATCTAGATTTTATTCTCCAATCTATCGTTACCTTATATGTAAATGTTCGTACTCTGCTGCTTATTCCTGGATTGTTTACTCTTACTATTTATTTTACACGTTGTTCAACATGAGGTACCCTGAGCCTTACTGTAGTCTTACTGTAAACAAAGAAAATAGAGACGCCCGTCACAAGCGCCTGTGCCATGACACACGTCAGAAGAGCCTGTGACATTTGTCTGTGTCTTCTTTGTGAGTGCGCCTTTGCGCTATAATACGTCGTTAAGCAAACGCCAACAAGCCCAGCAACAAGTCTTCCTGCAGAATATTTCTAGAAGCATTCGGCTATTCTCTTAACATTGACAATCATGGTCGATTGCTTCTGCACAATTTTTTCATGCTTCCGTGACGTTGCACAAGCTAACTCAGAATGAAGGAAGCGCCGAAATTTCGTTGGCTTCCAACGAAACTACATATTTATTTATTTATTTATTTATTTATTTATTTATTTATTTATTTATTTATTTATTTATTTATTTACATGTACCTTATGGTAAAATATTAGTATGGAAAATCGGGAAAAAAAGAATCATCAGTATAATGAAAGGAATATGCACGCAACATGGAAAATTAATACGACATTAGCAAATACAATATGGAGCGCAATAAAAACAAACGGTAAACACAATAACATACGACCAGGCCATTCCTAAATATATTATCAAACCAAACCTGCAAAACCAACCTTTTATTGTCTTTATACTTGGGTCGACATCCTCTAAAAGCATTTTTTTTTTGTCTCTATAGGCGAGTTAGAATGGTGTGTGTGAGCGCCGGTGGCACTTAGTGGCTTAGTCGCAGCTTGAAATTGTGCCTTGCTATAATGACTTTCACAAGAAAGGCACAAACACAGTAAAGAAAATGGCGTCCGGCTGGTACCGATCGTTATTCTCAGCGTTCTGTCCCAATCTGATGTCCGGCTATGCCGAATGTCTTTTCTTTCGCATTCGTTAACACAGGACGCTTTCTCTGAGTTCCAAGCAGCACGGTCTCCACGCCTTCACTCTCGATATGTACGCGGCCCGCGAAAAAGACAAGCCAACTTCGGCTGACGACATACTTTCCAGATGAGGCTCTCATTTGCATACGAAGCGTGCGCTGTCGAAACTTTGGAAGGAGCGAGCGTCGAGGCGGCGCAAGTTCTTCATTCACTCTTGTTGCCACGGCCGGCGTACAGAGCAGGGCCTTTAACCACAGGGGCGGTCGTCGACGAATGCAAAAGCGGGCTTCGCGCAAACCGAGGAACAAAAAGCAAGAACAGGCGGCGAACAGCGCCTGGGCGGCGCCAGGATCCGTTATGCGATGACGTTTCCTTTAAAATCACCGCCATGAGTGTGGGTGCCTAATTGACTTTCTGTTTCTTTAATCATGCTTCCCCAATCTTGTCAGTTTGTCGTCACTCTTGTCTTTGATTTAGTGGAGTAGTTGCCTAGCGTGTTTTTTTATCTGAAGCTTTCTTTGCGTACTTTCCTGAGTGTGGCGCGGCTGCCTGACTGTTGGCTGTCGGCTATCTCGGCCGTCACTGTCTCGGCGGATATATTTCTGGATGTATTGTATTCTGTATTTACGTACAACAGGTAACATGAACGTACTCGCGAAATGGCTTATCTAAACCTTGTACGTAGGCTACGCATGCGCACCTTTGTTAAGCGTAACAAATACCTTCCTGCATAAAACTTGAACCTAGAATGTCGGCTCACGGATATCTCCAGAGCACACTGATAAGTTTCACAGCTTATTTGAATTACTTTATTTCCTTTGATTTAACCATTCGGTATGTGCGACTGAAGGTATGCTGGCCTCGCGGATCGCACTTGACGGGATCAAAGCGTCCGCTGTCCAGCTAGATAACGGGTCGAACGCAGTTGAACATTTAAAACAAACTTTAATTACACTGAGAAGGTCAAAAAAGCAAGTTAAAAATACACAAAACGTTCAGTTTTAGCCCCGTAAAAAAGTGGTCCGGTCTCTAGGGCTGGTGGGGCGAGTCTGCCCGTCCCGCGCTTTTCCAACTGTGGTTTCCATCCCCGTCGACGCCCCCGGGCACGGGAAACAGCCGACCACCCCGAAGCGTCGTCACTGGGTTTCTTTCAGGAACCGAACGGAGGGAGCGGGGTCCTTTCTCTCGCGCACAGCTTGGAGTCCGCGGGGGGCCAGTGAAAGAGAAAGCCATAAAAGTAAGGGAGGCCCGCTTCCCTCTTGAAAGAAAAGTCTGGCCGTACATTCGCGACGCGCACAGAACACTCCCCGTCTGGTGTCTTCCGTTGTTAAGACGCCACCACTATATCACGGTCACAGCAAACGCACAACTTCTGTTGTTGGCCGGAAGAATGTTTTCACAACCCCGTCTTTGGCTGTTTTCAGCTCGACCTTGCGCACCCTTCCATCTGCGCTGGGCAGGCTTCGTGTAATCACTCCGACGGGCCAGTCGTTGCGGGTTGCTTCTTTATCCCTGAGTAGAACGACGTCGCCTTCTTTGAGGTCGGGTTTTGTTGCTTGCCATTTTCGGCGTTGTTGCAAAGTAGTGACATACGTTGTGCGCCAGCGCTTCCAGAACTCGTCAGCCAGGTTTTGCACGAGACGCCAATGCCGTTTGTAGAGGTTGCTTGTATCTAACTGCCCAGTTGTTACAGATGCGCTTCCGTGTTTTTGGGTTAAGAGTGTCGCCGGAGTTAGGATTGTGGGATCTTCGGGGTCAGACGAAGTAGGAGTTATGGGCCTGGCATTAATGATGGCCGCAACTTCTGCCAAAAAGGTTGCAAGAATGTCATGCGTGAGTCGTTGATGACGTGACTGCATGAGCATTGAGTCAAGAATGCGGCGTGCAATGCCTATCATCCGCTCCCACGCACCGCCCATATGGGACGCGTGCGGTGGATTGAATATCCATTTGCAGCCGTTTCCGCTGAGGAACTTGCCTATTTGTGAGCGATGAATGCCCTCAGCGCTGATTCCAAGTTCTCTGCAAGCTCCGATAAAATTGGTCCCGCAGTCAGAGCGTATTAGCTTGACGGGCCCTCGCACTGCTAGGAACCTTCGGAAGGCATTAATGAAACTCGACGTATCCATTGATTCGATCAGCTCAATGTGCACTGCGCGAATGCTTAAGCAGGTGAACATGACTGCCCAGCGCTTGCTGTTTGCAACACCACCTCTCGTTCGGCGAGAGACAATCATCCAGGGACCGAAAACATCGATTCCAACATTCGTGAAAGGAGGATCTGTGCTGATTCGGTCTGCCGGAAGGTCAGCCATCTTCTGGTCGTGAAAGCGCCCTCGCAGCTTCTTGCATGAAATGCATGCTTGCAGCACGGATGAGATGCACCTTTTACCTCCGACGATCCAATACCCAGCAGCTCGTACGGCTCCTTCTGTGAAGTGTCGGCCCTGGTGTTGCACGCATTCATGGTGGTGGCGCACGAGAAGCTTCGCCACATGGTGCCGACCCGGCAATAAGAGAGGGTGTTTCTCATCGTCTGGAAGGTCGCTTCTGTTCAAGCGGCCGCCGACGCGGATCAAGCCGTTGGCGTCTAAGAATGGGTCAAGCCTTCGAAGCGAGCTTGTCTTGTGAACCTGCTCTCCTCTCTGGATACAGCATATCTCTTCATAAAATGTGTCCTGCTGTACTGCGCGAATGATGACGAGCCTGGCTTTGGAGAGCGCCTCAACGGGAGCTACCTCTCCTTGTGATGCGTTCTTTGCGCGATGGGCAACCTGGATCAGACTTGCTACAGCACGAGTGAGAGATTTCCAGTTCGAGAGTCTATGAAAGCGTTCAGCTCCGAGTCGCTGTCGTCTGTTCACCTCCGTCGCCAGAGTGCAGACTTCAGGGCGTATTTCTTTGTCTTCATTAGGATTGAAGAGGATGAAGCTCGACGACCGTGCTTCCTCTTCTCGTCGTGAGAGAAAATCAGGTCCGGACAACCAGTTCGTGCTTTTAAGCTGTGCTGCTGGAATCGTTCTAGTGGCGTGGTCTGCTGGATTTTCGTCTGTGTGAACGTATTTCCATTGTTCAGGTTGCGTGCTGCTACGTATCCGCTGCACCCTGTTGGCCACATACACGTAGAACCTTCTTGTTTCGTTGTATATGTAACCCAAGACCACTTTGCTATCCGTGTAGAACGTGACCGAGTTCGGCTGGAAGTCCAATTCTCGTAGTATAGAATCGGTCATCTCTACAGCAAGCACTGCTGCACACAACTCAAGCCTGGGGATGGTGTGTTCTGGTTGTGGAGCAAGCTTGGCCTTTCCCATCACAAATCCGACGTGTCTATTTCCTTGCTTGTCAGTCACGCGTAGGTATGCCACAGCTGCGACGGCCCTTGTGGACGCGTCTGAAAATACATGAATGTCCCTGCTTTCGGCTTCAAGCATCGAGACTGGCGCATACGTTCTTCGCACGTGAAGGTGCTGTAGTGTCTGGAGAGAGTTCTTCCACTCGTCCCATCTCTGCTTTTTCTCGTCCGAAAGCGGTGTGTCCCAGTCATAACCCTTCGTCACGAGGTCACGGAGAAGGTACTTGCCTTGAACCGTTATTGGAGCCACAAACCCTAGTGGATCGTAAAGGCTGTTGACGGTCGACAGCACTCCTCGCCGCGTATATGGCCTGTCCTGACGAGGAGCCCTGAAGACGAAGCTGTCGTCGCGTATGTCCCACAGTAGACCGAGACTTCTTTGCGTAAGCGACGCGTCTGTGCCGAAGTCGAGGTTCTTCAGTCCCTGGGCGTGGTCCTCTCGAGGAAATGCATTCAGCACATTCTGCCTATTCGAAGCTATCTTGTGCAGCCTTATGTTAGCCGTTGCAAGCGTTTTCTGTGTTCTTTGCAGCAGACTAATGGCATCTTCTTCGCTCGGAAGAGACTTAAGTGCATCATCGACGTAGAAATCTCTTTCAACGAACTTCCTGGCATCTTCGCCAAGTCGTGGGGCAGCTTGTTGGGCAGTCCGTCGAAGGCCATATGTTGAAACAGCTGGCGATGGGCTGTTGCCGAAAACGTGAACCTTCATTCGGCACTCTATGATTTCTCTGGAGATATCGTTGCCCTTAAACCAGAGGAACCTCAGGTAGTTCTGATGGTCCTCGCGAACCATGAAACTGTAGAACATTTGCTGGACGTCCGCTGTAACCGCAACTGGTTCTTGCCGGAAGCGTATCAAAATCCCCACAAGGTTATTCGTCAGGTCAGGGCCGGTCAGGAGAACGTTGTTCAGAGATACCCCTTCATACTGAGCGCTGGAGTCAAACACGACTCGGATTTGATCAGGCTTCTGGGGGTGGTGAATGCCGAATATGGGCAGATACCAACATTCTTCGTCCACGTGAAGTGGTGGAGCTTCCTCCGCATGACCCTTGATGAAGAGCTCGTTCATGAAGTTCACGAAACGTTCCCTTGTTTCAGGATTTTTTCGCAGGGTACGCCGTAGCGAGAGCAGACGAGACAGAGCTTGTTCTCTGTTGTTCGGAAGCCGACTTCTCGGTGTGCGAAAGGGGAGAGGGGCGACCCAATTATTTAATTTGTCTTGGGTGAATTCACTATTCATTATCTTGAGGAATGTCTTGTCTTCCATGGAGAGAGCACGCTGGTTGTCAAATTCTGTTGTCTCGAAAAGATTCGGGGCCAGGTTGTCATCCAATGTTGCTGCCAATCGTAAATCGTTTGAGACCTTATCCGCAGAGTAGAGAATCGGTGCCTCCCTAACAAAGAAATGTCTTGGGCACGGCTCGAAAAGAGATGGTCGCCCACTGTCCAGCACATGGGTCTTGAACACGTTGACGCTGCCCGTTTTCCGCGTTCGACCAACGCAAACATCGCCGACAATGACCCATCCGAGGTCGAGCTTCTGAGCATACGGCGCGTCGTGGGGTCCGTTGATTGTCTGACGAACCTTGTGAGCTCTTAGAATGTCCCGGCCAAGGAGGAGCAGTATTCCAGCCTCCTCAAGAGGCGGAATGTGATTTGCTACTGACTTCAAGTGCGGGTAGTGCCTTGCAGCGTCAGGTGTCGGAATTTCGTCTCTGTTTTCTGGAATTGCCTTGCACTCGAGGAGAGGTGGAAGAGGAAACTTGACTTCGCCTGATATGCTCTGCACGAAAAAACCATGAGCGACTCTTCCAACCACTTCAGTACTGCCGGAGCAAGTGCGGAGCGTGTATTGCGTAGGCGTCCCCTTCACTCCGAAATCGTTGAGGAGTTCTGGCCTAACCAACGAGCGATTACTCTGGTCGTCAAGAATCGCGTACGCTCTAACTGTCTTCTCAGGCTGAGTCTCATGGGTGACCTCTACGAGGCAGATTTTGGCACACGACTTTGTGCTGTTGTCAGCGTTTGCCACTTCAGTACGCCTAGATGTGACTCTTCTTTCTGAGTCATCTGTGGTACTGTCATCAGACCCACTAGCCCTTGACGGCTCTGAGGTTGGCGGTGCTGGGTGAAGCGCTGTGGCGTGGTCGGTGCTGTCGCATATGAGGCATATCACAACTGCCTGACATTGCCACTGCATGTGGTTCTTGGATGAGCAGCATCGTAGGCAGATCCCTTGCTTCTTTATGAAAGATTGCCGCTCCTCCAAGGTTTTCTCACGGAAGGCGCGACACCCTTCCAAAGGGTGAGGTTTCTTGTGATATGGACACCACCTTTTCAAGTCCTTCGATTCCGGTTGCTGTTCGTTAGCAGTGGCATCTTGATTAATTTTGGTAAAAGCAGGATCCACTTCTGTTTTTCTCGCTGACACAGACGATCTTTGCCGCGTGGTCTTGGCAGCATTGTCTTGCTTCCTCTGATTGAATTCAGACGGCGCATTTTGTGCATGCAAGATGAAACTCGGGTCGTTCCTCATGCTGGCCTGATCTCTAACGAATTTGCTAAAGAAAGAAAAGGGTGGAAATGCAGTGTCGTGATCTTTCTTGTATTGCGACCCCGCCGACATCCAATTTTCTTGAAGTCCAGATGGCAACTTTGAGACAATTTTGTTGACCCCTCTTGCGGTATCCAAATAGCCAAGACCGGCAAGATACGGGTCAGTTTTCGCAGCCTCGAGTTCTAGCAGGAGGTCGCCAAGTTCCTGGAGTCTGGTATTTTCCCGGTAAGCTATCTTCGGGAAGTCTTCCAGCCGCTTCAGTAGTGCATCCTCAATTGCCTCAGGGCACCCGAAGACGTCGTCGAGCCGTTTCCACACAACGTTCAAGCCCGTTGAAAAGTCATTCACGTGCACCGATTTCAACCTCCGAGCCTGATTTGACGATTCAGGGCCAAGCCATTTGATGAGGAGGTCTAGCTCTTCTTGGGCAGAAAGACCTAGATCTCTGACGACACCTTTGAACGATGATTTCCAAGCGCGAAAGTTCTCAGGTCGATCATCAAACTTGATAAGACCGCTTGAAACAAGGTCTTTGCGGCACAGGAATTTGAGGACATCGGCTAGCTCTGAGCTTGAACTGTTGTGTGTCGGGGCGTGCACAAGCGGGTGCGGACCAACTCGTAAGTTCATAAGACGACTCGTAGCTCCAGCATGCTTACAACTTGGGTTGTTAGGGGCAGCATCGTAGTCAGGTGGACGGTCATCAGCTCGCAGACGCATCGAATTATTCGCGGCTGTGTTGGCCCTCGGCGACGTGCGAGCATTGTTTACGTCGTCGCTTGAGTTGGTAACGGCCTCCTCAGTAAACACGAGCGCAGAGTTGCGTAGGGCTTGCTGCTCATCGATATAACTCCTAGTCTGCAGTGTTCGGTCCACAGGAGGGAGCGTGCGCATGCGCTCCCCGCCATCCTGCTCCACGGCTGCCTCGAGCGCATTCGCCTGTGCGTTTGCAGCTGCCGCTTCTTTTTCGTGCTGCAAAATATCCAATTCAGCCTCAATCCTTGCCTTTTCAATACGCATCGCGGCCTCTCTGCGACCAAACTCTGCTCTGGCCCGGACGGCTTCAGCTTGTGCGCGTGCTTGTACGGCGGCTAGGCTGATTGTTGACGAGCCCGATCGTCGTGACCTCGAAGAAACGCTTGAGTGGGCCGATAGAGAGTGCTGCGACGTTACCTCTTGTAAGCGGTCGCGTTCTCGTTCTGAAGCCTCACGTAATTTGTCGCTCACAGTCACATAACGATCTGCGTCGATTGCTTTTTGAAGTTCCAATTCCTCCTGGGTTTCAGATCTGCTCGTTCTGGCGAGGAAGGTAGAGTATCTGGCTGCGACGTGTTCGTAGCGCTCATAGCTTGCGCGAAGCTGCGTTGCGGCGTTGTTAACGTCTTCCTCTTTTGCACATGACACTTTGAAAATAGCTGTCTCCACATTCTTCCAGGCAGCGTCTATTCTCCGGCAGTGCTCTTCGCGGCTCGTTTCATACGTTTCTTTGGCTTTCATGGAAAACGTAGTTGCTCTTTGTGGTCGAATATTTGCCGTGGAAGCTTCATGCTCAGCTGTCATAATTTGAGACGTTTCAGGCGTCAGCTTGTCCTGATCCATTTTGGCGTGCGTGCTTCACGACGTATCTCACTCAAGGCGGACGTATGCCGTGAAGCCTGCTAAGCTGCGCGATGAAATTTGAAACGAGCCCACCTTGTCGTTGCCCTGTGTGCCGTCAGCTGCTCAACTTGTAGGCGATGCCGTGTCCTTGCAGTAGGCGGATGTCATGGTCAAACCGGAGGTCTTGCCGCGCGACGTATTCCACTGCAGCGGACGTTGAGTTGGCGGCCGATGGCAGTCGACTTCACTTTTTTTACTATGCTGGCCTCGCGGATCGCACTTGACGGGATCAAAGCGTCCGCTGTCCAGCTAGATAACGGGTCGAACGCAGTTGAACATTTAAAACAAACTTTAATTACACTGAGAAGGTCAAAAAAGCAAGTCAGAAATACACAAAACGTTCAGTTTTAGCCCCGTAAAAAAGTGGTCCGGTCTCTAGGGCTGGTGGGGCGAGTCTGCCCGTCCCGCGCTTTTCCAACTGTGGTTTCCATCCCCGTCGACGCCCCCGGGCACGGGAAACAGCCGACCACCCCGAAGCGTCGTCACTGGGTTTCTTTCAGGAACCGAACGGAGGGAGCGGGGTCCTTTCTCTCGCGCACAGCTTGGAGTCCGCGGGGGGCCAGTGAAAGAGAAAGCCATAAAAGTAAGGGAGGCCCGCTTCCCTCTTGAAAGAAAAGTCTGGCCGTACATTCGCGACGCGCACAGAACAGAAGGCATGCCCGTTCTTGGCCATTCCTTCAGAATGGGTGTGTCCCACTGTGACACAGAGGGGTGCAGAATCCCTAAATGATGCTTGATGCGCGTCGTAGTTCTCTGCGCATGCACTTGCCATCAACGTTCTTCCTTCAACAAGCATCACACGTCACCTTCGTCCTTGTGACATAGACAAACAGAGGAATAGTTTATTTCACCTCTGAAAATAGAGAACCGATGTGTATACATCGCTGCCTATACAAGTCATATACGTCTATACGTCATATACGCCTATGTAAGCACATCGCTGCCTAGACGTTTGACACTGTGCATCCATATGATTTGCAGTTTGCATTTCGGCATTGCGTGTGAATGATGCAGTGCCGAAATTGCACGAAATAAAGTTCATTCAGTGCCGAAATTGCACGAAATAAAGTTCCGACCTTTGTGGTAGATAAAGATAAATATTGCACGAGATTGCACATTTTACAGGATGAACATAAACAAAACTACGCGTCGCCGTTTGCTGTAAAACAATTAATTAACCGCTTTACTTAAGCTTCACAACACGTTACAACAGGTGCTTGCGCATTTGCTTTTTTTCTGAAGTTTTGTGTTATATGTCTCTTAGTTGCACCAAGTTACCGGCTTACCATATAGCTTGTTCTAGGAGTTTTGATAGCCCCTTCGTTCAACTGGTCTAGTAAGACGAAGAGCGATATTTATGATCTATCTCTAAAGAAATGGTTGTACAGCATCGACGGAACTCATAGTCACGTCAGAAGGCCATGCATGCGTTGCTGGTCTTATCAGGTTTTGCACTTATGCATTACTGAGCTTTATGCCATCCCCCGTCCTGCGCGATCGCCTGTTAGGGAAACGTCTTTCATAGCTTTGTTTTAGAAAACTGCCAAAAATTTATAGAAGCAAGGTGTTTCACTTAACTTGTGGCAGTTTTAAATATATGCAAATGCCACGTAGCTAGATCGAACCTAGGTGATGTTATTTGCAATCCCTGGAGATACTCAGGTTATTTTTTGCATTCCACCTAATTAGATTATTAGTCCTAATTATTTATTCAACTTCTCTATTATTATACTTAGATGAAAAGTGTGAATGAGAAAATTGTAGAGCTACATGGGAAACTCCCGAGCCAGCTTTCTGTTCAGTACGTGCTACATAAAAGTATTGTTCTGAGCGTGAAAGCAGCCCACGAATACACGCAAAGTGCCTCGAGCGGCCACTCGCGCAACAATTTTGGTTGTATTCGCGGGCTTTTTTCACTTTTGGAAAAATGCTTTTATGTAGCCCGTATTGATCAACACAACGCTGTATCGGGAGCTTCTCATGTTGCTTTACAATTCTCTCATTGGCACTTTTTATCTAATTGTAATAACTAAGAAGTTAATTAACTCATTAAAAATAATTATCTAAATAGGCAGAATGAAAAAGATAGTCTGAGTATCTCCAAGCGACGGCAAACAACCTTACCTTGGTTCCGTCCAGCTACGTGACTTCTGCGTATATTTAATGTTTGGCTCAAGTTACGTGAAACACCCTGTGTATAGGGAACTTAAGATATTTTTTTTCTAAAACCGTATTATTTGTAGCGGTGGACGTTAGGCAAGAGGCTGTGTGTTATAATTGTCTCGGGAGTTATTTAAATGCCCTAATATACTATATTAGCATAGTTTAGAGGCTGCTGACAGCACAAAGTTTGTAGCTACTGGTCAAGTGATCTGGTATCAGTTTTGAAATCGTGCAAGAAGTTCTCGATTAAGCTCTCCAACAGGAGAAACCTTATAATTGTTTTACCGCGGAAGGGGGGAGGGAGCGGAAGTTAGGGCCTAGGGAACGCATGCAACTGTGTACGTGCGCAAAAACGTCAGCTGTTGACGTCTTGTGACGTCACGCGGCATGCGCTACGTAGGTCAAACCACCTTCCTTATTTCGATGTGTTGATTAGAGCTGCTGGCGTGCCGTTGACTTCAATCTGACGTCGACTATCCAGAACACCGGCCATCACCAGCTCGGTTGGCGTCACTTTTCGCCAGAACACTTTTAGGCGCAATGTTCGCGAGCTCGCCATCCGGAACATTCAGTTAAAGAGGATGTGTACATTTTTTGGCCACATTTAGACAGTCTTTACTCTTCGTCCTCGGGTTTCAATTTTCAGGGCAGGCTCTACTGAGCCCTGTAATCTAAATGACGCATCTCTTATGTGTAGCAGTGAATCTATCGCAGTACACACCATCCACTTGCGGTGTTAGATACGGACCATTTCTCAGCATCGGTTAAATTCTCTGAGTGCAAGCCCTCGTCGACGTTTTCCAATTATGGAGTGCAAGTTTGCGTAGAACGGTACAACGTGCTACCAGACCCGACAGACAGGTTGGTTATCCTGCCCATGTGTGTAGGCAGGGAGCTTTTGTACGCGGGGTGCTTTCGTCTCCACTCTTGTGTGACGATTCCCCGAAAGTGTACGTGTAGCACGGCACGGTTCGAGGCAGCTGACCTTAGTCCCTGGAAAAGCTGCTTTACAGCGCTGAAAGGTCGTTCACGGACGACCAGGCGAGGAGGAAACGCCGGAAGGAGGCGGCCATAGGAGGGTAGAGCACAGGGTGTCTACCTATTGGCCTAACGTGAGGCCACGAAAATGACGACACCTGCACGTGCTCGACGATTGGCTGAAAGTGTCGAGACTCCGACGGACTGAAAGGGTTATGAGCCAGAGAACCAACGGAAATGGAGAGACATTCTTCTTGTCACGGGCCGCAGCGTATGATTTGCTACAGGCCGTCGATAACTTCTTACTTTTCTTGTTTCTAAGTCCTGTACAGAATGTAAGTAGGCCTTCATTTCTCCAAGTCCTCCTCAACGTCGTCCAAACCCGCCGTGGTTGCTCAGTGGCTATGGTGTTGGGCTGCTGAGCACGAGGTCGCGGGGTCGAATCCCGGCCACGGCGGCCGCATTTCGATGGGGGCGAAATGCGAAAACACCCATGTACTTATATTTAGGTACACGTTAAAGAAGCCCAGGTGGTCGAAATTTCCGGAGTCCTCCACTACTGCGTGTGTGTGTGAAAACTTTTATTGTACTGAGGTCCGGAGGCTCGACTTCTCAAGCCAAGGCGGGCCGCTCCCACGTTGGCACTGTCAGGCCAAGCCTTTCAGCGACATCGTGGGCCCTCTGGACTGCCCTTAGTTGGTCCTGAAACAATGGGCTTTGAATCCTTTTCTCCCACTGTGTCCATTCTTCAACGAGGTTGGGAAGAGTCGCGGGGCACCCCGCCAGCATATGTCTGATTCCAATGATGCCATTACAATCATTGCATTCCATCTTAATCTCCCTCTCTGGATATATTTTATTAATGGTGTACGGTGTGGGATATGTACCCGTTTCCAATAAGCGCAGTGAGACTGCCTGAGCCCTGTTCAGTTTTGAATGTGGCAATGGAAATTGTCTGCGTCCTAAATAGTAATGTTTGGTAACATCATTGTATGTTAATAAATGATCTCTGGATTCCCTCGCTTGATGGTGAACGGCTCGGTTGTGACTGTCACGGTTAGCAAGTCCTCGTGCCAAGTCATGAGCAACCTCATTGAGGTTTACCCGGTCTCGTCCACTTTCCCCATATGCGCAGGAAACCATCGGATTTCAGTTGTCATAATCACAATGTTTTCAAAAAGTTTAGCTGCAACTCCAGCTACGTAGCCTTTATCAAAACACTTTACAGCGGTTTTCGAATCACTGTAAATGAAGGCCCACTTATTACTCCTGATGGCTAGAGCAATTGCCGCTTGTTCCGCCACCGTGGGGTCCTTGGTAAAAATTGTGAGAGCGTCTTGCACCTTCCCTTGATAATTTGATACAATGGCCGTATAGGCTTCTTTACCGTTCACCCAGGCGGCATCAACTATAGCTGCCAGTTGGTTCTGCTGCTCTATTTCCTTCAAGAGTGCTTTAGCTCTTGCCTTTCTCCTTTCGACATTATATTCTGGATGCATGTTTCTGGGGAGAGGGTTGGTTCTGATCTTGCTCCTAACTTCAGTCATTAATTCTACTTCAGCCTCTATTGGACTCCTCGATGTATTCAGTTCTGCACCTATTGCCTGTAATATGTTCCTGCCAGCTCGTGACTTTGTCAATCTTTCGTGTTGCGCTAGCTGTTGGGCCTCCGCAATTTCTTGCATTGTATTGTGCACCCCTAGACTCATGAGTTTGTCGGTTGCAGCGTTACTGGGTATACCTAGGGCTACTTTAACGAGCTTCCTGAGCATCACATTAAGTTTGTTAAGTTCTGCCTGCTTCCATTTGAATAATCGAGCCACATAAGTGAAGTGACAGAGAGCAAAGGCATGTATTATCCTCAAAGCGCTGTCTTCTCCCAGGCCTCTGTGTCTATTGGTAATTCTCCTTAGTAACCTAATGACCTCATCTGTTTTATTCGAGATATGTTGTATTGTTCTGTAGTTAGTATTGTTTCCGTATATGTGATACCCAAGAACCTTGATTTTTTCAACTAGCCTGATTGCGGATCCTTCATGAGTATATAAGCACACTCTTGGCTCATCTTCCGGAATGTAACCTCTTGGTTTACGACCTTTTCTGCAATGTTTAATGACTAAGAGTTCTGATTTGGCTGCCGAGCATTTCAACCCCATGGCTTTCAGTGTGTTCTCTACAACGTATAAACTTTCCTGTAATCCGTTCTCTGTCTGTCCTATATTGCCCTTGGCACTCCATATGGTTATTTCGTCGGCATATATCACATAACGTATACCCTCAATTTTCTCCAGATTTCTTGCAACCTTGGACATTGCTAAATTGAATAGCATGGGTGAGAGCACAGCCCCTTGTGGAGTGCCCCTATTTCCCAAATTCTTAGCTTCTGATTTAAGCTCACCCAGCATGAGTTGTGCAGTTCTATTTCTAAGAAAGTCCTTAATCATGTTAAAAAGTCTCTTACCCAAACCCATCTCCGAGAGAACGTCAAGTATTGCCTTATGCTTTATACGATGAAAAGCTTTTTCCACATCCAATTCCAAAAGAGCTTTCGTATGCGCTGGGCTAGCCTGTATAAGTTGATGTTTGATCAGCAGCATAGCATCCTGAGTTGACAGCCCTGGACGAAAGCCGATCAAGTTGTATGGGAGGATCTCGTTCTGCTCAACGTATTTCGTGAGTCGATTTAGGATGACATGTTCCATAGCTTTGCCTAGACATGACGTTAAGGAAATAGGACGGAGGTTGTCTAGAGTGAGTTGTTTGCCTGGCTTTGGTATGAGGATAGTATTGGCCACCCTCCATTCCTCTGAGTATACCCCTTTTCTCCAACATTCATTGAAGTGTTCAGTTAGATAATAGATTGATGCATCATCTAGATTTCTTAATATCTTGTTAGTTATTCCGTCAGGTCCAGCCGCCGATCTACCACTAAGACTGTGAAGAGCGGCCCTCACTTCACCCTCAGTGAAGTCCCGGTCAAGTTCTTCACATATGCCTCCCGTATACTCGGGGCTCTCCTCTCCTTCGTTTGGTTGTTTAAGTGGGAGATATTTGGCTGCGAGACTATCCATGATATCCCTCTCTGTTTTATCTTGGCTTTCCTGATGAATCAACTTAGCTATAGCTGTTCTCTTGCTTGTCCTTGTTTCATTCTCGTTGAGCAAGTGCTTGAGGAGGTTCCAGCTACCTCCATGTTTGAGCCTACCATCAGCCGAATTACAGATCTCATCCCACTGTTGCTTCACGAGGGTCCTCGAATGATCATCAATTTCTCTGTTTAATTGCGCTATTTTTTTTCTTAGCCTTCTGTTAAGTCTCTGCGTTTTCCATCTCTGTAATATAGCCTGTTTGGCCTCAATCAGATGCGCCAGCCTGCTGTCGATAGCTTCAATATTTTCCTCTGTCCTGATTTCTTTAGTGGCCTCCTTGACGTCCTCTCTGAGCTGGATGACCCATGTCTGAAGGGGCTCCTGCTCGGCATGTGGAGGCCCCACTGTCCCTCTGTTCGCCCTAATTTTTCTGAAGTGATCCCAATCAGTGAATTTGAAGATTCTTGTTTCCTGTCTCGGTATGCGTATGGTTATGTGTATGATGTAATGATCGCTTCCGAGATCCAAGTTTGAATTTTCCCAATTGGCTCCTCTTGAATTGTTCACAAAAGTAAGATCTGGCGTGGAGTCCCTGCTTGTGGAAGTGCCACAACGGGTGGGATACGCAGGATCAGTAATCAAGCATAATCACAGATCCATGGCAAGACTCCATAGCTCCTCTCCCTTCTTTGTGTTCCAAGCGTATCCCCATGTATGATAGGGAGCATTAAAGTCCCCTCCAATAATGAGAGGGGAGTTTTTGGCAACCGAAAGCACCTTGTTGAAGAGTGCTCTAAACCTTTGTCTCATGTCGTTAGGACTGCTGTAAATATTCAAGCAGAAAATGCTTTGCGTCTTACCTCTGTTTCTTTTAAGTATAATCTCAACTAGAATAAATTCAAACCTGGAATGTCTAAGGTGAATCTCATGCTCAATGTACGGCAACTTTTTGTCAATGAGGGTCGCCAACCCCCTCCCCATTCTTTTGTCTCTACATATAACTTTGTACCCAGTGAGCATAATTTCGTCCGCTAAGGTTTCCTGCAGCATAATTACCTTTGGCCTGGCCTCAGATGACCTGATCACCTGTTGCAGTGCTGCTTTTTTGTGTTGGAACCCACGACAATTCCATTGCCACACGTTAAATCCATGATTACTGTCCATTGTTATTAGGTGAAGATGCCTCTCTATTACCTGCTATTTTCCTCTTTGTGATGGCCCCCGACAATCCAGGAATGGACTTTATACTATCCGCCTCCGATGGCAGATACTCATCGTCGTCATCCCCTCGCGCCTCCATTTTCCTAAGTCTTCTCTTTGCCGTTAGCCTCCATTTCCACAATTTGTCCACTTTAAAGTTGGTCGTTTCCACTGTCTCTCTTAACGCTTTAATTGCCTCTTTTATTTCACTGAGGGCTGAGAAGACTGAATCACCCTCGGAACTCACCGCTCTCTTTTTAGGGGCAGGGGAGCTGGATTCCCCTGGATCGTTGCTTTTGCTCACAGGTCTATCTATCTCTACACTAGCAGGGCTTGACTGCTCTTTTTTACGAAGCTCTACTACCTGCCTGGTCAATTCTTCATTAGCTTTTCTTAAAGAGGCTACTTCTTTAATTAATTGCTCTATTCTGGCATCATTGTCATCACCCACAGCCGCCGAGGCGCCCCCAGCAACCCTCGCCATACCTTTGACTTTGTCAGCCCAGGTGGTTCCTGGCGTCGTCTTCTCGCCAGGGATTGAGTCTCTTTGCACGAAGTGCACCTGCGCGTCCCTTGACTTGGAGCGCCTTCTCTCCCTGGATAGCGAACGATGCCTGGATCTGGTGCGACTCCTGGAGCGCGAGTGCTCCCTATCCTCGGGGCGATGGTTGGGCGCCAGCTGATGCGCCTCCGACTGCGCTCTTGTTGACGACCGAGTCCTGTTGCGCTCTCTTCGACGGAGTCGTACGAAGTAAGGGACTTGAAATCTTTTCTTACAAAATTTGTTGCCGGTAGGGTGATCGCCGTCACAAAATTTACACCTATAGGTACACACACATGTTCATCTCCTGGGTTGCGAGTTCCACAACCTCTGCACTGAACAAAGTCAGGTGTTGGACACACATCAGAGCGGTGCCCGACCCTTCCGTAGGTGAAGCAGACGTCGAATTGCTTCCTGTAAAGGTAGCATCTCACTAGTGTGAATCCATACCTGACAAAATTGGGCACTTTGAGTCCATCGAAAAGTACTATGACCGATTCCGACGTCTTGATGCGATTAGCACCCAGCGCAAGCGGGTTCAAGTCATGCACGATATTTCTTGTTATCATAGCTTGGGAGTCTCTGATGTCCACTCTTCGGATGACGCCTTTGCATGTGGCATGTGGTGCCGCTTCGTATGCATTTACCTCGTATTCCGCTGCCATGATCTTGAAAGACTTGATTCTGACGTACTTCGCAGCATGTTCGGGCTTAGGTGTGCTGACTACGATGATATTTTGAGTGAAGTTTGGGCAGACAACATCTTCACGGGCCTCGTCTTCCGTTAGGCCGGACGCCTCAATGACTGCAGAACCAATCGTGGTGGTGCTCACCTTGTTCAAATTGAGCCCTCCTCGAGGCCGTATGATGATCTTACTGTGCTCCTCAGGCAGTTGAGGCATTCTCGAAGCTCTGATAACCCGATTCTTAATCATTCCACCGACGGTGGTTTTCTTGGCGCCATGATCTCGCTGACTGCGTGGCAATGTGCTCTCCTCATCCACAGCCTTTGTGCTAGCTCGTGATCTTCGGCCAGCCACGACTTGCCAGCCGAAGTCTTCCTGAGCATTGTTTCTTTCATTTCCAGAAAAATCTTCATCTTCCATGCTTGTATCCGCCATGCCTGCGGGCAGTTGGGCTTACTAGGCCCAACAAGGGCCCTACTCCTCACTAAGCTTAGCTCCGCTAAGCTCAAGTCGGCGTCTAGGAGCAGAAAAGGTTCTGTAAAATTGTGAAAATAGGAGCCCCACCTCGAATCTTGGTGTCAGTCGATTCGCCGTCGCTTCGTGGATCCAGTGGTATGCTTCTTTTCGTTGTACTCTCAAAATTGGCGAGCGGAGCATGGAAAAAGAAACGGAGCCAATGCTTCCACGTCTGCACTGCTCGGCGCTTCTTCTTCTCACTACGGCGTGCCTCTTAATCAGAAAGTGGTTTTTGCACGTAAAATCCCATAATTTTTTTTTAACGTCGGCCAACTCCCGCACTCAACGGCAAGATCAAATACCGGCTAGTGGCAGTGAGCGAGAGACCATTACAACGCGCAGAAAGGCTGCTTGGTTTGGGTGCTATCACGCAAGCGCGTTTACCGGTTGCTGCACATCGACGATGGCCTCGACTGTTTGCAAGGAGCGGTGATACTTTGTATTCATCATTGTACTCGCCTTCCGGCTGCTGGCAAGTCCCTATGGCCCCATGTGATAGACCTAATATAGCCTTTGCCACCCCCGACGGATTATACGAATTAACCTCGATGCCTTTCGGCATATACAATGCGCCAATTATTTTTGAGAGGATTATTAACAATATTTGACAAGTTCTCAATTTGAATACGTTTCTATGCTGCCTCGTCGATGTAGTTGTCTTCTCTGCTGATTTCCACACGCATCTTTGCCATTTAGAGCAAGTTCTGCAATGCCTCACTGATGCAGGACTCCAACTCAACTTAAAGAAATGAAGTTTTCGTTACCGACAACGCACCGTTCTTGGCCATGTTGCGTCGGGAAAGAGCGTTGACCCGGATGGAGCCAACTTTCCCGTAGTCAGCGACTTTCCAAAACCAAAAAAAACTTAAAGGAATTTCGAAGCTTCGTCGGCTTGTGCTCGCATTTCTGCCATTTTATTTGTCATTTTGCATCTATAAATGCGCCACCGATGGACGTTCTGCGCGGCGACACAGATCTTTTGGTTTGGTCACGAGACTGTGATGGCGTGTGCACCATTTTACGCCGCCTACATTAACCTCGCCACCCATACTCCGCCACTTCGGTCCTGCAGCGCCAGCGAGGTCCACACCGATGCAGGCAGCGTTGGACTTGCCGCTGTGCTAGCGCAACGGAAATCGCAATTCGATGAATATGTCGCCGAATATGCGAGCCGCATTCTTACAAAAGCAGCATCTAGTTATTTCTTCACAGAGAACGGTTTGGCCATCATCTGGGCTTTTGGAGAATGTCGCCCTCATTTGTATGGTCGTTCTTTTCACGTCATATCACTCACAACCACACCCTTTGTTGGCAGTCCACCTTCAGAGACGCATCTGGCCACCTCTCCCGCTGGGTCCTCAAGCTATAGGAGCATGACATCCCCGTTCTTTACTGGTGCGGCCGCAAGAACACGTATGCCGATGGCCTTTCACGCTTACCGATATCAGCTGACAGTGCGTACATGCCTATCCGCACTTGAGCCAACACTTTCCTCATATGCGCTACTAAACGTGGCTGCGGAACAGCGCAAATATCCTTGGGTTAGTGCTGTCATCAGCAATCTTTTTGACCCCATGACCTCTACACCATCCCGTGCTCTCCGCCACTAGGCTGCCTACCTTGCCATTCGTGATGTTCTTCTTTACCGTCGGACATACCTCTGTGGTGGTGTGTCGCAAGTGGCTGCTTGTCGTAGCTCGCCATCGATACATGCGTCTCTTATCACGCCGCCCTGCAGTGCACATGCGCCGTTCTCTTCAACGCCAACACATGTCTGCGCCTGCGATTTTGTTGGTGTGGCAGGTAAAACTATACACGCGCGAAAGTTTATTCGATAATGCGCTGTTACGGTTGGCGTGCAACACGCCGGACAAAAAGAATGCTCGGAGACCATGCCTAATCGAAACGAGGGATGGATTCATAATTTGCTATGGTTGTCTCGAGTGTTTGCGGGTCTGGCAGGCGCCCCGCAGTGGTGACAGGCCCCTTTGTGTGTGCGACTCTAGGGGAGAACTCTTTTCACAAACTGTGCGACTCCAGGGGAGCACTCTTTCCGCGAACTGTCCGACTCTAGGGGAGACCTTTCCGTGAACCAAACAGGTCCCGCGGGCTGACGCCAGAGGAGGCAAGCTCGTGCAACGTGACCTGGGAGAAAGGATCAGCAGCCCACCACCGACCAGACTCCGTAGGTGGCCGCCAGAGGAGGCAAGTACGTGCAACGTCACCTGGGTGAAGGGATCAGCCGCCCATCCCCGACCAGACTCAGTGCATGTCACGTGACGTTGACGTGAGCAAGATCCCTACGATTTTAGTGGGCCTATTTAAGGGGCCCCGCACTGTACTTTTTCATTCATTCATTCTCTTCTCATCCTTCACCAACCATTGAATAAACAGTGCAAGTTTTGCACTAGAAATCGTCTCGTCCTTGTCTGGTTGCCATGGTCTACCGGACGCCTGCAGCCCGCCGACAACGCCACGCTACCCAATAGTAACGCCGGTTGAGATTCCGGAAACAGGCGTCGTAACAGCGCTCAGTGCAGACACAGCAAATGACCCCCTGGACAAGTTTACCCGTCACCCTTTGCAGTGTCAAAGTGGAAATGCGTCTGTGTGTAAAGTATAAAGTGTGTATGTGAAGTGTAATCGAGAAGAAAGGCGGTTAACCCAGGGGCCCGCTTATTATTAATCGTATCATGAGAAGCCAACAAACAGACACCAAGGACAACATAAGGGCACGAACTTGTACTTACTAATTGAATTAAATAAATTATAAATTAATGACAATGAAAGTGGATGAAAAACAACTTGCCGCAGGTGGGGAACGATCGAACGTCTTCGCATTACGGGTGCGATGCTCTAATCAATTGAGCTACCGTGGCGCCGTTTTCCCATCGATGATGATGATGAAGATGATGATGGTGGTGGTGATGATGATGATGAAAACGTTTTATTGAAAAGAAAAGGGGAGGAAAGTTGGGAGGAGTGTGGTCGGATTCTTATTCCGGAATTCCGTTGGCTAAGGCCGGAATTGGCTAAGCCCTGGCTCTTTCCACGAGGGCTCGCTGGTACTCGAGGGTTGAGCTGGACAGGGCTGCCTCACATCCTTCCCACGTTGGCTGTCGTATAGTTTCTAAGGCACTATTAGCCTGGCAGACCCATACCATATAGTACAAATATGCTTTCTGCCCACAGAACTTGCACTCGGCCGAAAAGGATTGTGGCTCAATAGCATGCAGCTTGACTGGGTTATTAAATGACATGGTTTGTAATCGTCGTAAAATACATTCTTCTGAGTTATCTAATCCCTTGGTCGGGCCCGGGTATTTTCGTCGAGATAAGCGCAAGTGCTGTAATACATCTTGATAAGTTATTGATGGCACTGGGAAGTCCGAGTCTTCGGGGCGGGAGGAGGAGGGACCCCAGGGAAGAAAAGCTCGGGTGGAAGCGTGTGCACACTCATTTCTCTCTACACCCTCGTGACCTGGCACCCAAATCACCTCTTTGCGCGAAGCGAAGACACAAGATTGTTAGAGGATCCTACAAGCTAGCGGTGCAATTCGGCCCCGCGTGTAATTTCTATATGCAGTTTGCGAGTCTGTAATGATGTATTCGGAACTAGGATGTGAAGCCACCATGGCGATCGCCACCTCTTCCAATTCTGCAATTTCCCCGTGCCGAACAGATAGTCCATTGGCCGTCTGCCCTTGATGCATCACGGATATTGTGGAGACTCCTCCCACCGGACCCGCAGCATCCACGAAGAAGGCTCCCTCTAATTTAGAATATATGTGGTCCATCTTCTTGGCTCTTGCCCTCTTCCTTGCTTAATTATATTTTTGGTGCATGTTATTAGGAAGGGACAGTGTCGCGAATTTGCCACACCACTCTTTCGGAAGGTCTGGTCTTGCTGCCGTATAGTAAAAACAGCTGATATTCAAGCCCTCCAGTACCTTGCGTCCCGTTTTCGTTCCTGCCAATCTGGCATGTTGACGTAATAGGTGGGCCTCAATTATCACATCTGTTGTGTTGTGCACCCCCAACTGCAACAAGCGCTCTGTAGATGTTTTGACCGACAGTCCTGTGCCTTCTTATATGCTGTTCTGAGCATGACATCGAAATGCTTTAAATCGCACTTCCTCATCCGAAGGTGCGGAGCCACGTACGCAATTCTGCTGAGTATAACGGCTTGGACCAATCGAAGAGTGTCGTTCTCCATCATCCCTCTCGTCTTATTGGTTATACGTGTGATCATTCGCCTTACTTGTTGAAATGATATACGGAGTTGAGTAATCATTGCTGCGTTGACACCCTTGTTAACCAGTAGTCCCAGGGTACGCGCTGTCTCCACTTCAGGGATCACAGCGTCATGCACCCTAATTTTGAGCGGGGCTTCACCTTCTCGTCTGCGCATGATTAGAAGTGCCGATTTTTCCGCAGAGCAGCGCAGTCCGCACTCCTCGGCATGTTTTTGGAGTGTCGAAGCAACTTCTTGGAGCGCCTCTTCCATCTGCCCCAGACTGCCCTTCGTTACCCAGACCGTGATGTCATCTGCATAGAGGACGTGCCAAATTCCTTCTATGCGATCGAGCTATTCAAGCTAATTTATAAGGGAAATATTGAAGAGCAGAGGGGAGAAGACTGCTCCTTGTGGCGTACGCCTAGTGCCCATAGGGATTGGCTGGGACCTAACATGTCCAATTTTTACATGAGCCTATCTGTCTAGTAGGAATTATCTGATGCATTCAAAAGTCCTTCTTCCACACTGTGTCTTCCGCAGGTTCTCCAGGATCTTTGAGTGCTTCACATTATCGAAAGCGCCCTTGAGATCCAGGGCTAAAAGAGCTCTGCTACTGCGTTTGTTGGGTGGGTCAATAACTTCCATCTTGAGCTGCAGCACTAGGTCTTGCGTGGATAGGCACTCCCTGAAACCCAAACATGGTGTGGGGAATATAATCGTTTTCCTCCAATCACGCTGAATGTCTGGCATGCACAGCTTTCTCCATCAGTTTGCCGGCATATGAAGTGAGCGAAATCGGGCGTAGGTTGTTAATATTTACCTCTTTGCCCAGCTTAGGGATAAAGCTGGCGTCTGCCGATTTCCACGCCAGCGGCAGCTTGCCAGCTCTCCAGCACTCATTGATATAATCTGTCAGCTGGCCTAGCATCTTCTTGTTCATGTTGGCGACCAAGCCGACTGTAATTTTGTCCCGTCCTGGCGTCGTACCTCTTGTCATGGTTAGTAGCGCCGCCTGTATTTCTTCTACTTCGAAGTCTCTGTCGAGACTTCGAGACTTCGTGGGTCTAGGCTGGTATACGTCTCCGTAGAGACATATACCAGCCTAGACCCACGGAGAAGCACAGTTACACAGAAACTTATTGCCACAAGTATAAAATGTTCTATATATACAGTAGACACAATGGTTATGTACAATAATGATATGATCGACACACTTTACACAATTTGGAAGTAAAGCTATGAGATGTGTATATACAAAATGATCATTTACAAAAGAGCACGCACACATAGAAGGTACAGGCACCTACATTCTGTATACATTCAATTAACAGTTCTGATGGCCTGGCTACAAGAACCAGGCTTGTCGAAAATTAAGCCGTACAGTCCATTCGAAACCTGCAGGAAACGGCATGACCACTGTCGAAGGAACTCTTCTTCCCCAAGGAAGAACAACTCCTCTGACAGAAACGACAGCAGCTCAGAGTAGAGCCTCCCCAGAAGTGGTAACAGAGCGCGGCGGTGATGCCCTGCAGCAACTGCCTCGCTCCGGTTACGCCATAGACAAAAGGCCTCCGCAGCAATTAAAAGTCACGCAACGCTGCCTCGTGAGCAGCGACCAGGTGTAATAAAGCGGTTAACTCCAAGGCCACGGAAAGCAGTATGCACGGCGCTAAAGAACACCCTTGCTACGACGCGTTGCAGCGGTACATGTTTACTGGACTGATGAAGGGGGCAATTGGGATACAGCGAAGATGGGACTACACCCCACCGTCTAGCCTGTCACGAGTTGAAAGCACTTGCCACTTGGAGTCGCGTAGGTGGCTAGGCAGAAATGACGCCTTTATCGCATCCCACGACACATTATTAGAACGTGCGCGGCGCGCTGCGGCAACTAAAGGAAGCAGTAAGGCTGACATTGTATCCACAGCACGGTTTTCGAGAACATCTACATCAGGACATATCTGTTGTACGTGGCGATAAAATGCCATGGCCGTAGAGTAAAATGCAGGTGCGTTTACTCATCGATTTAAGTGCACGCCCGTTAACATGTAACGAATTTTTGTGCCAAGGAAATAGCAGGCGAGTTTACGCGCAGGACATGGATCACGCTGTAACAAATGGAGCAGAAATCGCAGAGCAAGCAGCCGGCAGCGGACAGGTACTGATGGGAACGCGAACCTGCCGCAAGGGCGTGGTTGTCCAAGCGCCGCGCGACAGACCAGTTCTGTACGGCCCGACCAGAAGAAGGCACCAAGAAGGGACTGCAAGGACCTAGTAACCCGTAATGGTGGCTGTACGACGTGACAAACGTACCACACTCGGCCGCAAAATACAGACTGCGCTAAGTACCTTCTTCCTGATAGGGGTAAATCATACCCTTGAACATCTTCAATATTTCGCCTTACATCTTCAAGGAAGGAAGGAAGGAAAAAGTGGAGAAGGAAAGGTAGGGAGGTTAACCAGTCTGGCTTAACCGGTTTGCTACCCTACACATGGGAGAGGGGTGGCGGAGATTAAAGATGGGGAAGGGGGAGAGGGAGAGAGAGCACACAGCACAGCACACACACATCGTCCGTTGGAGTCCATCAATCTGGCATGGTACGCGACATCACTCTCACAGCCGCTTGTCCAATCCCGTCTCTTTCAAAAACCGAAGTAGTCCCTTTGTCGCCTTCACCTGCGATATCTTCTGTCGGCGGCATGTGAAAATCGTGTCGAGGGACAATGGTCTACTGTCAAGGCGCGCTAGAACAGATGCCAGGGACTGTCGCCACCGTCAATACCACCTGCCCTCTTTGATGCATCTCTATACATCTTCAAGAACTGAGAGCCACACAGAGTCTGATATGCCATTAGAGGTTTAGTCAAGGCCTAAAATGCGAAGAGAATTGCTCTTTTGAAGACGGGAAAGGGCACTTAGGCGTGTCTGTGGTGAACCAATGAACAAATAACGACATTTTGAAAACTTTAGCGCAGCACCTGAAATATTTCCGTACTCAGTGAAAATTCGAAGGCTACGGGTTAAGGATAGGATAGGAATAAACTTTATTTGTCCAACGGTTGTTGATGTTGGTGCCCAGGGCTAGGCTGCCAGGGGTCCATCGCCCGAGGAAAATCTTTCGAGATCCTCAGCAACGGCCCTGGCCCGCTGGACGGTCCACTCCTGGTCTTCGGGTGCCTCGCTGAGGAGGGCGGCTTGCCATCTCTCAGCGAGGCGCCCCGCTTCAGAGGGTTCTGCTGTTGTATGGTATGGTATGGTATTCCTTGAGCGATGGCGCACACCCACTGTGGGGGATTGGCCAAGATTTGGATGAAATTAGGCTATCTTTATGTTGTATTCCCCCTTCCTCTTTGTCCTTGTTCCACGTGGTGTCGGCATTCCCAAAGCACATGGGCCATATCGGCCCGTTCGTGCTCGCACCACGGGCAGCCGGGCGACGGGTGCAGCGCGGGCCACAGGCGGTGCAGGTGGTAGGGGTTGATAAAAGTGCCCGTCTGCAACCGTCTCAGGTCGACCGCCTGGGACCTGTCTAGGCGCCCGTGGGGTTGCGGATATTTTCTTCGTTCTTTCCTATAGTGACCAAGCACCTCCCGGTGCGTTGCCGGAAACTCCTTGACATCGCAGTCGGCGTCCTCGTGATCCCCAGCTCCGTCCGCCGCGATTTGTGTTGTATTGGTAACAACAGCGGCCGCGCCAGACGGGGTGGCAGCCGCCGTCGCCGTCACTCCTAAGCTACCTTCATTCCTGAGATATAATGTGATGTCATCGGCGAAGGCTGTCACCTTCACAACACCGCTACCAGGCAGTGGGAGACCGCATACGTAAGGGTCTCTCACTGTTGAGCGCAGAAACGGTTCAAGGCTGAGCACAAAGAGTACAGGGGATAGAGGGCACCCTTGACGAACACCACGAGTAACGGGAAACGGTGCACTTTCTCGACCATCAAGGAACAATGTACTTCGGATATTTGAATAGGTATTGCTAATAAGTTCAACAAAATTTGACGAGAAGCCGAACGAGGTCAGTACATTAAAAATGTAGTTATGTTCAAGACGATCGAATGCCTTTTCTTGATCTAGTGAAACTAAGAGACCACGTGCCGACCTGGTCAGCGTGTATGTTATTATGTCGCGCGTAACGAACGAAAGACTGTGTATCTCTCTGCCAGGGACAGCATGCCTGATGGTGTCCTATTAGGGAAGGCATCAGGCTTCTCAAGCGCCGACTGAGAACAGCTGTGAAGGTTTTGTAGTCAACGTTGAGAAGCGTGATTGGCCTCTATTCCTCTAGACGAACTGATGACGGATCGTGCTTAGCTATTAGCACAATACGACCGTCCAGAAAACTAAACGAGAAATCAAAGTTCTCAAAGCATTGGCTGATAACAGATACGAAAGTGGCACCAATATCTTCCCAGAACGTTAGATAAAACTCAACGGGTAACCCGTCCGGCTCTGGGGCCGAGCCACGCTTCATGGAAGATAATGCTGCCTTCACTTCCTCGGCTGGTGGTCATGCACAAAGACGGTCAGCTACCTCAGGTGGAACCTGAGACAGCCCACTAAGCAATGTATGAAATCCTCGAGAGCCAGATTCTATTTGCACGGTCGTACGCGCCATGTCTTCAAAATGCGTTAAAAAGAGCAAATAATCACGCGTGGGAGGTGGTGTAACAGGAAGTGCTCTTGGGGCCGCAGAAGCGAATGCATTCGGCTGTCTAAAAAGCGAGTTTCTTGAAAAGCGCAGAACTTCGGGGTGTGCACACGGATTACGTCTGCATCGCCAAGCAGCAGCTGACAAAGACGACGCCGCGATGAAGCGTTGGAAACGCCTCCGTAGCTCACGCTGCCAGGACCGCATCAACGGAGTCAGTTGATTAACCCGAAGGGCGATGCGGAGCTTCGTGGCGGTATCCGCCAGTTCTTCTGACATACGTCATCTAAGTGCACGTCCTTCAACTGAACAGTGCAGACGCCACTGCACCTTGAGCGCATCGCATGACTCTGGGTCAGGTCTAGAAACAGAGGCATGCAAGACTCTTGACAAACAAGAGCGCGAGCGCGCGTCATGTAGAACGCAGATGTCCAGACGCCGAGGTTTTACTGATGAGGAAGCAGGGAAGCGAATTTCAACTATTACTGGTTTGTGATCGGAAATATAAACAGGGGATGAAGGTAACGTTATCACATCAGACTGGGCGACATACTGAGCTAAACTGCTTGGCACATAGGCACGGTCTAACCTGCTTGACGACGCACCGCGTCGCCAGGTCCAGGCAAATAAAGAACCATGAAAAAGTCGATATGTATCCAGCAACGAAAAATGCGGGACGAGGCGACGCAACTCCCGTGCGTTCCAATCAGGGCGACCCCAGCCCGGGCCTTGCACATCTGCTCGCGTGTCTAAGACGCAGTTAAAATCCCCAATGAGCGCCACGTGACGACCGTCAAGGAAATACACGTGAAGGTAACGGAAAAAATCATTGGACTTAATGGCCTGCGCGGGTCCATATATGCACAAAATCCGTAACCTAAATGAAAATAGTACACAATCAAAGGCCAATATTCGCCCAGTCCCATCATAAAAGACATAATGATCTCGCAAGAGAGCTCTGTTGAAAATAATAATGCCAACTCCGCTAGATCATGATGTCGTGAAGGAGAAAAAACAGTCTAGGTTAAAAGTGCGTTTGAAAGTAAGGACATGTCCAATGGTGAAAAAATTTGTTTCTTGTATATACAGTATGCCACATCTTCTTGCGCGGGCCACGCTGATAATTTCGGCTTGTTTTACAGGACTTCGGAACCCTTGTGCATTTAATGAAATAATCTTCAGGGTGTCAGCCATAATTAATTAAATGTATCACCAAACTGACCTGGTCGTGTTGTTCAAGTCGGCGCCCCGGGAACAAGTCCAGGGGTTAAGCAGTGCACGCGTCACTTCGACCCTCTCGAAGAAGGCCGAGGTTTTTTGGGCCGCTGTAACTCGGCACGGCGATCGGGGCCGCCGTCCGAGCCAGAGGCTGACGCATGAGCGCGCTTTACGTCTCGTGGGGCCGCCATTTCTATGTCGAGTTCATCCAGGCTCGGCGAGAGTCCAACGCTGCTATCAACTCCGAGGCTGAAGCTGTTTTCTTATGAGGATGGCGTCGGTAGCGGTAGGGCGGCGGGATTGATTCCATCGTCGCCGACAGCTTCGGCAGCTGGGGGTCATTCAGATGTAATGGTTCCGCCGTTGTAGGAGATGCAATTGAGGCGGATGAAGCCGCAGCAGATTTCGTGGGTATATCGACTGCAGTGATCGCAGGGTCAGGTGTTTTATCTGCGTTTAAAACTTTGCTGCGATCAGGAGGAGTGATGGTAGCAGCCGAAGTGGAGGCGCTTTCGACCACAGCACGCGTGTCCTTCGCTGCTTGGAAGGCCAGCGAACATGGCGTGTTGCGATCCAGCACGTCATCGCCTTCTTTTTCAGTAGAAGAGGCCGGCGAAGATGGCGCGTAGTGTTCCTGTATATGCTCCCGCAGGGAGGGAGCATATACAGGAACACCAATGGCGCGTTGTGACTGTCCGAGCTACATGTCTCTTCTTTTTCATTTGTTGACGCTGGTTCATGCGATGTCAGTGCAATTTGTTCGGTTACTGCGCCACGCGCAGTCGCAATCGCAGTTGACGCCGGCGGTAAGGGGGGAAAGGCTCCAGTAGCGGCGTCTGAGTCGCAGTAGCGGCGTCTACGCCGCACAGGGCACGCGACCGTAGGGTGACTATCCCCGCAACGCCGACAAGGACGGTCACACCCGTTGCTTTCGTGGCCATGGACGCCACAACGGCCACAGAATGCTGCGGTGCACTGTGCACAGTAGTGGTCGCTGGAACCGCACCGACGACACACGCGTTGCAAGCCGCGGTAGTCAAATGTCACACGGTGACCAGAGACTCGCAGATAATTTGGGACCGGGGTTGCGGTACTCATTTCCATACGAACGAAGCGTGTGCCCGTGAGCACGCCACGTCCGCTCATAAGACCAGCGTTGGCAGACAGAACCTTGCCGTATGGTGATAGTGCCTGGACGAGGACCTCGTTCGGAACCAAGGACGGCAAAAAGAGGCAGGTTACGTTGGTTACCTGCGGGCCGACGGGGCAACGCTTGCCACCGATGACGAGGCAGCCAGCATCGACGATTAGAGTCATGGAAGCCATGCTCTTGACGGTGACTTGGAAGATGAGGCCTCGCATGTGCTGAACGTAGTTGACCTCAGAGAGGCGAACTATTGAGGGCGTCGCGTCGTCGACGGTCTCGGGATTACTCCCCGTAGGGACAACAACATCGATACCAGCCCAAAGACAGATACAATGTGAGCCGACATTCGTTCGAGAAGGTACTCAGCAAGTGGCTCATAGAAACCGTGTATGCTGAGCACGTATGTCCCACTCTCTTTTGCGTCACAAAAAATAACTTGCTATACAAATCTTTTGCATATAATGTCGGCTCGCAGGCCTTTTTAATGCACGCAGATCTGTTAATTCAAGGAAAAATAAATTTAGCAGGTTCTTTGATTTACTTGTTTTCCTTAGTTCAGCCACTGAGTATCCTCCACAGGGTTTACCAATGCTCCAGAATGGGCATGCCCCACTTTGCAAGATTCCTACATAAAAAAAAAAGTGAAAATGAAGCATCAGCTCACAGACATCTATAAAGCACACCAACCTGCGTAGTTATATTTGAAGAATTATATGATTTACTGCACTTTCCTTGAGTTAGCCAGTCGATATGTGCCATTGGAGGTGTGCCTGTTCATAGCAAATCCTCCAGAATTGGTGTGACCCGCTGTGGCACAAGACGTACAGAATCCCGAAATGTTGCTTGTACGTATCGTACTTTTCTGTTCACACGTCTGTCGTCCCCAAATTGTACGCACCAGCATTGGCAGTAAAGCATTTAACTAACAGCTCTGTTTGAGCTTCGCTACGCATAGTTTGCCTGGCGCTCCTTGGCCACATATGACGCTTGCGCCAATAAACTCGATTAATCATCAGTAATAATTCGCTTTGTACAAATTCCAGCAATCCGATGGATGTGCTTTTGTTTTTCAAAACGACGCCGTTTCGCAGAAGGCTTCTCTTGCAGCAATGTGTACCCGCAATTTTAAAGTCCGGGAAAGAACGTCTAAGACCACTGTTTTAGAATTCGCTTCATAATTTGCCGCATGCACAATCTAGCATGCCAGGTAAATTATAAGTGAGGAACTAAAGATGTAAAATTAACGATTCATAAAGTCGGCATTTGGAACTCATTTAAGCACCTTTTTTTATTTGTGCAACAATTATAAACGCGAGCATAATGAAAATAATATCGCAAACAATAGTGACAACTATTCAAACGTTTCCAGCTTTCATGGATAAATATTTCACTGCTATGGCAAGTTTGTTAGTACAACTAAAGAGTTCGGGCCGTTGAAGTAGATATAGTTAACGTAAAAAGCGCCCATGCCTCTGCAGTCACTCCACCATCCGTACCAGACAGCGTCGCACTACAGCTAAAGAAAATAGAATCGCGCTGCGACGACGCTGAAAACCGGCAACGCCGATCCAATTTACTTTTTTTTGGTATCCCTGATGACCCTGCAGAGACATGGTCGACTTCCGAGAAAAGTGTTATCGACTTGTGTTCGGAAATTCTGGGTATTACCATTGTGCCATCCCAGATTGAACGTGCCCACCGCCTTGGACAACATCAGCCAGATAAAATTAGGCCTATCATTGTAAAGTTCATGCGCTTTAAAGACAAAGATAACGTTATAGGATTAGGTAAAAAATTTAAGGGCACTGATTATGCTGTTCGGGAGGACTTTTGGCTCCAGACGCGTATCGCCAGGAAAAAGTTGCGTGAGTACGGCAAGGCTTTAAATGTTCCTTTCAAGCTTAATGTTGATAGACTGCGCGTGGGCGGCATATATTATGTGTATGACCCTGCGTCAGACACGGTCATGAAATCACCAAGATAGCTAAACCGTAGGCCGACTTCACGCACTACTCACAACTCCTGTCAAACTTACACCAAGCAGTCTCGGTTACCTCTTTCTTTATCTGTTTCATTTACAAACATTAGAAGCTTGCTTCCGAAACGTGACCAATTTTGTTCTTTTCTTGACGATAGTAACTCTGATATCGTTGTCCTAACAGAAACTTGGCTTACCCCTGAAATTAATGATACGGAAATATTTCCTGATAACTACTCTTACAATGTTTACCGCCATGATCGTGGAACTAAAAGGGGAGGAGGCGTCCTGCTAGGCATAAAGAAAAAGTTTTCTTCCTTTCTAATTGATTCGAAATCTGATCTCGAAATTGTTTGGTGCGCATGCTCATCATCATCGACTAAGGTACTTATTGGTGTGTGTTATCGACCACCTGACTTTCGCCATTCCTTCGTGGATGAATTTCGCAATAGTATAGCCACAGCTGTGGAGCTATTTCCTTCTGATTACATGTACATTTTTGGAGATTTTAATTATCCCCTTATTGATTGGTCTTCCTTGTTTTCTCCCTGCCGTAATTCTATGGACTTCATTAACTTAACTTTAGATTTTAATTTATTTCAGGTCATTAACGAACCCACTCGTGGTCAAAATCTGTTAGACTTAATGCTTACCTCTGCTCCTGATACAGTCGGACAAATACTCACCCTCGATGGATTCAGTGATCACAAATTACTACAAATACCTCTTTACATACCTCTTGAAGATGTCAGCTTTACATCCAAGAAAATAAGAAACTATAATAAAGGTAACTATAAAGATATGAATTCCGATCTTGAAATGTTCTTCCGCCAAGAATTTATGCCCTCTTTCTCTGCACGTCCCGTTGATGAAAACTGGACTCTTTTCAAAGATAAAATTTCTTCGCTAATTGACAAGTATGTTCCATTGATTACCATATCTAATAGCAGGACTAACCAATGGTTCAACAAGTACCTTCATAGGCTAAAAAATAGGAAAAAACGCTTATACCAGAAAGCCAAGCAAAACCCGACAGCTTGGGTTGAGTACAAAAACTTTTTAAAAACTTACTGCTCTGCTATATCTGCTGCCAAAGATAAATATTACAACCGTGATCTACCCTCACTCCTCAAATGGGACCCAAAAAGGTTTTGGAAAACAATTTCACCGGACAATGGCTCCACTCGCATTTCCCTGCATGGAGCCAACAACGTACCTCTAGCTGACCACGAGTGCCCTGTCGCTTTTAACAATTTTTTTTCATCAGTATTTACTACGGAGGATCAGTCCACTGTACCCCTTATCCCTGAACCCGACTACCCTTACATGGAACCTATTAACATCACCGTCGAAGGTATATCGCGTCTAATTACAAACCTCAAATTATCTACATCTGCCGGTATTGATAACATTAGCTCCAAAATACTAAAAAACACTGTCTCCGTTTCTAGCCAAATATTACTTCACATATTCCGACAATCATTATCATCCGGTCGCCTCCCTTCTGACTGGAAAATTGCTAAGGTAGTGCCTGTATTTAAGGCGGGAGATAGAAATTCGCCTGGTAACTACCGTCCTATCTCCTTAACTTGCATTTCATGTAAATTACTTGAGCATATCATCGCTTCTCATGTCTACAGCCACCTTTAGTCAAATAATTTCTTTTTTACTAACCAGCATGGCTTCAGGAAAGGGTTTTCATGCGATTCACAGCTATTTGAACTTACAACCGACCTACATTTTAGCATGAATAACAACAAACAAACCGATTGCATATTTCTTGATTACTCAAAAGCCTTTGACCGTGTCGCTCATTGTCGTCTAATCTCGAAATTATCTTCACTCCAGCTAGATTCGGTAACTCTTTCTTGGCTACGGAATTTTTTGTCACTTCGCCAGCAGTTCACAGTTGTTAACAGTTGCTACTCACCCCCTTGCTATGTGACTTCCGGTGTTCCACAAGGCAGTGTTTTAGGACCCTTACTATTTCTAATATACATCAACGACCTGCCTACTAACATATCTTCTTCCATCCGTCTTTTTGCTGACGATTGCATAATTTACCGCACCATTAATTCTATCGACGACCACATCGCACTTCAAAATGACCTCAAGAATATTTCTGATTGGTGTAGTACCTGGCAAATGCCTCTTAACGAATCTAAATGTAACGTTATCACTTTTAGCCGTAAGCACGTCAATTCTCAATTCACCTACTTTCTTAACTACGCTCAGGTCTCGAAAGCATCTTCATATAAATATCTCGGAGTTCACCTCGCTCCTAACCTGTCCTGGGCATCCCACGTCACCGCCATTTGCGCGAAAGCCTCACGAACTTTGGGGTATTTACGAAGAAACTTAAAGAACGCCCCACCCAGCATCCGGAAGCTTGCATATGCAACATTTGTCCGGCCTCAACTAGAATTTGCAAGTCCTGTGTGGTCGCCTCATCAAAAATATCTAATCAATATGCTAGAAGCCGTACAGAACAGAGCAGCACGTTTTATTTCTTGCGATTATAACTATTCTCATAGCGTAACTGAAATTAAACAGAATCATGACATCATTTCACTTGAAACTCGCCGTTGCATCGCACTTCTCTATTTGTTCCACAAGTACGTTAATGGTAATAGGCTGTCTCCGCTACCTCTCGAAACGCCTTTGCGCATGTCTAAACGCCTCCATAATAATTTCAGTTACTCGCGCATCTTCGGTCACACATTAACCTTCAACAGCTCTGCGCTTCCACGTGCCATTTCTCTGTGGAACGATTTGCCCGACACTATCGCTTCCTTAACAAACCATGATTCCTTCCGCAACCAAGTCAGCAGTCATCTTTCAAAAACACCCTTTTAATCTGTTCACAAACTTATTGGTTTTCATTGATATTTTTCACCTGCATCGTGGTTTGTACTGCGCATCAGTTACATTTTTTAAAGTGCTGTATCTCTTGTGTTTGAATGCTTTATAGTAGAAATTGTGGGGTCTTCGGGTCTCACAGGAGTACCGACCACCGCGGGTTCGAGCTTAGCGAGCCACAGGGCCGCGTCAGCCGTCAGCCTCTAGCGCCGCTGCGCGCGAGCTCAGGCCACGTGGGGCTACCGAGCGACGCACGCAAAAACACAGTATTGCCCTAAAATGAAGGAAACCGTTTATTGTTTCCAACGGCACCCAACACTGCACAAACGCCCGGTCCCGGGACGGCGGGGAACCAAAGGGGTCCCGCACCAAGGGCGAAAAATACAGCTAGGGGCGCCTGTAGCACGTCGCTGCGGGAGCACAGGCTCAAGCTGGGACGCGCCGCTAGGAAAAGTCCCGGCGGCTATGCTACTAGCTCTGGCGATAACCAATGGGCCAACTCGCGAGAGCTCGGGCAATCTCCTTCGGCTTGGGCCTCCGATAAGTGCGGCTCGGCGTGGTACGACCTCGCGCGAGCACTAGGCACCCGTTCTTCGGCTTAGCGTCGGGATAGGAAAAAAACACGAGGTACGCGCTCCCCGCACGGGCAAAGGCGCCGTGCGTGAGCTCAATCCTAGTCACAAAGGTGTCGGCGGACGAGAGAGAGCATCGTACGTACCGGGTGCTGTCCCAAAGGAGAAGAGGGCCGGTACCGTCACGGCAGTAGCCACGAGGGGCTGCTCCCGTGACGTCACCAGCTCCGCCCTCACCCACGAACCATGGCGAGTGGAGCGCCACCGCTAAAACTGGTTCGGAGCAAGAACGGCATGGCTTAGGATTACAGACATGGGTGAAATTCGCCAGCGCAATGGCGCGTCGAATCCCCCAAATCCCCACATCCTCCTCTCCTTAATTGCCCCCCTACCAGTCTGGCAAAGAAGCTGGTAGGGGCTAATGCACCAAAGACAACTGAGCCTTTCATGCACTAGCTAATTGCTACCTCAGCCCAGCAAGCACTATGCGTACAAGAAAAACATACATACAATGATAATGGAAAAATAATAATAAAAAAATAATAATACACTCTAAAATACAAGAAAATGAGGCCGCGAAGGGGGGGAAGAAATCTTAACAAAAAAAGAGTCTGCTGCTAGCGCGGGACAATGTCCGGGGGTGCGAAGAGAACGCGGCGCGTAAAGTTCTGTGGCTAGGGCGGTGGCCGAAGTCGCGGGAGTTGCGATCGTGGGCTTGATAGCAGGCCAGGTAACGCAGGAACGGGCTCACCGTTGTTCCGTCGGAGTTGCCGGCGAGCCCGAATGAGTGTCGCTTTCGTGGTGGTGGTGGTCCCGAACTCCAGGTGGACGGGGCAGGACACTGCCAGGTCAGCTGGCCACGCCGCCGTACGCAGGATGGATGGGCAGCCACAGCGGCGGCTGCAGGGCGTTCGCACGGCGTCGGCGACTGCAGAGCCGAGCTCTTGGCGTGATGTCATAGGGTCCCGTCCACCATCGGTATCCGCGGCGATCCGATGGAGTTGGTGCGGCTCCTTCAGCTTGCTTCAATGAGCAACAGCCCTCACGCACGCACGCCCGCACACACACACACGCACAACCCTCGTGGCACCGCGCATCACGGTAACCGCGCCTCACTCCTCGCCGTCCGCCATGCCGCCCGTTGGCCACAACGCGCCGCGCCGATCCAGGCGCGAAGCGTCCCTCTCTCCCGCACCAACGAGTCAAGGGGACCACTGTCACCCCCCGCGCTGCAGGACACGCCAGTCACCGACCCCCCTCTTGGCAAAAAAAGCAAGGCAAAAAAAAACGAAAACGAGAAGAAAAAAAAACACACACAGAAGAAAACAAGAACGGTCAAAATCTATGTACAAGTAACAAAAATGAACTATACAACTGTACACTTAAGACATTAAAACAATAATTACACTCAGCATGCGTACCCAAAAATAAAAAAAAAATGCACACTGCACAACACACTGTCAACAAGGCTACAGCTGGGCTGGGGCCAGCTTCTTTTCGTGCACTGGCCGCAAAGAAGCTAACCCACTGAGGCTAAGCAATGTAACTGAGGGCCTTCGGTGGCGGAAAGAGTCCGCCGTGAGGCGCGATATCACACAGGTGACCGTCTCCTCAGGTTGTACCGGTGCGTGGTCCGAATGCGGTCCTTCGCCCCGGGTGTGCCCTGTTGCTTGCGGGTGGTGCCACTGGGCACCGGCGCGAGCTCGTCGGACCGCGACGCAAAGGCTTTCAGGTCGGCGATATGGGCACGGCTGAGTTTTCCCGAAGGAGAATCCTTCAGCAAGTACGCGAGCGGAGACCAAACTTTCTCTACTCGGTACGGACCAAGCCACTTAGGAGCGAGCGAGGCTGAGAACCCCTTGCTCGCGTCGCTGGTTGCGCTTCAGGACTAAATCACCTACCTTAAATGAAAGATAGCGATGTTTCCGGTCGTATTGAGCCTTCTGCTGGGCCCTGGCCGAAGTCAAACTCTGCCTTGCTCTACAGAGAGCCCGGCAAAGCCTGTCCCGAAGTGCTGAAGCGTACGCAGAACAGTCTGCCGGCGCCTCCTCATCCCCGAGCTGACATTGAATGACACTGGTCACCGGATTTGCCAGCTCCCTTCCAAAATTGAGGAAAGCGGGAGAGAAACCAGTCGAGCGATTCTCGGCGGTTCGGATTGCGAACGCGAGCTCACTCAAGTGGTCTGCCCAATCCTTTTGACTCACAGCAAAGGCCGCCAACATTGGTTTGAGGGTTCTATTGACCCTCTCCGTCAAATTGGACTGGGGATGGTAGGGCGACGTGGTGCAGTGATTAATTCCCAGGGAACGGCACGTAGCACCAAACACCCGAGCGGTGAAATAGGACGCGTTGTCCGTAATTAGTCTTTTCGGAAAGCCGAACCGACAAAAAACTTCCTGTAGCCTCTCCAGCACCGCTCGCGCGGTCACTTTTCGAAGCGGAAACAACTCCACCCACTTCGAAAAATGATCGACGACTACCATCAGGTGTGTGAACCCCTGCTTACTCCTGGGAAAAGGCCCCATAAGATCGCAGGTGGCCACTTGCCACGGACGCTCACTGTCAATTGGTTTCATCAACCCGGGCGGCTTGCCACCCCTTGATTTCACCGTTTGACAGACATGGCAGGAACGGCAATAGCGAAAAATGTCACGCTTTATGCCAGGCCAGGTCACAGTTTGGCTTAGTTTCGCAAAAACTTTGGAGCCACTCAAATGACCGGCCAAGGGTTCGTCATGAGATGATCGCAACAGTGCGCTTCTCAGACTCTTGGGGATAACCACCTTAAACGGGTCCACAGCCTCGTCATCGGTAGCTATGTATTTCAGCAGGAGCCCATCGTGATCCAGCAAATATGAATCCGCGGGGGACCCAGCGACACACGCTGGTTCCGGCCCCCCTGCGCCCGCCGCACTACCAGCAGCGTCTCGGCGCTCCGTCTCCCTGAGACTGTCGCTCACTCCGCGACAAAACGAATCAATTTGCTGGGCCTTCAGTAACTCTTGCCTGCTGAATGCGATTCCAATTCTCCCAAAGGGGAGTCTGGTCTCGTCCCCACTCAGGACTGCAGCCAATGGCGTTGTAGGTTCGCTTTCGAGAAGCTCCCCCGCTCGCTCGTTTTGCGGCGCGCTGCTTGCCTGGAGAGCGGAATGACAGGTTTGCCCGCTTGCGGACTCGCCTCTCTCTGCGCTCGTTTCGCCCCCGACGCTTGCTGGCGCAAAGGCTCCGGCAGTGGCTGTAACACCTGGAGGAATGCTCTTGGTGCACAATGGGGCACGGGATAGCGCGTCAGCTACCACGTTGGTGCAACCGGGCGAGCGCACAGCTCGAGGGTCTGCCCCCGAACTCTGCGCGCGACGCGGTTCGTGCCGTGCCTCTCGTTCCCAAAGGGGAGTAGCAGCAGGCGAGCGCACAGCTCGAGGGCTTGCCCCCGAACTCGGCGCGCGGCACGTTTCCGACGCCCCATCTGCACAGGCAAGATCGGACGCCGGCGGGCTGATGAACGGCTTTAGCAACGTGAACGGTCCGTCGCGATAGCCGCCATTCGCAATGTCCACAACGATTCCTGTTTTAAGGAGAAAGTCCCTTCCGAGGATCACAGGAACACTGAGCCCGGGGAGATGAACGAAACGCGTGCGTCTCATTCGCTCTCCCCACCTGACAGTCAGCCTTGCGGCGCCCGCCGAATGGGCCACGCCTTTCGCAAGATTGAATGTCGTTCGGCAATCCCGCAAGCGCACTGAGTGCTTCTGCAAGTGGGATAACACCTGTTCGCCGAACAACGAAGCGCTTGCGCCCGTGTCCAGCAGCGCAGGAAATTCGCGGCCGACAATGGTCACCGGAATGAAGGGCGCGTGCGCCCCAGCAACACAACCTGCTCGATACGCCGAGGGGACAAGCAAGGGTTCGGTCACTCGTGCCTTCACGAGCGACCCGCGCTCCCGTTTCCCGACCTCGCAGGAGGCCTGGGCGTGGTGCAGTCCCTTGCTATGTGCCCTCGTTCTTGGCAGCGAAAACAGCGCACTCCTTCTCGGTACCTTTCCCGAGGCGGAGCGGCCTCAGCTCCCTGCCGGGGTCGACTCGCTGCATGACCAAAGGGCCTGCTGTGACGAGCGTCCACCTCTGCGATGCGTTGGGTCGAAGTGCGTCCCTGCGCATGCATTTCGGGCGGTGGTGCAGCACAGGCTGCCCGCCTCCCGTACGTGTAGGGATCTAGAGCGCGCGCGCTCAGCTCCCAAACACACCCGCTTGTAGCCGCAAAGGCAGCTTGGCCGGGTTGTTGCCGTTGGGGGAGGGGCACAGGCCCTCCCCACGCGCAGCTTGGCTCAAGGGCCTCGCTGGCGGGCGGCGGTGGGCGATAGGCTCGCGCGGCGAGAATGTCGCCTTGAATGCGCTTCGCCTCGGCGGCCAATTCTTCCAGATCTCGGAAGCGGCCGCCGCGCAGGTACGCCGAAAAGGTCGGATGTGCCTGCCTGATCACCCGTTCGACGCGTTCCTCGTTCGAAGCATTGGGCTCGGCGATTAAGAAAAGGTCTTGCATCGCGCGTACGTACTCCTGAAGCGACTCGTCAGGAGCTTGTGTACGTAGCTCAAGCTCTCGCCGCAGCCTACTCTGGTAGTCAGCGGGCAGGAATTCGCGCAGGAATGCCACGCGGAACTCCTCGAGGGTTGTTGCACGGTATCCGGAAAGCCGGTACCACCTAGCCGCCGTGTCAGTAAGTGCTACGGGAACGACGCGTTCCAGCACCTCCTGATCCTCCAAACGATTTGCCATCTGGTAGCGTACCAGGGAGTCACAATAATCCCTGGCACTGAGCATGTCACCGTATCCGCTGTAAGTCGGGACTGCCAACCGTACAGCGGGGTGCGCGCATTTCGGGACAGCCGAAAGCGCCTTAACTGCCCCCGAGAGTGACTGAATCATTTCAGCGGCGTTTTGCAACAGCGTCTGTGCGCCTGCTCCAAAGGGAACCGTTGGCGCGTTAGCGGCGTGGTCGAGCAAGGGTGAACAGTCGTCCAGCTCGATTAGCGGCGCGGTTTCCACAGGGATACCGGCCGCGGCGCCGCCAGCCCCAGAGCAAAACGGGCTCCTAGCGGGGTGCGCCTGCTGTCGTTCACAGCTGCCACTTGAGGCAGCTATACGTGAATTGCTTAGGCCGCTTGCAGCCAGCGTCGACAAAACAGGTGCGCGCTCGAAGGTTGCGCCACTGGGCACAACCGAATGTACTCCAAAGGGAGACGAATGAGCGAAATTCGTGGCTGCAGCATTGTAATCCCCACAGGGGGCCGTGGCAGACCACTGGTTTTGGCTGCTCATTTGAGTAGCAGCCATCGGGCAAACGTCGGAGAGGGCTAAGGCCCCGTTTCCGTGCCGCGCTCCGTAAACTCCACAGGGAGCCGATCGAGAGCGCTGCGATATCGCACTGCCTTGCATTCCAAAGGGAGCTGTGGCAGACGAATGTGCTGGTGTGCACTGTTCGGGGAGGGCTCTGGCCCCGTTCCCAAACAACGCTACTGCTCCGATGGGAGCTGGTACGTAGCGCCTCGTGTTGTCGTCCCCACAGGGGGCTGCGACAGGTGAGGGTGCATAAGTCCGCTGCTCAAACGGAGCACTGGCCCCGTTATCGAGCAACGCGGCGTCTGCTCGCGGTAACAAAGGGCAAAAGTCCCCTAACAAATGACAAAGGTCACTCGGCCTAGCAGACATAACGCGGCAAGTATAATATGCAAAGGCGTACTAACTCGGCTAAGCACAGACAAAGGCTTAATGAGCCTTTGAATCCGCGTTGGGCGCCAGTGTGGGGTCTTCGGGTCTCACAGGAGTACCGACCACCGCGGGTTCGAGCTTAGCGAGCCACAGGGCCGCGTCAGCCGTCAGCCTCTAGCGCCGCTGCGCGCGAGCTCAGGCCGCAAGGGGCTACCGAGCGACGCACGCAAAACACAGTATTGCCCTAAAATGAAGGAAACCGTTTATTGTTTCCAACGGCACCCAACACTGTACAAACGCCCGGTCCCGGGACGGCGGGGAACCAAAGGGGTCCCGCACCAAGGGCGAAAAATACAGCTAGGGGCGCCTGTAGCACGTCGCTGCGAGAGCACAGGCTCAAGCTGGGACGCGCCGCTAGGAAAAGTCCCGGCGGCTATGCTACTTGCTCTGGCGATAACCAATGGGCCAACTCGCGAGAGCTCGGGCAATCTCCTTCGGCTTGGGCCTTCGATGAGTGCGGCTCGGCGTGGTACGACCTCGCGCGAGCACTAGGCACCCGTTCTTAGGCTTAGCGTCGGGATAGGAAACAACACGAGGTACGCGCTCCCCGCACGGGCAAAGGCGCCGTGCGTGAGCTCAATCCTAGTCACAAAGGTGTCGGCGGATGAGAGAGAGCATCGTACGTACCGGGCGCTGTCCCCAAGGAGAAGAGGGCCGGTACCGTCACGGCAGTAGCCACGAGGGGCTGCTCCCGTGACGTCACCAGCTCCGCCCTCACCCACGAACCATGGCGAGTGGAGCGCCACCGCTAAAACTGGTTCGGAGCAAGAACGGCATGGCTTAGGATTACAGACATGGGTGAAATTCGCCAGCGCAATGGCGCGTCGAATCCCCCAAATCCCCACAAAATGTATAAGTGCCACTTGCTACATAATATGTTCACTAGCTCATATAGTACTGTTTCTGTTTATACCCCCCCCCCCTTACGTCATGCTCCTACGGGGGCCTGTAAGGTCATTGTAAATAAAAAAAAATAAAGTTATTTAAACTACCTTTGAATACTCAAAAGCTTCACAAGGTTTTCTTCTTCTTCTTTTTTTCGAACGTGACGTTTTTTAGACTGTAACGCATTATTTGTGAACTCTTCGGAACAAAAGAGTTTGGAATTCGACAAATATCCTTTCTATGATAGGTTTGTTTCAAACCTACGGCAAAAGGAGTTAGGCTTGCAGGATTTAAATATTCAGGACAAGGGAAGATGTTTTATTTTGTTGTTGTTATTCTCTAGGGCATATCAATAATTTTTTTTTTCCTTTCATCTTGTCACCAGAAAGATTTCTTTTAACTGAAGTTCCGTAAGTAAATCACAAGCACCATTCAAGATCCACTTAGGAACTGAATTAGTGTTTTTGAAACACAAAGAAAACTTATCTGAAAACCGACATTTTATTTTTCCATATATTTAGGCAGGCATAGGGGTGGGAGGGGTGGGGGGGGAGGAGAGGAGATAGGAGGCAATAGAATATTCGAAGGCACAATCTTTACGGAATCAGGCCGTAAAATTTTGCCAAACTTCGCACAGGAACGAATTCACAAACTATTGTACTGGGGAACTTCACAAAATCATTAGTAGCCTAAAATGCAAACAAATAGCGCAGAAATGGTAAATATGCGCAGAATTATTCCAGAATGTATTTGCATTCATTAGTTCATTAGGCTGTAAATTATTGTAATCAAGACGAAATACATCTGAATTTTTGGTTATTCCCCTCATGAATGCCTCTGTAAAACAATGCGATTGCCTATCGGGTTTTATTGTTACTTTGGCTACAGCGGTGAAATATAATAAATAAATATAATTGCCGCAGTCACCTTGTCGTAACCTCGTACCCGCTGTCCTCGAATGGGGGATTCGCTTATATTTGCTTGCGACGCGCAAGGCAGCGCTTAGAACCTGCTCGTAATTAAAGCACAACCTCGAGCAAACTGTTTTGAACGTTTTGCCAAACTACGTTTATGCAATAAAAATGCATGCGATAGTTGACCCCTTGTACGGGGTTCCGCCTCCCTGCCGAGACATGTGACTGTATCTAAAGATACTCCCCCCCCCCCCCAAATAGTAAGTCAGTGAAAGGAACTCGCTACATCGTTGAATTATGTACAAGTACCACGCTCGCGCAAAATTAATGAAGATAACCGCACCTTTTCTTGCAAAACATAACGTTTCGCCCTTCTCGCACCCGAGTCCCCTCCCCAGCACTAAAGGAAAAGGCAGAAAGGACAAATTGCGTTCTCTCTGTTATAGACCGAATATAGCACGCCGCCCTATCTGTGAACAATAAATAATGAAATATTTACATCCCACTTACACGCACGCAATTCACCGCACATTCACGGGAAGGGCAATCGCTCATTTACCGTACGCCTGGTGCGAGCACTTTCTGGTGCTTTCAACAATCTTGGCCCAATTTTGTCACCCTACCTTTTAGTCGTAATTTGCAGCAGGCTAAATTCTTTTTTTTTTTTAATTTTCTAACGTCTAGAACTGCATTCATATCCTGGCCGCAAATAAAAAGCGCCGTACGGAGCGCACTCGAATTTCCGGCGCGCAGGTTTCATGGTGCTGCCGCTCAGGCAAGGGGGCGACATCTATGAGGGAGCGCCGGCTTCACGATGCCCGCGCCGCCTCGATCAATGGTGGGCGTTTCGGCGGACTGTCAGAAGGTGGCAGCAGGCCTCGGGGGCCATAAATCAAGTCTCGTCCCATCTGCCGGGAACTCGAGGCACTACTCTGCCGTACCTGCTGCGTCTTCCGCTTCACCGTGCTCGTGCGAGGGCAGGACCGGTCAAAGTGCAAGTGCTGTGTATTTCCGGAGCGACGCCGCGTACGGTGCTGCAGACGTCCGTATCAGTCGGATGGACGTACGTAGTTCAAGCTTCGATACCTGAGTCGGGCGGCGTGTGGACTGGCTCCATAGTCTATTCAGTGCACGAATTCGATTATTTTTATCCTGTAAATATGCGTCTATAATTTACACAAACCTTTTTTTAGAATGGACAGGCCACTTTTCGTCAGTCATGCGGTAAACAGTGATACGACACGTTTACATTGTGTTTGTTGACATGAGCCAACTGTGCAACGAATATTGTGGTTCATCGCACATATGTATTTTAATTGCAGGCCGCACTGACCAAATTTGCCCAATGTAGCGCAATAAATCTATCGCCGTTTTAGTAAGTACATTCGAGCGACCTTTTATGTGTCTATGACGTGTCTTCCTGTTGAATGTGCAAAATTATTCAATGTGTTTTTTTTTATGACGCCTCGAGACTTCAGGGCTTTATTCCTTCTTAATTGCGTTCACGTTCTGATATTCCTGGCACATTCGTATTGGTTATAAAGTTTAGGCGTCCATCGCCCACCAAAAAAAAAGAAGAAAAACGGCATGAATGGATTTTTTTCGGCTTTCGTGTGGCACAATGGTTGCTACAGTGCTTCTTTCTTTGATTAATTTTATTCTTTTGTTCTGTGGCACAGTAGACAAGCTATAGAGAAATACGTAGAATATAATGTTTATTTCTGCACACATAAGTATGCGCACGTAAATTAGTCTGCATATTCCTTGTTGCTTCAGTGCGTGACTGGGTTGTATCGGCTCACGAGCACGTAATCTATGCAACATGGCTGCCATCGGTAAGAGAGAAAAAAAAAATGCACATAAGCGATGACAATTTCACCAGATTACACAGAAGCGTGAGAGCACTTGCACAATTTATACAAAAATGTGTTTGTAAATAGCCGTATCACTAAAGGTAAATCTTGCGCAATATAAACTGACTACATTCATTAAAAATGCATCAGTGTCACCTAGGTAGCAGAAAACGATGTAAAATGCAAAATTTTACCTCAATGCAGAGAATCATAACATGCGTTACAAAGACAATTAAGTGTCGATACATTGCTTAATGACAGCGTATAAGCATAGTAATAGCGTGTAGTGTAATATCTTGCCTATTTCCACGTCACTTATATTGTAAAATTGTATAACCAATGACTTACGAAATTTAATGTTTGCTTAAATGATTTGGTCGAAAAGCTTGTTTGGAAGGTAATGAAGTACAGCAGAATATCGGAAACACAGGTTCTCCTTCTTTATTTTGTGAATCTCTGTGGGAGTTTATACTTCTTGATATTTCTCAATTGTCTCTATTTATTATTTTCATTTTTGAAGGTAGCAGAGTAGTAGTGTTTCGTAAGAGCATGGAATACGAGTTGTCTATGTAGAGCCGCCGCGCGATAATCGCTTCTCTCAAGACTCCCAATAAAGTTTTTCCATCCATCCATCCATCCATCCATCCATCCATCCATCCATCCATCCATCCATCCATCCATCCATCCATCCATCCATCCATCCATCCATCCATCCATCCATCCATCCATCCATCCATCCATCCATCCATCCATCCATCAAGCATACTGAAACAGCTTATTATGTCCAATGCATCTTTTCCACAATGTGTTCCCTTTTTTTATTAATTTATTTGTTTCCACAAGCAAGGAGGTACATGGTTGTGGCGGAAAAACAAGGGTTTGAAAAAAGCTGCAGAGAAAGCAGCTTGACTGGCCCCAGGTTCCGTTTACAATGGCAGCAGCAGGGCAGGTGGGAAACGTGTTAAAAAACGAGGAGAAAAAAAGAAGCAAAAGCACCAAAGGCAAAAATTCACAACATACAACCGTACACAGTCAAGAAACATTTCACGCAGATTTTTTGCGGAACAAGTGAGCACATCGATATTGCATGTGTTGAGATCAATGAGTAAACTGGGCAGCCAGTGGCATAACATTTGCTGGCCATAATTAGTACAAAGTTGAGGAACACACCAAGTCTCAGGAGCTCGAGTTGTGTAAGGGGTTTCTCGTTTTGTGAGATTAGCAAGAGAGCTGAGGGCACCAATATTTTTTCTCGTATCTTCTGTAGGTTGACAACAAGCGCAGGTTTATTAGGGCAGGCAATTTAAGGGTTCTAAGCGCGCTGAAAAGAGGAACGAAATGAAAATGACGAGGTTTATTACAAATGACACGAAGAAATTCCTTTTGGATAACAAACAGCTTGTTAATATTTGTGGCTGAGGTTGTCCCCCATACGACGCAGCAGTAATTTAGGTGGCTGAAAAAAAGTGTTATAAATCAGCAATTTCACGGATTGCGGCAGCTACCTAAAGGAACGAACAACACCCAACACCTGTGACAGTTTTCCGATGTAGAAATCTACATGAAAGCGCCATGTCATGTCATGATCAAAGTGCACACCCAGAGGTTTGATTGATTGCACAACTTCAATAGTACAGGAGTTAAGCACAATATCTCCAGGTAGCGCGACATTCGTATTTCTTGGATGAAAGAGCAAGGCTTTGGTTTTTGCGGAGTTGATTGTTAGGCTGTTTTCGAGGAACCACTAGTGTACTTTAGACAGCACACTGTTAGCACGTAAGATCAGGTCATCCATGGATTTGGATGAAAAAAGAAGTGTGGTGTCATCGGCATACATAATGTGCATTGTGCCAGAATCAATGTTAATAAAGTCCTTGACGAAAATATTGAACAAAAGAGGGCCCAACATGCTTCCTTGTGGGACACCTACATGGACAGGAAGGACACTGGATGATAACCCATTTAGATGCACAAATTGCTTTCTCTGACTCAAGTAAGATTCAAGTAAGCTGAGGGCAATGCCTCGGATGCCATAATAAGTTAGTTTACAGTGAGTTTCCGTTACAGTTAGCAGTTAGATTAATCTAGAAGAACTGCTATATTCTGTAGAATAAAATTTAATTTCTTTAGCTTGCATGGAGATGCAGAACCGCAAGCAGTTAAGCCATACCTAATAATAGATTCGTCTGATGGTTTATATATAAAGTCTTCCTTAAGGAGACACCACAAATTGATCTTAACGTATACATATAATCACAAACTAACCTTGGCCACTTAGCTACCTATTTAATATAGGTATTTCAGGATAAAGTGATGGCTCGCTCACAGAATCACTTATTTTACCACACATTTTTATTTATTTATTTATTTATTTCGGATACTTTCCTGGCCCGAAGGCATTACAGAAAGGAGTGGTAAGTGAACAAAAAAAGTACATCATTATACAATAATAGGTATTACAAAACGGCAGAAAATACAGCAGTTTTGAAGTTGCCAACGTCAGAAATGGCAGCGATGGAGGGAGGAAGGTCGTTCCAGTCGGCGCTGGTTTTAGGAATAAAAGAACCATGACACATCTTTGTTCTAAAATATGGAACACCAACTTTAAACATGTGATCGAGACGGGATGAAATGTATGAAGGGCGAGTAATAAGATGATCCTTTAATAGTGGGTTGTGGTGATACAGCCTGTGGAAAAGACACAGTCTAAAACATTTACGGCGCAATGAAAGCTCCGGTAATGTAAGTGTGTTTTTCATGGAAGTAATGCTGGCGTAACGGGAATAGTTAGATAAGATAAAACGTGCTGCGCGATTCTGGATGGATTCTAGAGTGTTTATCAGTGTGAGTTGATGGGGATCCCATACGGTGGATGCATATTCTAGCTTTGGTCGCACTAATGTTTTGTAGAGGGTAAGCTTTAACGGCATAGGCGCAGCAGAGAAATTTCGACGCAAGTATCCAAGAACCCGGTTAGCGTTATTAGTGACGTGTTTGATGTGCGTATGCCATGATAAGTTACGTGAAATATGGACACCTAGGTATTTGTACGAGTTGACGGATTCAAGAGAAGTATCGTGAAGTAAGTAAACACGCGTATTGTCAGTGTTAGTGTGGCTTGATACATGCATTGTTTTACATTTATTAACGTTTAGTCGCATGAGCCATTTATCGCACCAGTTGGATATGCTTCTAAGATCGTCTTGAAGCCTATCAGTATCAGTGTGGTTAGTTATTTTGCGATAAATGACGCAGTCATCTGCGAAAAGCCTGATAGATGAATGGGAAATGCATTTAGGAAGGTCGTTTATGTAAATGAGGAAAAGGAGGGGTCCCAGTACCGATCCCTGTGGTACACCCGATGTTACGGAAGTGCGAGAGGATGAACATTCATTAGCTGACACGTACTGAGTTCGATTAGACAGAAAGCTTTTAATCCAGTTTAGTACATTAGGGTCAATGTTAAGCATGCTAAGTTTAAGAATGAGAAGATCATGTGAAACAGTGTCGAAAGCTTTTGCATAGTCCAAAAACACGCAGTCTACATCGAAGCCCATATCAGTATGGGTAAATAGGTCATTAGTAAAACATATGAGTTGTGTTTCACATGAAAATGTTTTCCTGAAACCGTGTTGTTCAGTCGAAAAGAAGGAATTAGACTCAAGGAAATCAATCAGATGAGAATGTATAATATGCTCCAATATTTTGCATGGTATACTTGTCAGTGATATAGGACGATAGTTATCGGGGGAATGAGTGTTACCTGATTTAGGGACCGGAACAACCTTGCCAACCCTCCAATCGCTTGGAAGAACTGAGGAACCTAGAGACTGGGAAAAGAGCATCGCAAGCATAATGGAAGAATATGGTTCAGTAATTTTAAGCATTTTACAGTTAATTGAGTCTTCACCTGATGAAGAAGATATTTTCAGGTTTTCAATCAACTTTTGTATGCCGACCCAATCTATATAAATGGAGTTCATTGGTAAATAGGAGAATTTAGTTACCGACGGTAGAGTGGCAGGAGCGCATTTGTGAAAGACAGAAGCAAATACATCATTCAAAACGGAACAGCACTGGTTCGGAGGGATCGCGACATTGTCAGAACGGGCTAGTTGGATTGTTTTGCTTTCTTTGCCACCAACAATATTCCAGAATTTACGTGGATTAGACTGCAAAAGTGATGGGAGGGTGTTATCGAAAAAAATCTTTTTTGCATTTGTAATAGCGATAGTATATTCTGCGTGAATGCAATGATATGCTGCCCAGCGTTCGGGAAGATTAGATGCTTTGGCGCGACGAAAAATACGTTTCGTTTTGTTGCGCAGACGGCGCAGAATTCCAGTAAACCATGGCGAGGAAGGACTCGAAACAATCTTTCTTTTAGGTACATAGTGATCCATTAGTGTCAGCAGTTTGTTCTTGTACAATGACCAGTTCTCTTCAACGGTACGTTCCAAAAAGTTGACTGTGTAGTCAGTAATGAATGATTCTAGCTCATTTAAAATGGATGTGGTATCGGCGGCATGGTAATCACATATAGTTTTAACTGTTTTCTTCGAGCGAACTTTCTTCTTAAGTGTTAAGTGGAGAAGCGAGTGGTCACTTATTCCTGTAAGGTATGTTGGAGGAGAAACCAAATCTGGAGCTGTTGTAAAAAAGAGGTCTAAAGTATTAGACGAAGTGCTGGTAGTGCGTGTGGGTTCATGAATGAATTACATGAATTACTTATCCAAATCGCACTCAATGTGCGATTTGGATAAGTAATTGTTAGCAAATAGAAAGTGAATAGTTTTCCTTGACTCTGTTGTCCTTTTTTGGGATGTTGGGTGTATGATGGCGAGTGGCCGGACGTTGACCATCGACAAAAAATGCGTCGATGCGAAGAGCACGTGGTCTTAAAAAACTGAGTTTCGGGGCGCGTTAATCGCCGAATGCCAACTATTTGAGTTCTTTAACACGCACAGAAAATCACTCAGCAGAGCACGGGAAAGCGGCTCTTGCGTAAGCAAGACACCAGTCTCCCTATAGCAAAAGGAGTTAGCATGTCTTGAAAATGCCAGCATGTCCTGCAGGCGATTGCGACATCCTGTTCACTCGATAAATTGATCAATTTGTTCCTCTTACGCGTTTTTAATTTTTGCGCTGACCTCACAATTTTTTTAATATACTATTTTTGTTACATTGAAACGTGCTAATGTAGGGTAGATTAGGAGG